>NC_141545.1:3716264-4021889 GCF_021556685.1 Rattus norvegicus
CAGTATATTTTATCTGTTGACTTGGGTAGGCTATAATACCCAGATATTCATCTAAGTCTTGCTGTGAGGGTCTTTCCTAGATGTACACATCAGGTCACTTTAAGTGTTGAAAAATCATCTTGAAATCTGGCTGGTCCTCAGCTAACACTAAGAGCCAAACCACGCCTTCCTGGAGAAGAAATCAGCCTGATGGTTTGCCCTACAGATTTCCAGTTGTCAACTCCACAACCTCTGAGATAATGTTTAAGTAACATGCAGCTCATGGTCTACCCTACCGCATCCTAAACCACATGGCCTTTGGAGAACAAGGTGGCTAAGAGCAGCCAGTTAATGGACACCAAACCCACCTTGGGAATCTTGTAGAGTTTTGTTCCTGAAGCATTGGATAAACAAACCAGGTTGCATTTTCTTCAGCCCAGTGGATCCTGACCTTTTGATGTTTAGGTGAGAGCATTTCACAAGACTGTTATAAAGAAGTGGGAGTGGGCCTTCACGTCCTTATGAAATTTGCAACCATCAGTTTACTCAGGTTATATTACTTGGTTCCATTCACAGTAACCTGGGGGCTATGCATTCAGTTTTCATGGCTGCCGCTGCCTAATTCATTGGATTGTGTGAATCACAGTGAGCCAAGGGTTACGGATTACTTATCTTACACTGAGCACACTCTATTTAATAAAGTCACAGCATTTATCTTTTGTAGGAATAAAGGAAACAGAATAGACATACTGTGGAAGCTCTTTAGAAAGACTCACTTCCATTATGACTGATTCAATGCATTTTAGCAAAGGTAAAATTTACTGTTGCTTCGTGCGTTTCAGTTGTGAACACTTGACAACAACTTCAGATAGTTCATGGAATATCATTTCAACAAGACAAAGCAGAAATGAAATGATCTCCATACATCTTGTGCTTTGAACTTTGATTCCTGATGATACTTTCTCTGACTCATAACATGAAATCTTCTCTCCCAGAGCTCTTCTCTCTTCTCTCCCAGTGCTGGGCAGTTGGTAGGGCAGCTCACAGTCACCCGTGGCACCACCAGGATAAGCAACTGATATTCTACAGTAGACTGTTGTATAAGCTATGGTGATCTGTAGTGACAGTTTTGTTTTCTTTTTTAAAAACAGGAATATTATAAGACTATGTTTGTATTTTAATTCCAGTTGTGGGGATGTGGAACCTCTTTGGACTGTCCACAGCAGCTGACTATGATTTGCCTCATGCTCTAGCAGAGGCAAGGTTTTACCTGCTGTAGATAGTTTCTACAATTGTGTAATGTTTGGAATTCTAGGAAGTTTTCAGAGGGTATAGAAATGCTAGAGCTCCTTTAGGCGGGGAGGGTGGCTGTTGTTCATTTAATGAGGTTGGTTGAAGTTTTTTAGTAGCATGGTCAAGAAGAAACAATTTAGATGCAGAGATTTTCCTAATTTCTCTCTCTCCTCTCTCCGTGTTTCTCTCCTTTCTAGTGTTAGGGGTTGAAACAGGGATTAATGGGTAGGAAAAAGAAGAACCCCTGAAGAAGGAAAGACAGGCTACGCTGATCAGCATCTGGATTAGATGTGCCTTTAACTTACATCTTCAGGCCTGGTTGGATTTGTCAGGATATAAGGACATTGAAAATGTAAGCACATTGTAAAATGATATGCAATAAAAATAGAGGTTATTGAAATTAAATTTTAAAATCATTCACAAACATAAGCCATGAATATAAAGTCTTTGCCAGGAAGGGTTGTAGCCTTCATGATTTTATTGTCACCAATACCATAGGGATTGGTACAGAGTAACCATTAAATGTTGCATGAACTTATTCGGCAATCAGTACTTTACAGGTCCCTGAGGAAAATTCATTATGGCCTAGCATGGCCTCAGTAGGTCTTTCCTAAAGGCATGGCTTATGTGAACCCTGGCCTTCAACTGTATAAATGAATATGCACTTGGCTCAGGTAGGAATTTAAGGTGGGACCTGTTCCTAGGTGGTGAGAAGTCATTTAAGCCTACAGGGATGGTGCCTGCTTCTCAGGTGCATCTTCAATTGGGAAATCTATAGTAAAGCACTTGCCGAATCATCAGCCACAGCAAGCCTACTGTTCCCAAAGCTGTGTGAGTAAGAACATTCCTTTTGTTGCATTGGCCTCCAACAGCAATGATTCCAGAACAATCACGAGGACTTCTAGCACACCCAGACTGATCTGCAGAAAAATTGAATCCATTTCCTGGAAAAGGTAATTTTTAATTAACCCTTTCATCCAATAAGCACAAACAGTAAAAATGCAGTGACTAAGTCATCAAAAAATATAGCAGAAGGGAGAGTCCTTACTTTAAGGAATTAAAAAAATCTAACTGAGGATAAAATGCAACGGATGAGAGCTCATCTTGGCAAGGACTGTCCAAAGACACAGGACTTAATTCTGAGAATGTGATTTCTAAGGGGAAAAGAAAATGGGGTGGTTGTTGGCAGCACATGCTGCCAAGATTGACCATCTGGCTGCCCATGACCTGTGATGTGTATCTGCACAATCAATCAATCAACCAATCAGTAAATAAATGGAAACAAAGTTTAACGGGGAACCAGGAGTAACTTAAGGATTTTTCTCAACCAATTTTTTTCATTGTTGTAGAAGTCCCATTCAATGCAGCAAGATCAGAGAATATGGAGTGGAGAGATGGCTCAGTCATGAAGAGCACGTATTGTTATGGAAGAGGACCTGATTTCAATTCCCAGCACCCACCTTGGTGGCTCACAACTGGCTGTAACTCCAGTTCCACAGAATCTACCACCCTTGATTTACCTTCTCACGGACCAATGAGTGCACGTGTGGACATGTGAGTGCATACACACTTACACATGCACCAAGCACGCACACGCCCTTAAAATAAATCTTTAAAAGATTAAAAAAATGTGCTTTTAAAATGCACAAAAAAGAAATAAAGCTTGTTGAATGTGGATGGGAAACCATTTTTAAAAGACATCAAGGGGTTGGGGATTTAGCTCAGTGGTAGAGCGCTTGCCTAGCATGCGCAAGGCCCTGGGTTCGGTCCCCAGCTCCAGAAAAAAAAAAAAAAAAGACATCAAATGATCAAATGGGGCTGTCTTGAGAAAGCAGATCCTGAAGTGAAGAGAAATTTGACTTGTGTTTTCTTCATGTGCTTCAAGGCAGACTACAATTTGTATTTTACGAAAACTATGCATTCCAGTGCTGCATTCAAATATTTCTCATCAGCATAATCACAAAACAGCATCCAGGCAAGCCAGAGCCAGAGGCAGGGGTTCAGGGGAGAGGCAGGTTTGAAGAGGGTGGGGGTGGAGTTTAAGTTTGAAGAGAAGGAAGTCCTGAGTAAAATGGGAAACCTTGCAAGCCACCTGTGAGAGTGCTACCATGGTGACAAGCTGTCCTGTTCTCACTCAAGTTGGGTGTGTCTGTGTTTTAATCCTCAGAAGAAAGATGAAAATCTGGGTGTGCACAAAGAAGTTCTGTTTAACACTTAAGCAGGAAACCATATAAGCTTGTTTACCTCTTCCCTACTGTTTTGTTTTTAAACATTCAAATAAGTGAGAAATTAGAATCAAATACTATTTCAGTTTCATCTCATTTACCAGTTATTAATTTTGTGATTTTTTTAATATATATTTTTCTATGAACCATTTAGAAGTCAGATGCTGGAAGTGTAATCATGGTAGAGCACTTGTCTGGATGCCTGGTCTAAACCCAGTACAAGGAAGCAAGAACCAGTTATAGGCACTGTGTCACCTCATCCTTAACATGTTCATGTATGCATATATGTATGATCTATGTCACACACACACACACACACACACACACACAGACACCACAACTTAGGTTTTATAACACAGTTTTAATACTTTAGTGATAACTCTCCAGTTTAGACAGCCTAAGAGGCCAGCCCTGTGATAAATACTTTGGCTCAGTTAGCCCACCAAGCCTTTCAGTAATCTTTTGAGGGAAGTTTGATTGATGTTCATTTTATTGATGAAGAGCATGCTAAGATTCTCAGCTCTGATTGGTTCCAACTTCACAGAGAAGACAGGTATAATTGAGAGCCTAGATGCAGGGAGCAACAGGAAGTTGTCATTGAACTTCAAACAGGGAGAGTCATAGTAGAAAACTGTTTAGAAATGTTTCCCAGAAGGAGGTAGGTAGCCTTGAGCTGGAGTGACAGACACAGACTTCTACTAATGTCAGGCACTGGTGTTCTAATCATGGACATTTATACATTGTTTCTCTTTTCATATTCAAAAGTGAAACAGTGTTATGAACATTTACTCATAAAGCTACAGTGGCAGACTCTTCAATAGAGGTGATCACAGGTCTATTTTACTCCAATAACACGAAGTATTTTCCTGGTAGAAAACTGTAAGGTACTGAAACTTTTTCTCTATGTGTAGCTGTAGAGAGACTGTTTAATTCAGAGGAACCCACAGGGTGAGTCCATTTATAGCATATCTTTTATGTGTGCAGAGACATCTCCCAAAATGAAGACTATTGAAAATGCAGATAAATGTGGTTTATAACCCAACAAAACAGGAGGGCAGCTATGCCACAACACCCTGCTTTTTGTGCTTTTCAAGGCAACGGTGTTTAGAGGTGATCTCTGCAGGTACCTGAGTCAGAAGAGTGGAATGAGAGGCTATGTTTTATGCTTTATAAATGCTTTACTGACAAGGGGTGACTGGCTAGTTGTTTTTTAATAAGGTGGTGAGTTATTACTTTGCCTGTCAACTCCTAAGCACCCTCTTTTGAAGGGAACATGAACAATCTCATTGCCAGTACTTTCTCAGTTAAGCACCTAGCTTCAATGAACTGTTCTGATTCAGCGAACTGTTGTCAATCTCACTTTTACCTGGGTGAAAATTACAGAGGGGACCTAGGGTTACAGTAACCTCAGAACAGGTGGACAACATCCTCCGCTGGCAGGAAACGAGGTTGGCTTGCCTCACTCCAGGTCAGAATATGCATGAAAACACACTAGGTAGTTATTCATATTGTCACTTTTCTGGGGGTTTCAATTTTTTGTCATGACCAAAAAGGTCAATGAAAATATTCCACTGGCCACAAACGGTGAACTTTGTTTTGTAATTTGTACATTCCGGTGTGATTTAGAAGTCTCTAAATTTTATTTTATTCTTTTTTATTTTCTTGAATTAAATCCAATTGTTTTGGTCCTCAAAAATTTTATAGAGCTGAACGTTACATATGTGTTATATATGCTCTGAATGTGGTATGTGTATGTGTGTGTAACATGTTATCTGTATATGTATATATGCCCATATATACATATATATGTGCACATCATATGTACACATGTGTTACATGTCATCTGAATGTGCAGGTTAGAAGAGTTGGTTGGTTAACTCTTTCCTGTGTGTGGGTCCAGGGATTGATGTAAGGATACCAGACTTGGCTGAAAGCCCCTAGACACTGAGCCATCTTGCCTGCTTTGATCAGGATATTTAAATTCTTCAGTTTGCTGATTAGTAGTGAGCTCAGCTATGGTTCCAACATTAGACTGGTGAGTATAGATCATCTATGAGTCCTGCTTTCCCTCTGAAAGTTTACAAGAGAACCTTGTTTTGCCAGCCAACATACCCAGGTTTGCACATTGCAATGAAGAGAATGAGCTTAATCTTTTTGGTGAACTCAGCCTGTAACCCGCTGCAAGGGAACAAAAGCTGTAAGATTATTTTAATGAATATGTGTGGTATGATGTATGCGTGCATTCTTCTTCATATGTAGATGTACATATGTGTGTAAAGGTCAGAGGTCAGTCAGGTGTCCTCAATCACACTCCTCCTTGCTTTTAGACTTATTTATTTGTATGTGTGTATGCATGTGGGATGGGTTATGTATCTGTTTGAATGTGGATGTGTATGTGGGGGCAGGTTGTACCTATGTTGATGCCAGATCAAAATTCTACATTCTAATGTGGAAAACATTCTTGATCAAGCCCGAGCTCCTAGCTTCCAAGGACAAGGCTTTTTCTATGTGGTCATAAGTGGCTTTTCCTGAGTTGCATGCAAGGCCATGCTTGGTTTTATAACTCCACCATGCTTTTTATTATAGGGAAGAACTCCATAACCTAGTGACCTCTCTCTGTAGGTTTATATTAAGAGCAGCATGTGTTTCTTCTACATACATAGCCTGTGAAAGCTGAAGTGGAATATACTATCATGTATAACTCACTCTGTTATCAGGACTGAGGCACATGTTCTCTCAGCTGCTGGGAATGCGATCCAAGGGCAGTCACCTCTCCTGAGCTTATGTCCTCTGACCAGGTTCCTAGTCCTTAGCCAATGGGGAATTTAAGGCTGGGCCTCCTGCTGTTCCAGTTCAGGCTAAGACTTCAGGGTCAGGCCACTCTCCTGAGCCCCACACACGGCTGCCAGCATACTCTTGTGACTGCAATAGAGGCAGAGTGCTCTCTGCCCAATCCTCTTCTCTCCTCTTTGTCATAGCCATGGTCCTCAAGAGCACTGGTCAAATACATCTATCTCTATCTCAAAGTTAAGTTCCCAGATAATCAATCACCATAACTGACCATAAATGAGGATTCACTCTGTGTATGTATATATAATGTTGTAGAACACAGAATAGGGATTCTTAGTGAAAGCTTTGCGGATATGTGTCTTTCCTAGATGTCTTTGCACTAGGATTTTTCTACATGACTTAGATATCCTTGCTATGAGGTCATTACCCGCCACCATGCCATTTCACTTTTGTTTTTCTTTTGGATGCTAATGCTGTTTGACATAATATCCAAGGCTGAACTTCCATACTGGGCTATGGTTTCAGACTTGATTTATAGCCATGTGGCCCTCGGGTTGCTGCCTTTTGATCCTAGAGGTTTATTAATCTTTCTCGAAAGGCTTCCAGTACTTGATAGGATTGTGCTATATGCTGTCAGAGCAGAGTTACACAGAATTCATATGCTGGCCTTCCTCTGATGGTGCTTACCATTTCCAAGTCCTCAAACAGGGCAGCGCTTAGAAAAAAAAAAAAAAAAAAAAACCACTGCAGGCAAAGAAATCATATATGTGGGTCTACCACTGGCTCCATGAGAAATGAAAGAGGAATATAGTCTTGGCTTACTGGTAGTATTATCCCAAGTCTAGGGAAGGGGACTCCTAGAGAGTACTAAGCCTTCTCCTCATCCATCATAGTTTGTATATCTTGTAGCTTTCATTTGGTCGGTGTGGTGACCTTAACATGTTCTAGGTATTTCTGCCATGTTACTTCTCTATATCTAGACATGACCTCAGGTGTACAGTCACATTGGAAGTATAAAAAGCCTCTCATCTGAACTGTGAAATTCAACGTGTGTTATATTTAAAACCACAATAATTGAGTGGCCATTGCCACAGTAGATATTATTAGGGGGTTTCTCCCCCACCATAGGTCATTTAGTTCCCAAATAAAAGACACAAATCTTTTAGATTTATAAGAAGCCTGAAAGTACTAGAACTGGGCAGACATCAACCCTCTGTGCTATTTTTCCTGCTTCCCTGTCAATAACCCTGAGGTATGGCTTACCATGCCCTGCCTGGGCCACACCTGTTCTAACAGGCTGGCCCTCATGGAAATATACTCACGATCCACCTACCCTATGGGGTGGTATCTCCTTCCTTCTCCTCCCATGTCCTTTTCTTCTCCTTGTGGACCCTGCCTGAGCCCCCAAGCCCTGGAAAACTTTGCTCTGTCCCCTCTCTTCTGCCCAGCCCATGTTGTAGGGATTTTTATTAACCAGTAAGGGATAACTCAAGAGACAAAAACAAACAAACAAAAATCTGGTATACTTGAGGATCTCCTTGTCCTGGAGCAACCAGACCTTAGGGTACAGAATTTAGCATTTGAATATACAGCGGGACCAGACCAACCCATTATATGCCAATCTACTTTGTAGCTAGACTCAAACCTTGGCTCTCACACCGGTTAGATGTTCAACTGTGGAGAAGTTATTTTACCTGTGTTTGACTCAATTCCCTTTTCTGCACGGTGAGGACGAAAACGAGTCTATAATTCAGACTTGTCTTGGGGACTGATGAGTTAATGTACCAGTATTTAAATATTAAATACCATCTACTTTGCATAATTAATAAAAGTCTGTGGAAAGGGCAAAGTAATAAGGCCAGAAGAACATTTGATTAACAAATAGGGCCTTACAACTACCTCTAATAATAAACTGAGAATCAGGGAATGGTGGAAGACTAAGGATAGAGAATTGGGAAATCAACATTAGCCTGGGCCACATAATAAGATCCTATCTCGAAATATCAAGACAAGTCATGGTCATAGCAATTATAAATCAAGAAATAGCCATTGTAAAGAATTTACAAAAAGCAAAGCAATGAGCAGTGTGGATGCTGTGTGTCTAGTCCCTCTGCTGTCCATCTCTGGGACCAAGTATGCACCAGATCAGTGACTAGAAAGGGGTGCTGAGTGCCTGGAGCAAAGGGATGCTGGCTGAATGGCCACATTTGAACAGCACTAAAGCCGGACTAAATGCTAAGAAAAAAAAAAGCGATATCCAAAACATGTAAATTTTAATGTCCTCCAGAAAGGCAAAACAACAATAATTTTACTGTTTGTCAAGCTGCTTGTGTCACCAAACTTCTAATATTGGTAAGGATGCGAAAAACTCTTCTGATGCAAACCAGTTGCCAATAAGAAGAACAACCACTGTCCTTACCAAGGTGACCTGGATGCTTTCAAATCAGCTGAGGCAGCCTTAACAGCCATCAGAGTAAGTTAAACACACAGATATATGTCATTTCAAAAAGGGGAAAATGAAGCCTGACCCCACACCCCCTTTAAGGAATAACAAGACTACTCCAGCATTGAGGCTTACAAATCAAAATATGCCAAGAAACTTCATAGAATATACATTTCTCCTGTGTGCTACTGAGTGTGTGTGTGTGTGTGTGTTTTGTGTGTGTGTGTGTTTTGTGTGTGTGTGTGACTGTGTATGTGAGTGTGTGTGTGTTCGAATGTGTGTGCATGTGTGTGAGTGTGTGTTTGTGTGTGTGTGTGTGTGTGTGTGTGTGTGTGTGTGTGTCTTTGTGCACTAATGCTTCAATATGCTGCTGTGGTGAATACTGTCCCCAACTCAATTATGAAGGTTAGTATTAAGCTGTAAGTAGTATGTGGAGAGTGGTCACAAAGAATAATCAGGAGTCTTCTTCTGTTAAGTTGTCTGAGACTTCCAATTGCTGCATGCTGTGAGTGGGCCTCACATCTCAGCACACTAACACTTTTATGTACAATTCCCGTGTGTTTTGCTTAAACAATTTTCTATGAAAAACTTTAAGAATTTTTTTCTCCCTTTCATTTTTTGGGGGGGAGCATGGGTCTTTTTTTTATTTTTTTGTTGTTTGTATTTTGTTTTTGTTGTGGTTGGAGGTGGTGATTTTGTTGTTGTTGTTGTTGTTGTTGTTGTTGTTGTTGTTGTTATTGTATTTTATTTTATTTATTTAATTTTTCTTTCTTATTTTAGGTCCACAGGATTTTCTGTAGCCTGTGAGGAAGTCCTAGATTTAGGACACTGGATCTGTACACCTTAGAGAATTAACCACTTCACTGCATTTTTTTTTGTTTTTTTTGTTTTTTTTTGGTTTCTGTTTTTCTTTTGAGATATCACTGTGGGAGCAGAGGAAGCCCCAAGGAAGTGAAGCCCTGAGTGGATGTGTGCAGTAAGCATGAGCATGTCCATGCCAAGGACACAAAGCCATTTATCCATGGGGAAAAGGCAAAGGCCCCCATGCCCCTTGAGGCTCAGAGACATGCCAAATCCTTCTCAGGATGGTGTTGATAGTGTGTGCAGAAAAAGTCTACTCTACCTTTTTCCCTGGCCCCATCTGGATATTTACAGCCTGAAGACTGCTCCCTGCAGAGACTGCTCCTACTGAGATTAGTTAAATCTGCCCCTTGTCATTTACATATACATAGTCCTCCCCTCCTTGTTTATCTGCAAGTAATGCCCACCTCCTTGCTGCTGTGTGCAACAATCCTGCTTCCTGGCCAACTATATTATAAACATGCTTAGCTTCTGGGATACTGCATTTTCTCCAGCCCTTGGACCCAGCCTTCCCCAAGTATGTGTGTCCAATCTCATTCTTCATTGGACTTGGCAATCTCAGTCTGCTCCACTTTGAAGGAAGTGCTTACTAAACTGAATACTAAAGGACACAGTGGATTAAGCTCCCTATCAAGTGTCTTTGGTGAGGGTTGGGGTGGGTGTGAGACCAGTTACATTCTGACTATTGCAGAAGAGTAAAGGATTCACAGTTTGCTTTTGGTAAAGGTAAGCTCCCCAAGAGGCTGTCATTGCCAACCTTTTCCCAAGTCACTTCTAGGAGGTCAACTAACTCCTAGGTGAGTCCTTGGTTACACTGCTTCAGTTTTCTGTGGCTACACTGTCCAAATGGTACCCACTGCTCACACATGGCTATTTGAGATGAACTAAACTTAGAACTAAAATCTTCCTCTTTAGTCACCGCAGGCAAAGCAGGAGGCAAACAGCCAGCCAGAATCCATAGCCAGAAGCACAGCAGATATTGAATATTTCTATCATCTAGAAATTACTCATGGACAGCAGTGGTCTAGGTTCCTGCTGTCTGGTTTTTCCTTCAGGGAGAATTACTTGCTGTACCAATATCCAAAGGTTTATTATTAAAACAACTTTACCAAAGTATGACTTACTATCCCCTAAATTAATCCAGTTTAAGTCTACAATGCAATGGTTCCTCATAAATCTACCCAAGTTCATCGCAAGACCACGGAACAAAAGAAAGAGAGTGCATGCAACTCTATATAAAATAAAGTAGTATGCAACAGTAATGACCACTGCATAATTATACTGCACTACTTTTGAATTCTTCAAAATTCAGGCCTTTTATTGATAGTTGTACAAAAATACATATTCTAGAGTTGAAAAAATACTATAAAGTATTTCATTGAGACTTTAATATTTTTGTATCTTTTGCTAGTATTGTTAGATTCTTTATAAGAGTTTTACTTTATGGATTTTTTTTCTTTTTTTGCCAATCTGGTCACTATTTGATGCCATTTCAACGTTCTCAGGATTTTGACAAGAATATTACCACAATGATATAGTGATACTCATTTTCTTTAGGCATTTACATATGTATATACACATATATGGGAAGTTAATATACATATTTTTATGCTATACTGTTAGAATCCAATTCTATTATACCTCAACATATACAGTTTGCTCAATCTGATATCTGTGAATGTCATCAGTCATGGGGAAATAGTAAGAGCCTGAATAAACATGGACAATATTTGCAGAATGCACATAAAATTGAAGATGGTATATAAGCAAAAATGTGAAGTATATCACTTATGGCCTTCATATCGAATGCACTTTAAAATGTTTAATAGATGAAAAATATTTCAATTATCTTTACCCACTATTTTGTTTTTTCTTCAAAATATGTCTCCTGGATGATTTGAATTATATGTGCTGTTCAAGATTCTTTTGACAACTGTAACCTAATGCCTTAAATGTGTTTCTGATATTTCTATTCAGTTGATCACTGTCCAGTAACTGTACCAAGTTGATAGCTGTAATTTTATTATCACTTTCAGAATGTAAATTTCATGGGTGAGTATACACTTTTGATCCTAGCTCTTGGGTGGCATAGGCAGGTGGATCTCTTTTTTGAGGTCAACCTGGTCTACATAGTGAAACCCTATCTTAAAAAATCAATCAATAAATAAGCAAATAAATAAAAAGAATCTAAAATATTTGAAATTCATATGAACACAACCACTCTTTAATAACAATTGATTTTTACTGCAGATAATATAATCAATTTACAAAATGTTACATAGTGTCATATGGGAACTCAATTTCATTGTAAATTAAACCTGCTTTTCTCTGTTCATTGGTTGCTCTTAGTTAACATTTTCATACACATATACAATTTATTCCAATTATTCTCTCCCCCACATCATCTCATCCCTTTATGACTGAAACATACATAGACTTCTAAATTTAGGCTTTCCAATGTGTGATTTCTCTTTTATTTATTATACATTCTTTTACTTTTCCACCTACATTTTATGGTATCATAATAAGAAACCCATTCTGTCATTAGCATTATCACAGTGTTTGGTAGGAGACATTCACATTCTTCAGTAGCTTGTCATCAGTGCAAGAAATGACATCGAGGTCTCTCTCTGTGTCTCTGTCTCTCTCTGTCTGTGTCTCACACTCCCTCTATGTCTCTATGTCTCTCTGTCTCTCTGTCTCTCTGTCTCTCTCTCCATCTCCTCCCCAATTGTTTTGTTTTCTAATATAAGGTCTCAGACTGTAGTCTAGGCTAGCCTTGAACACAAGGCAATTCACCACCATCAGCCTTGTGAGTGTTGGGATTCCAGGCATACACCATCTTGCCCAGTGAATTTTATGACTCCCTTATATCCCTTTACCATTTCTGAATTATTTTTAATATTGCTGTGACCCTTTTCTAGCTTCTAGATGTAGATACATTAACTTGGTTAGAAGGTTTTAGTTTTTAAAGATTTATTTATTTATTTATGTACATGAGCACTCTGTTTGCGAGTGTGCCTGCATGTCAGAAGAGAGCACCAGACAGAAGAGGGCATTGGATCCCACTAAAGATAGTTGTCAGTCACCATGTGGTTGCTGGGAATTGAACTTGGGAGCAAAGGAGAAGTAGAGCTCTTAACCGCCAAGCCGGCTCTCCAGCCTGATAAAAAAAGATATTGATATTAAATTTCATTCTTTTTTGTGTTTGTTTGCAATCTTTCTTCTGGAGAACATTGTGATGGAATGTCCAAATGGTACTTAGTGGCAGTTGGTGTAGAAGGAGCCATACCTGTGTTGCTAATTTTTTATAGTCAAGTACACGGATAAAAACACTCTACTCCAGGGAGAATCTTGACTGTCTCTCTGTTGGATGGGTTCCCTTCTCTTCTTCTTTACTTGTAAAATGTTACTCAGCTTTTGTAATTTTATGATGAAGTTGGGGCTCCAAAAATTCATACCATTTCGAAGAAAGCATGCTGTACCTTAAAACTTTATCTTAGAGCAATTTAAGTAGTATAGGAATGACTTATTTTTTAAAAGCTTTGAAAGAACTCATAACTAATGTACTGCGAAAATATCACCTAGCTCACCCAACTGTTTTCTGTTTAGGACTATGTGTTTTTATTACATGCCTGTGCAAAGTCAGGAAAGCATGATTATTAAATCAATTAGTCATTCACTTGCAGCTCAGAATAATGGCTTTTTGTTGGTTCCTTTGTTTGCAGGCTGGGGATGAAACCCAGGGCAAACCCTTTACCACTAAGCTGAATACCTAACACTGAACAGTATTTCTTAAAATGTAATAAAAATCAATTTAACCTTCTGCTGACCACAGTACCTTTTTGCTGTTTTTTTAGTGGTTAGTAGTCTGCCAGTTTGTCCTGATTTGTCAGAATGCATACTACTTTTGTGTTGGATTACTTTATACGATTGTGTTTTTATTTTCTTACTGTGTTTTGGCTCATTACTTCCGTGCTAGGCATTTTGCGTACAGAGTTAATCTGTGTTCGTTGTTACTCTAGTTTCCTTCTGAGAGGACTAGTGTCGAACATTGACTTTTATTTTTGTGACCTTGTCTCTGTTGAACACTATTCTTTTTATTTAAATGTAAATGTAATGGGAGAATATGCTGTCATAGAATTCATGCTCTTGTTTCTTGTTTCAGCAGAAGGGCATTTGTCTATTTCTATATACAATTAGTTTGTGTAACTAAAGAGCATGTTTTAACCCTTTGTTCTCGGTATACTCTCCATATGTTGCGTAGTCTGCTTTACTTCTCCTGTTCCCCTGTCAGCCGTGGACTTTCTTTTCAATTTGTCTGAAGATTCTGTCATATACTATAGTGCCTTCACCTGCAGTCATATTTCTCAGGGTCCCCTGCTGTTCCCATATGTGCTTACAGAGGGAGCTTCCAGGATGTTATGACCCACCCATAGGTTCCTATTCTCAGCATTCAGTTTAATTCTTGCTGATCATCTGCTCTCAGTGTCCTGGGATTCTTAGTCATCTCAGCACTTGCCCTTTGCAGAGAGCCCTCCTGCCTGAGTCATGTAGCCAACCCTGTGCAGTCAATGGCCTTGCTGAGGTACATTTTGTCACAGGCTGATTGGAGATACTTTGTTGGACTTCCTAGATAAGCCATTGCATCATCTAAATGAAATAGGACTCTGGCAGGCAGTTTGGGGAAAGTTCTCTTGTTAGCCTCCACCCCGACCAGGGTGAAATTAGTACAAGCAGTTCTCTCTGTGTCTCCTTCATTTAATCTCAAATGTTCCCTTGTTGCTTCCAGAGGAGCTTGAGGTCAGGTGTCCACCAGATGGGACCGAGCTCAAGCCCCACCAGTTCTTTAGTTTGGAGCAGCTGGAGTAAAAGGAAGCTCTGGTTTTAATCTTTTTCTTCCAGAATCCTTCTGCCTTAGTTACATCCCACCATCATCCTGGAGGTTCAAGACTCACACTCCTTTAAATACAGGAGGAGTGGAGGAGGCAGCTGAGTCTTCTCTGTGCAGTTCAGAGATTGGAGATGTCTTTGGTAGAGTAGGGTGGGGTTTAAGCTACTCCGGAGTGTAAGAGAGATCTCACTTCTTTGTCAGGACACTCATCATCCTGACTCCTTATTTCTCTCCATAAAATGGGGAAAGAGCAGTAACAGCCCATGTGTATTTGTGTGAGTTAAGAGAGGTGACTCTGAGAAACCTTTAAACGAAACCAGGTGCCTGATACAAACTCACTGCTTCTTTGCTGAGCTACATGGATGAGCCTCAAGCTTACCAAGATGGTGATGAAAAAAAAATAGATAGATAGATAGATAGATAGATAGATAGATAGATAGATAGAGTGATTCATGCTCCCAGTCTCCTATGTACAGAGTTCCCTGAGGCATTTTTACTCGCCAAATAAAGACTGCGGTGTTTCCCAACACACCATGTGAATGTCCGTGGCTGTCGAAATTATTTCGTTTATGTTTTTCACGTTTGTCGTCCGTGTCACTTCAAAGGCCATTGTGACTTCAGTCTTGTTATTGATTCATATATGCTTTCTATTTCGTTTCATTTTTCAAAACCTTTTTGTCTAAATTGTATTTGTCATTCACCTTTATTTAAACATTTATTAAAGTCCAGTTTGTCATTTCTTCGTATTTACTCATATTTATTATTATTTTATAAATTTATTCCCTCATTTCATTTCAGTCATCTATATTTGCCCTTCATCTCGTTCCCACTTTATGTCTGTTATCATTTAATTGTTTTATCTCCCTTCTCCTTCTGGGTCCCTGGTCTTAATTTCTGCTTTATTGTTTTTCTTTTTTTTTAATTTATTTATTTAATGCATGTGAGCACACTGTAGCTGTCTTCAGACACACCAGAAGAGGGCCTCAGATCACATTACAGATGGTTGTGAGCCACCATGTGGTTGCTGGGATTTGAACTCAGGACCGCTCTAGAAGAGTGGTCAGCGCTCTTACCCGCTGAGCCATCTCTCCATCTCATCTGTTTTATTGTTTATTGTTTATTGTTTATATGGGTGCCAACAATATGGTTCATCTCTTCTTCTCTTACACGTGGCATGGTGGCCAAGGTGGCAGGGAAACCACACAGTGAAAGAAATTGAACTAGAGCACACAAGCAAGTCTCCCTCCCAGACATGAATAAAACTGAAATTAGGCTAAATGTACAATGAAAGGAAGCCGGGTGTTCGTGCATGTCTTTATTTCCATCATTCAAGAGGCAGAGGTGTTTAGAACTGTGTCTCTGTGAGATAGAGGAAGGCAGGCAGGCAGGCAGGCAGGCAGGCAGGCAGGCAGGCAGGCCTGATCTAGGTACTGATTTCCAGGTCGATGTGCAGACACCCCTGACTCAAATAAAGGAGTGAAAAGGAAAAAAAAATACAATTCACCTGGAAGACACCAGACCCACTCTGCCTGCTCTGCCTGCTCTGCCTGAACAGGCTCATGCTGCCATCTGCTGTCCAGCCAGTGTTCTTCCTTCTTCGAAGGGTCAGCCAGCCATCAGATGCAGTGAACTAGAAAATTGGGATTCTCAACTGAGGCCTGTTCCCTCCCTCCCTCCCTCCCTCCCTCCCTCCCTCCCTTCCTTCCTTCCTTCCTTCCTTCCTTCCTTCCTGGCTTACAGACAGCCAGGTCCAAGCCCAAAAGAGTCCAGCAAGGAGCTTAGAGACTATGAGAGAGTGCACAGGTGTTCTAGGGAGGAATCTGCTCACCACCAGGCATCCCGATTTGGGTTCTTGTGCAATCGACACAGGGAGATTGACAATCTGGAATTTAGTGAGAAATCAAACAAGGGACACAGAATGCAAAATATTTATTTACACAGCAAGTGGGTCAGTTGGATTAGCAAGCTAGGACACCCACCCCCGACCCCATCCCAGCCCCCTACCACTGCCAGGTCTCCCTTCACTCTTATCCCTTTCTCATGCCTCCCTCAACATGGGCACACAGGACCAGGAACATGTTTCTCTCAAAAACGCTTTTTCTGCTGTGAACTCAGACTGGCAGAGAGTGAGTGGGTGAAGGATCCCTAAAGACCAGAGGGTTTATTAGAGGAAGGCTACCTCACAGTGTTCTTCACACCAGGAACAACAACAACAAATGTTGGACAGGAGATGAGCAGGGATGCAGGGGGAAATGGGAGGGAGGGTAGGGCTGGTGAATCTGCACTTCCCTGAAGGTCTGCCTGTGAAATACTGGTTGATATATGCCTAGTTGAGTCATCATTGAAGAAAGGACAATATTCCCATCTCCTGTGGTTTTCAATGGCAGATGACTTCATTGCCAGAGACTATGAAATTTTTTCCATTTTCCCCTCCAAGAACTGTGTTTAGATCTGTTACAGACAGGCTCTGGGTTTTGAAACAAACACACACACACACACTCACCCACATACACACACACACACACACACACACACACACACACACACACAATGAGAGAGAGAGAGAGAGAGACAGAGAGACAGAGAGACAGAGAGACAGAGAGGAGAGAATAGAGAAAGATACAGAGACAGACACAAGAGAATTTGATCCCCCCCCCCCCTAGTTTTTCAGACTGGGTTTCTCTGTATTCGTCTGTAGGGCAGGAAGGAGTGAAACTCTCAGATTCACCTTTCTCTGCCTCCCTAGTGCTGCTTTGATGGTAGTTTGAGGAGATTGGGATAGGAAGCAAAAAAGCTTGAGTGCTGATATCAAAGCCTCCCCTCCCCCTCACATGCATCCACGCGTACACACACACACACACACACACACACACACACACCTACCTATCTCCTTCACAAAGTTATTAAAAACTTCTGAACTGTGATCTAGAAAGTGTCTGGATCATAGCTTCAGAGTCAGCACATCCTCTCCATACAGAAGACACTGACTGACAGACAGACAGACAGGCACACACACACACACACAAATACATATATATATATATATAATGATGTTTAAAAAAAAACAGTCTTCCTGTTTAACAGAGGTTTAAAGGGAAGCTGGCTGACAGAACGTTCTTGTGATTTTTTATTCCCTTTTTACCAAACAGGAGGTTGATTTGTTGTCCCTTTTATTAAAAGCCAAAGTATTAATTGGCGAGCCAATGTTTCAACTTTTACCATTCTGTTCCTTTCACCAAAGAGAGGGGGTGTTGTTTCTTTGGCTTTTCCTTTTTGAAACGAAATGCAAGGAGCTCCACCAGTTGGCCTAGTTTCCTGTTCCTTTTCCCTCTTCCAATGTATGCTCAGTGAAATAAAGTAAATAAATGAAGTTTCTAGTTATGTATTTGTTTGGGAGACCCGAACTCTCTCTCAAGAGTTCCATCTCAACACCCCACCCCCACCCCCACCCCCCTGACACCACCACCCACCCACCCCACCCCCCCACACCCCCACAAGGCCTCCTCCCTGTATGTGGGGGAAGGGGGAGGGGTGGACAGGAGCTAGTTGAGAGGGGGTGGGGAGGGGCGGGGCTGGAGAATATGCAGGTCCCTGAAGGTCTGTCGGGGAAATACTGCTGCTGCCCTAGCACGCTTCAGTGCTGAGCCTCTTTAGGGGGGTCAAGTTTTCTGCCTGAAATCAGTGAGTGATGATTTCAGTGTGAATGTCTGAATGCTCGCTGTCCTTTCAGGGCTCTGGCTCCTGGCAAATGACTGACTGAAGGAAACCTTAGTTAGACTCACACCTAGGTGTTTTGAAGCGGTAATGGAGTTGATAGCACACCCTTAGGGAAACAGGAAGACTTCCCTTTGCTCACTCTCAATTCCCAGCCTCGCCCTGCCAGCTCAGGGATTTTTAAGTAAGGGAGGATCTGGACCATATGTACAGGGTTTGGCGTTTCTGATTCATGTTTAATGTTTAGTTAAATAAAGCTTGTGAAGGGCTGGAGAGATGGCTCCGAGGTTAAGAGCACTCACTGCTCTGCTCTTCCAGAGGTCCCGAGTTCCATTCCACAGAAACCACATGGTGGCTCACAACCCTCTGCAAAGGGATATCCCATGTACTCTACTGCCGTGTGTATATGAAAAGGGCTTTAGTGTACTCATATAAATGAAAATAAATAAACCTTTAAAAGAATGAAACAAAATGAAGCTTGCAAAGAAATTGAGCATCTTAAAATGCCAGGCACATTTATCCTCTCCTTTTATTTTATTTTGTGGGTGGATCACATAACCACAGAGGTGGTTCCCCTTTTCTTAACCTCGATAGCCCAACTGGGACGGAAGTGCAAACTATCATCTACCTATCTGGGAGTGGAGTGGTTGGATACAGGGAGATGGAGCATTTGCAGTTAGTAAAGTTCTGCTGTCGGTTTTGTTTTGTTTTGTTTTGTTTTGTTTTGTTTTGTTTTGTTTTGTTTTGTTTCCTTTCATTTTTGGATAGATTTTTTGGATAGCCTTTTTTTTTTCTTTTTAAATACAAATTTTGTTTTCTGTGCAACATTCTGATCATAGTTTCCCATCGCAAAGCTCTTTCCAGATCCTTCCTCCCCATCCACCACCCCGTACTAACCCAGGCCTGCCCTTAGATGTGGTTGATGCATACCCAGGTGAGTCTCCATTGGAGAAAGGACGATATTCCCATCTCCTATGACTGTCAATGGCAGATGACTTAAATGCCAGTGACTTCAGACTTGACTCCATTTTCCCCTCTGAGAACTGGGTTTGGATCTGTTGAACGCAGGCAGGCCCTCGGTTTTGAAACAAACAAACAAACAAACAAACAAACACACCAAAAAATATTTAAAGCAGGCAACAACTGCCTGCACGCCAAGAGACTGTTGACTCCTCTTTGGAGCTAGTACGATGTGAAACTTGCTTAATAAAGTAGAGTCCACACAACACAAAGGGAACACTTTAACAAATTATGAAGGAGAGAGGGGGGGGTATGTTTATCTACCTCCTCTTGTTTCTCAGACTAGAGATTTCATCTTCCTCTGTCTCTCGAGTGCTGGTGGCTTTGCTGCTGGTTTGGGGGGGGGGGATTGGGATAGGGATAGGAAGAGAAAAGGCTTGAGTGCTGATTTTAAAGCTCTTTCTCTCTAAAGCTCTCTCTCTCTCTCTCTCTCTCTCTCCTTCCCCCTCTCCTTCTCCCTATCCCTCTCTCTCTTTCTCTACACACACACACACACACACACACACACACACACACACACACTTCCTAGGATGAAAGAAACAAATGAAAAGGAAGGCACCCATGGTGATGCATGACTTTGATCTCACTTTGGTCTCAGCACTGGAGAGGAAGATAGGAAGACCTATCTAGAGGCAATGTGAAGAAGGCCTATGTCAGATGAGTTAATGGCTAGGGAACTGTTACCTGGGTAGTCTGCCATTTTGTTGCACTTGCTAATATTATAAGGACACTTTGTCATTGGTTGTTTCTGCTGTTACTGCCAGAATTCATTACATATTCTGTTAGGTTCTTCTGTGTGATAACACACTCAGAAACCAAACACTGTAGAAGTTAGTCTAACTGCTTTCTTTGTTGTCTAGTTACCTGCAATAACCTTGGACCTAAACTGAACACCCAGCAGCATTTTCCGCACCCACCCATGTATAAGCTTTTATAAGCTGGACCACCAACACTAGATCAACACTGCAGACAGAGACTATTTGGAACTGGACTTCCATTTTGAGTTTTTGTTTGTGTTCTTGTTTTTTTCTCCTGTCCTGTCCTGTCCTGTCCTGTCTTGTCCTGTCCTGTCCTGTCTGTCTGTCTGTAAATCCACACATATAGTTCTTTCCACGTCTTATATTTCAAAACAAATAATGCTTGTTGTGATTCTCATTCATTCAAGGGTACTACTCTCTAGATCAGAGGAGCCCCCTTACAGTTCTCCACAGGTAGTGATGACCGGAGTGTTCAGTGCAACTAAGCAGGAATTTTATGGTTGCTGCCATTATTCTTGATCTTACCCAAGGTAGGGTTGGGGACATGGTTGCCAAGATGGCGACCAATAGACAGTAATTGAAGAGATGGAACAATAACCTACAATTCTCCCTCTCTTTCACAGTTTCTCTGTCACTCTCTGTCTCTCTTCCCTCCTTCCCTCCCCCCTCTCTCAGACCTGAGTGAACATTGGAACTAAAGTAAATGTACATGTGAAAAGAAGCCAGGTGTGGTGCTGCATGTCTTTGATTGCATCACTTGAGAGGTGAAGGTGGGTAGAACTCTGTGAGCAGGCTGCAGACCTGATCCAGGTACTGATTTCCAGGGCTTTTGTGCAAAGACCCCTGACTCAACTAAAGAAATGAAGAGGAAAATAAAGAAACAGATACAATTAACTCGGAATAAACCAAACAAACTAAGAAAAAGGAAAGGCAGTAATGGGGCGGCCTGGATTACAGAGGAAGGGCAAACATTTATCTGCCATTGCCGCCTCGTTTGAACACACAAACACACGCAAGGGGGGGGGGGGAGAGAGAGAGAGAGAGAGAGAGAGAGAGAGAGAGAGAGATCAATTTGTTAATCTGTTTGTCTCCCTCCCCTAGTTTATCAGACAGGGTTTCTCTATGAATTCCTCTGTGGACTGGTGGCTCAGAGGGCAAAGCTGCTGGCTGTTAAAGGTCTAGGTAAAACATGAAGGCCTAGATACAATGTGAAGGCCTGAGGGAACTGTTAAGGCCTAGATGCCCTGTGAAGGAGGCCTACATCAGGTATACATATATACACAGATATTCATATTCATGGATATGTATATGAATGTGTATCCTTTATTTTATTAGCTTATTTTTAGTAGAATTTCCATGCTCATCAAAAGAGGAAATTTTGTTTGGCATCAGATTCTTCTTGAACAAAAAATGGATATAAATAATCCCATATTCAGATGTTTTTTCTAATATTGAGAAGATATTCCCAGATATGGTATTAATCCATCATAGTCCATGTGTGAACACACAACAGACTTAGTAAGAATTTTGGCAAATGGATTTTACAAACTTATATAGGGTTATTAAGAGCAGTGGTAACATTTTTTAACTTGATATTTTATATATTTACATTGCAAATGTTATTCCCTTGCCCAGTTACCCACTCTCCCACACTCCACCCCCTGCTTCCATGAGGATGCTTTTCCTCCCATCTACCCACTCGCACCTCAACACCATGCCATTCCCCTACACTGGAGAAAGGAGCATTCACAGGACCAAGGGCTTCTCCTCCTATTGATGCCAGACAATGCCGTCCTCTGCTACATATGCAACTGAAACAATAGGCTCTTACATGGGTACTATTTGGTTAGTAGTTTAATCCCTAGGAGCACTGGTAAGTCTAGTTGGTTGATATTGTTGTTCTGCCTTTGGGTTTGCAAACCCGTTCAGCTCTTCCTTCACTCCTTCGTTGGAGTCCCCATGCTCAGTCTGATGGTCAGCTTCAAGCATGATTGTCTATATCAGTGAGGTTCTGGCAGAGTCTCTCAGGAGACATCCACATCAAGTTCCCATCAGTAAGGACTTCTTGGCATCAGCAATACTAACTAGGTTTGGTGGCTGCATATGTGATAGATCCCCAGATGGGGCAGCATCTAGATGGCCTTTCCTTAAGTCTCTGCTCCACTGTGTCCCTATATTCCCCTCCCTCTTGATTATTTTGTTCCCCCTTCTAGGAAGGACTGAAGTGTACACATTTTGTTCTTCCTCCTTCTTGAGCATCATATGGTCTATGAATTGTATCTTTGGTATTCCAAGCTTTGGACTAGTATCTACGAACTGGGTTAGTTCACTCAGGATGATATTTCCGAGTTCCATTCATTTGCCTAGGAATTTCATGAAGTCATTGTTTTTAAAAGCGGAGTAGTACTTCATTGTGCAAATATGCCACATTTTCTGTATCCATTCCTCTGTTGAAGGGCATCTGGGTTCCAGCTTCTGGCTGGAGGGCCTTTGCACTAGAACCCAACCAGTCTGATGTCTCTCTCAGACATGCTCAAAAGTTGTTGTCCTGGGTGATTCTAGAATTCCATAAATCTGGATATAGTATTTTGTGTAAAATTACGAAAGCATTTTAATTAAATTAAAATAAAGGAAAAGTTAAAACGATGGATAAACTCTCTTCCAGCTTAATCTTTTCTTGGTTATTATCAGTATCTAAGATACATGCTGGGTGACGACAGCAAATTAAGAATTAGCCTGCAGTCCCTTAACTGTTTTCTATGCATCTGTAGGGTTGTGTGTTGTATGAATGTAGGTGGATGTGAGTGTGTGGTGAGTGTCTGTAACTGCGTGGCTTTACCCATCTGTGCATGTGTTTTTGGAGTCCTGAGATTTCAAGGGTCTTCTTTAGTGCTGTTCACTGTTCTTGACATAAAGTCTCTTGGTGAACTAGAAATTCAGTGTGGGATTGGAGAACTGGTCAGTGAGCCCTCAGGATTCAGAGGTAATAGTTATGTGTAGCCATCCCCTATGCCTGGCATTATGTATACATGCTGAAGATTCACACCCAGGTCCTTATGCTTCTACCCACTGAGCAATTTCCCAGTCGTAGAGTGGTGAATGTTTGCTTAAGATTTGATAACAGACCTTAATTGTTTTTTGTTTTTGCTTTTGTTTGTAATTTTCCATAGGTAACAAGCAGGTGGATATTATAAAACACACCTGAATAGACCAGAAAATAAAAATAGGGGTAGATGCATTACAAGAAATCTATAAAACTGTATTTTGCGTACTTACCTTGTGAAGCACAGTTAACATTTCTGGGTTTGCCTGTTATAAACAACATAGTTTGATATAAGGACAGTTTGGACTCTATAAATGGACAAGTAGTAAGAGAGATACATCTCTTGAAATAGTATAGAGAATGTGATACTTTATCACAGGAGAATTAAAACTGAGCCACATAGCCTTCAGCAGAGGAAATGAGGGAGAAGTGTGTATGTACCTTTTGCAGCACAGTCTCTGGAATAAAACAAACAGGGACATTTAAAGAAATATATAGCAGTGTTTAAGACTTCATTTCTCTTCCAATATTTGCAATTACATAGTCAAACATTATATCTTGGAGTCATAGATCACTGTGCTATCTAGGATTGCACGATGAGGATGGCATAGTGGCAGTATAGTAAAATAACTGATAGGAAAAGCAGAGAAGTCACCCCATTAGGATTCATATGAATTGCATTTCCTCCCTGCTGGGAACTAAGCAACAATGGGGACAACTGTACAAGTACCTCTGTAGTACTTTGGTGTCTTGGGGTTATGTCCAGAGGATATACAGCTGGAGCACATGGTGTTATTTTTGTTTGTCTGATTGAAAATGTGATTGCTGTTAGTATACATTTTTGTGAAGATTGCCTGAAATTTATTTGCACTTTATTAGAAATTGTAGAATCATATTTTTAATTTGCAGTCCTGGGGGTACTGGTGGTTGTACATGGGGAACAACTAAGTTAGCCAATGATTACGTCAGACAATGCTGACGAAAAGAACATGGGATAGCACAGTTACAGCTGCCTAAGAACTGATAACCACAACCTTCGGGAAGAGTCTCTTCCCTCAACCATGACTCCTTTAAGACATTGGCTTCAGCATCAGACAGGCCTTGACAAGTGTGATCCTGGGTAAGGGCATAGAACTAGTGTTCCAGTTATTCTTTTGTCCAGGTCTTTCAGACAGCCTTGGGCAGTCCTGGCTCCCCACATTTATAGGTACTTCATAGTATTCATAAGTCTTTCCAGCTGGATGTGACTTTTGAATTTTCTTTCATAAGCAGGAAAGTGTTAGAGCACAGTCCTGTCTAACTGGCTGCTTTCCTCAAACCTGCCATCCCCTTTGTAACCTCAATATAATTGATAAGCAACATATTCTGTGGCCTTGTAGTCTCTCTGTCCCTTGCATCTGATTCCCAGACGCCAAAAACCTTTAATGGTAACTCTTCCTCCACCTTTTTTCTTTCTGTGATTCATCTATTAGTCTAGATCACATGATGGATATCCTACCCAAAAAATCATATGATTGAGAAACACCAAACTCCTATAATTTCTTAGAAATTAAAAATCCTCACTCTCCTATCTTTGTCTTTAGTATCCCCTCATGGTTATATGTGGCCATGATGCAATAAATCACTTCATACTCAAGGACTTAAGCATGTTTTCCCTTCAGGACACTCGATACACAATATATGTGCTTCAGTAAAAATAAAAACAACAAAACAAAACAAAAATCCCAAAAGAACTTCTTCCCATGTATACCCTAGCTGTCTCACTTTCTTGATAGTTCTGGTGCCATTGGAAATAGCAATAATTTATCTCAGTGGCTCCATGCTGCCCCCATCTACTTTCTGACACACTATTCTTTCCAACATGGCACCCTGTCAGGCTGCTCCTCCCTCATCCACAGCCCTCTTGGTTGGGTTTCTACCACACCAGGCATACACATCCCAATTCTGTGGTAGGCCCATGCATCTGGCCACCATACACTCTTTTAAACTCAATTAAGTTGCCACATGAAAGAACACATCAAACAATATTTTCTGATCCAATTGATAAGATATAATTTGCCAATCTAGATGGCACAAAATCCTGTACACACCCACCCCTTGAGAATAACACACCTGAAATATAACAACCTGTAATATGTACAGAGAGGCATCTAAACATCTACTGCCATGTTCTCTGTGCTCTCACATTCTCACTCTGGCTTCCTCTGCCTCTCTAAAACTTTTCACCCACCCACCCATCCTTCCTTCTTATCCAATGACAGGCATAGTTCTATCCTGTACCTGCCTTCACCTTAATAATGCCATCAATCTACACTTTACCCTTTTAATTGAAAACAAAACCAAAACTTGTTTCTCAAATATAAGTTGAGCACAACTATTATCATTTTGTAATTTAAAAGTATAAGATGTACCTAACACCCAGTCCAACATTTATCAGTTAAACAGAACATGTAGTTATCTATTTTAGCTTTTAAAAGGCTTAAAATCTGTTATATCCTGGCTAGCTTATATATTATCTGATAACTAGATAATTAAATATGTATTCTCAAAGTTACATAGTCTGAGTGGGTTATAAGATTATACTAAGTTTTCAACCCAACCAGTAATCTGAGAATGACCCATATATCTGTAAATATAGGAAGCCCAGCATGGCTTCTAGAACTGAGACAGGTTATAGAGACAATTTTCTATTTGCACAGTCCCCTGTGAGCAACATGTGAGAGCAAGTCTTCAGGCTTCTGGTCTAGGACCATCAGACAGACTTTTGAAACACTGAATTTTGAAGGGCTAATCATTCTGCCCTGGCAGAAATTTTCAGCCAATTTATTCTGCAATGTTTCCTTTTCTGGACAGTAATTAGTCTGTAGAAGAATTGAAGCAATTTTTGCATAGTGCCTGTCTATCACATTAAATCACCTCACCTGGAGGTGGAGATTTTCAGTTTCTTCTTTGAATATACCAAAGGAGAGCTGATGGGAACAGACATGACTCAATAAAAGTTAAAGAACATTAAATGTCATATTTTGTGGACTTGTGGTGGTTTTTAGAAACCATCTAACTATATAAGTAATCTGGACTGTTGTCCATTAATTATCCTAATAAATTATCTTGAAAGCACTCTAACAGTAAACTTAGAGCAATGAATTTGCTATTTGGCCTTAGACTCACGTGCTTAATCATCTCAGCTTCAGTTTTTAATAGCAGAGAAGGACTAGGTATAAGCCATCTATGCTGAAATGTGTTGTAGAGGCACAATACCTGTACATCAGAGTAACAATATTAATTTTAAATCAATAAGAAATTTATATTAAAGAAAATCTTAAAAATCTAAATTTGTATCATATAAATTCTGTGCCAATGTAAAAGATCATAATTTTAGTTTAGTAATAAATATAAACATAATTATGTACAGCTTGAAGAAACCATTGAAGTGTTTTTGCCCTAATTCCCTGGACTTTGGGGGACTAAAAGTAGTTATTCTAAGGTTGTTTTCCTGAGGAATTTAGAAATGCTTATAATTTAACAGGGAGGAATTAGCTCAAACTGATTATACATAATCTCATTCGGTGGAAAACCTTGTATTTATTACTAACCTAAAGTTTTAATCTTTTACATTCGAAAGTATATTAAAATGCATTACATTCTCTCCCATGATCTCTTAAGGTGATCTCTTAAACAGTGAAGAAAACTTGTACATCTTTTAAACTCATCTATTATTTCTACATATATGTTTATAAGCTATTTAGAATTTGTTTATAGAGATATTCTATCTTCTGTTAATTAAGTAAACATTTGTTCTTTTGTATTTTTCTTTATTTTTTATATAAAGAAATATACTTGTATGCACTCTACATTCTCTTTACCAAATCACACCAGATTTTCTGTAATACATCTCCTGACACCATGTCTTCATCTTTATACTTTTTAGATCTCTTCAAAAAATCAGATTCTGGTATCACTCATGAAGGGAATCTATTGAAGCACGAGCAAATTACCAAGGCAAACCCCACCCCCCTGCCCAAATGAATGATTCTTCATTCACCAGTAGCCATCAAATGCCAAAAGCCCCTCTATATGGCATTGGCAAGGGTTGGTCCCCCCATCTAAGCCCTGACTCTAGCTGGCTTGATCATGTGAAAGTATTGTGTTAACACAGGTGTTGTGGGTTCATGAGTGTGATAACCATGAGCTGCCCAGAGGACAGCTTTTCATTCTCTGTACCTAATAGCTATCACAATTTTTTTTATACAGTAGAGATCAATACAATGTCCATTGCAAGAAGGAAGGAACATACTAATCTGATTATTATGGAGACGTTATTAAAAATTTTAGTTTCTAAATGCCTTTTATTTATGTAAAATTCCAGAAAATTTTGTTTCTGTTTATTGTCTGAAACATCTTCCTTTCATTCATAACAAACTCAATGATAGTTCTAACTTTTGAAATTACATTATAATATAATGTATATGTATCAAACTTTTCTAAATTTGTGTGCATGTGTATCCCATTTTTAAGAGTATTAATTTTTTTCTTAATGTTTTCTCGCTGTATTAATACGATCATAAGATTTCCTTTTTAAGTAAAATAACTTATGCATTATTTTATTAAAATAAGTCTTAATTTTATATCTTAAATATTATTTTCTATTGCATATATAGATGAATTCTAGTTGCTAACATTTGGTTAATCAATTAGTTCCTTGTTTATTAAATTGTAAATTTATATTTTTGTGTTGATACTAACTTTTGTAAAGTTTGCATACATAATTTTCATATTTATTCAGTTGATATCACATGATCCATAAAATTCTTTCTCTTCAAAAAACTACAACATAAATTTTGATTAGTTTAATGAACAAAGACTATTAAATGCACCTGTAGAAATTATTGATTTGAATCACTATAGATAATAATTTGATATTAAATACTGGGTAGTGGTATGGGATTGCATTTTAACTATCTGAATTATGCTGTTTCAAGGTTATGTTAAGTGACTTTTTTATAGATATGTACAGTATTAACACGACTTGCATTCAAATCATTGTTCTTTGTCCTTCATTTTCTTTTTGACTTTTTTTTAGTTTTTCATATTTAAAAGCATGAAGCATCTGAACATGTGTGCACAAATGAGTACAGTTGCTTGCAAAATGTAGGAGAGGGTACCCAATTTCCTGAGCTCGATTGACAAGTAGTAATGACCCACCAAGTATAGATACTGGACACTGAACTTAGGTTCTCTACTAGAGACCAAGTAAAACCCAGGAGCCTTTTCTATAGGTCCTGCTTTTAATTTTTGTTAAGGGTTTAGTTCTGTGTGCCTTTCTTCTTCATGAAAACAAGTTTATCGCATTTGATACAAACAATTTTGGGTAAATATTAATCTTTAATAAATTGGGATTCATAATTTTGAACTGTATTTCCTATTGATTTTAGTAAGATGATATCATACTGACATATACTATCAGAAAATCCTGCATGAAGTCACCATGACTAAAAATAGGAATAGAGAAGGCTTAAAAAATTATACTTCATTAAAGCTTGATATGTCCACCATTCATCACATTAAAGTAAGCTCATATGTGGGAAAAGATACTTCAAATCAATCAGTTGAGGATTTGCCTTATTCTTATACAATCAACTCAGCTCATTTATATTCTACCACTGTGAGCAAATTCCCTGCCCAGGTGACTGCCATGTGGTTTTTCTCATCATTATCTTTTTGAATTTTGCTGTACATATGTCTAGTTTGAAAAATTTGAAACTTAATGAGGCTTGAATGGATTAAGAAAGAATCACCATTGTTTCCTTCATTTGCTCAGTCCTTTTTCTTCCCCTTCGCAACACAGCAAATTGCCTTTATTTCAGTATGCATCCACATTTCAACATTTAGTGGTCCTGAACAGGTTGGGGAGCATGACAGTGAGCCAGGAGCCAGGCCCACCAATCTGCAAACGATCTGTGAACATGGTGACACAGAGCTCCTCTGGGTCCCTGCTGAGGGTCTGAGGAGCAACACTGAAACCCATGTTTGCAGGGTCAGGGCTTCGTGTTCCAGCTGTCAGGCTCCACACCAGACCAGATGGGTGGTCAGGGTGGCTGAAGCCCTGTTCAAACCTCTTCAGTGTGTAAAAGCAAAGCAATTATGGGAAAAGGAACCAACTCAGAACCATGTGCACCAAGGACTCTCCACATGGCCTTTCTCTAGGCATATATCCAAGGACCCTGAGTGCTGGCCCATGTCTGAGTCGCCATGTGACTGCTCTGTTCATCTCTAGACCTGAGCTCAAAGCTCAAGAGCTGATGGTGGTGGCAGGGCCGAGGACCCGGTGCTCCCTTCCCAGGCTGGTAGCAGGTGAACATGTGTGGTCCAGAGCTAAGTGAGGGAGGCCAGCCTTTCTCAACCTCATCTGGTGGCTTCTGTCCACAGCAGGTGTTGGGTGGTGATGGGCAACAAGGGACTTGAGGAGGGGAAAGCAGCACCCCTTGATAAAGGTGGGGAGATGGGAAGCTGTGAATTCCTCACTCGCGGCCAATTTCAGAGGGAGGGGAGGTTACAATCTAAGCTTTAGCCAAGGGTGGGAGTGAAGAAGTGGGGACCATGGCTTGGATGGGGCAATCACTTAAGACTTAAGAAAGCAGGGGTGCAGCCAAAGCACCCCAAGCCTAGTGGTGGTCAGTCCCACAGCTGCTATCTGAAGCCTCCCCATCTATTCTAAGGGCCACCACACAGCTGTGGTGGAAAGCAGGGCGGTCAAAGGCATACCCAGGCCAATTGCCAGCAGCAGGTGATTGTGTGAGATCTGGCTGTCCACAGTTGCACTAGCTGTGCCCACCGCTCCCAAAGGAAACCGATTTCAACACACCTTATTGATCCCAGAAGTTCAACCAGGCAGAGAGCGGTTATACTTGACAGATGATGTTACACAGCACAACTTAGGTATTTCAAATGGACAAGAAGTTAGTATTAGAGCAGTGTCTCCGGATGAAGTCTGAGTGGGGCTTCCTCTCCAGTACTTTGAGGTCCACAGATGGATCTAGAGAATTCACTACTGTGGAAAATGAAGACTTGGGTTGGATGGGGAAGGGAGGCCGGGGCCTTGGTGACTAATTGCTGTAACACAGTTCTTCTGGTGGCTGTGGCAGCTTCATGTTCTCTTTTGAAATCATCAAGCGCCTCAGTTCCTGCAGGATGACTTTGATGCTGTGGGAATTCTGCCACTTTTCCAGCACTGCCATGGCTCGTGGATCCACCACTCCATTGGAACTGCTCAAGCCGTTCATATTGACTCTTGTTACAAATCTCACAGACTGGGATGCTTCTCGATACTTAGGCCCACGCTCTATCTTAAGGCGGTATATTTGGTTTTCATAAATTGTTTGTGGAGGCCCAATTAACATGCCTATCCATCTTGTGAGTGTCATGTCTTCATCCTCCTCCAGACCCTAGCTAACTGTGCTGTCACCTACTCCTTTCTTGCCTTCTTCCAGCTCTTCCAACAGTTGGAAATTTCGAAGGACTTTTACTCCCGAGCCTGTGGTGGCTGCCATCTTGCATCGCTATCGCTCAAAGTCAGTCCTTCCTTTCTTCCTCTACCCCTAGGTCCCTTGCTCCTTCTCTCTCTCTCTCTCTCTCTCTCTCTCTCTCTCTCTCTCTCTCTCTTCCACAGGGTCTCATAAATCCCAGACTTGCCTGAAGCTCACTATATATCCAGTGATGACTTTTAATGTCTGATATTCACCAATAAATTATAGATACAAACAACCATGCCTGATCTTTTACAGTTTTGGAACTCATCCAAGGGTGTCTTCCATACTGGCATGTAGCCTGTCAAATGAACAACTTACCAAATCTCTTCCTGTTTCTTCTTTGTTCCCTTCCTTCCTTCCTTCCTCTCCTCCTTCCTTCCTTCCTTCCTTCCTTCCTTCCATGCTTTCTTTTTTCCCTTTTTTTATTTTCCTTCTGTGATTTCTGCTCATGCATTTTCTTTTCATTTTGATTTTGAAGTTAAAAGCTATTACTGATGTTTTCACTTCTTGAAACCAGAAAGCATGAGCTGTAGAGCATTTAGACTTTCATATGTAGAAATCATTGTGTACCTATAGCAAAAACTATATACACTAAAGGTGGCAGAAGCATTATTGTCTCAAAGTACTGGCTCTGTTCTTCAATTATTATTATAAAGTTTTATTATTATTAATAGTCCATGTAACTAATATGTATACTATGAATATTTGCATTTTGAAAATGACAAAGGGTTATAAATTACATTTTCAATGCAGTAACACAGAAACAAGCATTTTTCTAATATTCTCATTCTAGAGCTAATATTTTATCTATCATGCAAATGTATTTTAGAGAAATTCATTAAGGATCCTCCTCTTGCTTAATTTTAGGTGACATTATCAAAACTTCTGAGAAAAAAGGAATACTAATGTGATTGTACTTAGTATCTTAAAGTTGAAATTGGTAAAAAACATAACACTAGGATGAATTTTTTTACAACTTGTGATTTCATTGAATAGGCATGAGATTAGACATGGCTTGTGTCATTCTTAGAAGTTCTTACAAGAAAGTAACAGGAGAATTCTTTCAGAGCTTCAGTGATTCATGTCATTATTTGAAGAAGATGCTTATCAGTTTTATCTGAGTTTACTGTCTAGGTGAGGTGTTTCCAGGATGTTTGCATCTTATTATAAGAAGTCACAGAGAGCAAGGTGACAAAGAAATTTTATTCAAAAGCAAAGTGAGAAACACTGGTATTCAGTGTAGCCTTAATTTGTGGACTTCCTGAGAAGGAGGAATTGCTTACTCAGAGTTCAGTGTGGATATTTCTGTTTTGATTGACGTTTTTTGATTAAGTAAGCCTTAATTTACTGTGAACATCAGTTTCCATGATGCATTTGATTTAACCAAATGCATATTCAATTATCACTAGGTATATGACATTAAACAGGATGTTTCCTTTGAAAGTTTTTCCAGAGGATTTAATACGACTTACTGAGTATATATTCTAAACTGGCTCAGGCCAGTTGAAACAGACTTCTCCCTCCAGTATGTGGATATGCTCTTGAATACTTTTGAATGGAAGTTGATCATGAAAGAGAAGTTAATAAATAATGTTATGTGCAAGGAGTCTTAGTCCATTGTTTGATATGTATACAGCTTCATGCAGGTGAGATGAGGTGAGCAACTTCATTGTTAGGTATATTTCTAGAAGGTAGATTTTATGCAGCCTAAGTCAAGTGAAGTCCCAAGTTGAAGTGCTTTGCCCATACCTATATGACTCACTCAAGCAATTTTAGTGCTTTTGCTTGTATCGTTACTTAGGCTCAGTACAGCTCCCTGCTTCTTTGATGTTTGCTCACACTCAGCTCAGTCAGTGACTGCATCTCAGTAGCTACTTGACTTATTTGGCTCTTGTTATTTGTCTTCCAATTTAATGGTATCTTCTTCAAGGATCAAACAATTTTGTCATTTTACGAATATTAATAAAACTAGTCATAAGCCCTTATCAAATGATATCCAAGTCTCCTATGCTGACATAAAATGGAACTGTCACTCCAGAGGCTTGCTGAGCTTCAATATGAACTAACTTCATGATGAGTAAATAACCTTCATCAATTGCTTATAAGAAATTCATTTAAATTTTGACAATTATGTTGGGCCAGCAAAAGGGAAAAAGGACTTGCAGAACAAGCTTAACACCCTCACTTTAATCATAGGAATCCATAGATAATGACCCATTACAGAAATTGGCCATCTGGCCTATACACATGCTGTGGAATCAGAAGACCTATGTGAACACACAGACATGCAGCACACACATGCACACACATGCACACACACACACACACACACACACCAAAAAATAATAAACTAATTTTTTTGAATTTTCTAATATTAATATGTCATGCCCTTACTTTATTCTGACAACTGATTTATTTCACATATGTGGATCCATGGTTTACAAAATAGTATTCATGATCAATGGCAATTATAAAGGTCAAGAGGACATTTTCATGAGTTCAAGGTTATAAATTTTTAATTTAATATTCCTCAGTACGTGACCACCAAGAATTAGTGTGTGATATGGTGTGTGTGTGTGTGTGTGTGTGTGTGTGTGTGTCTGTCTGTCTGTCTGTCTGTCTGTGTGTTCATGCCTATGTGTTCAACAGAAGACAGAGAAAGTAAATAGTATCCTCTTTTATGATTTTCTACACAATTTTCTCAATTCAAAGCCTTTCACTTATACTGATGCTATCTTGCTGTGCACAAGCTCCAGAAATTCTTTCTCTGTCATCATAGCACTGGGGTTATAGCTGTATACAACCATGACTGTTTTAAAGTTCGGGCACAGAAATTTGAATTCTCTTCTTTCTGCAGCAAATTCTTTCCCACACTGGGTTATCTCTTATCATCACTTCTGAGTAATTCTGAAGACTGTTGTTTTCATTCTCTGTAAATTTGGTAAATTATATTTACAGTCAGGATTTGGAATTTCTATGGTCTGATAATAAAACCTGCCCCATGTCATCTAAGAGGTTTTAGAATGTGGCATTGCTACTTACTTTTCATAATTTCAAATGTCTCCTCCTAAACGGAAATCAATGTGTTTTGATAATCATAATTTAGAATGTTTCCAACTGATTTAAAATGTTACTTCAAATTGTTAATTCACTCCTTTTTTTGTATCATGACATGATTTGGGCTTCTGGAAATATTAAGTTAAAGCAGAAATAAAAGTTTAGACATACTGTATCTACAAAGCTAAGGCTTAAGCAGCCAACAAGCATTTCTCTAACTGACATGTTTACAAAGGTGTCCTGTGAAAAAATAAACTAAAAAGTCAGAAATTTTGCTAGTTCAACACTCTGGGTACAAGTAGTTGAAATGACTGATCTTCTCTGCCAGACTGAGGATTTTGCTTTACTCCTGATGCACTGCAGTGTCAGCAATCAATGTTGTTTCTTTCTCTTGATCCATCTGACTAACTCCAGATACCTGATCTAACTGCAGCAGTGATTTGAAATATTGCTGCATTCACTGGCCATTTCAGTATAGAAAGAACTGGAAATGATATCTAAAAGGGGAAGACTCAAACTGAGCAAAGCATACTCTAGCTAATGCTGCAAGGTAACATGGTGATCAACATGGTTACTGACAGACCTGTATTTCATCTGTGGATGTCTGAAAGATATAACACTGTGAAAACCTACATATTCTTAGAGATGTAACATTCCTCCTCTGTTCACTGTGAGGATAAAATTAAATTGATCATGCAATAGTCTTAGTGGGAACTATGTCAAACTAATAACTATACATGATAGCAATTGTTATTTGGACTCTCTTCTTGATGCTGTTCTTTCAAAGCAAATCTGTTATCAATTAGTATTCAAAATATAACTGAAAAGAATGCCTCTACTGCAAACAGTTGCTTTTCTAAAACCTAATAGAATACATATTCTATGAAACTCCACATGACTTTTCCTCCTCCTCCTCTTCCTCCTCCTCCCCCTCATCTTCTTTTTCTTCTCCTCCTCCTCCTCCTTCTTCATTCTTCCTCTTCTTGCCTCCCTCCTCCCCTCCTCCTCTTCTTCTCTCTCTCTCTCTCTCTCTCTCTCTCTCTCTCTCACACACACACACACACACACACACACACACACACACACACACACACTTTCCCTTTCTTAGAAGATCTAGGGTAAGGCAAGCCTCAAACTCCTTATGAATGATATAATCTTATCCTGAGTCCTGGGATGAACAGCTCAAGTCATTATATCTGGTTAAGTTATAGAAGAATGTATATCAGTGCCTTGTACATGCTAGGGATGCATTGTTCTGAAGTTTATCTCCAGCTCCCATCCACTTCCTAAAGCACAACATTTTCTAGCTTTAAATTGTTGAGGCAGCATTTCATGAACATTATGTTGGTTTTAATTTTACTGTGTAATTGAAAATGACCTTGAATATCTGTTCTTTGCGCCCCTACTTCTCGAATTCTGGAAGTACAGCTGTGTGCTGCCACACTGTGTTTTCTTTCTTTCTTGTCAGAAAAATAGTAATGAACAATTCATCTAATGTTCAAGACATGTGGAGGGGAGCTGTGACTCAAGATATTTGAGACACACACACACACACACACACACACACACACACACATATTTATATCACAGCTCTGTCTATTTGTTCAATTTTCCCAGGTAAAGACACTGTGTGTCATGTACAAAATCCCCATGCAAATTAATTTTAGCTAACAAACCAGTCAAGCATTTTGCTCCTTCCCTTTCTAATTTGTTTGGCATGCTAATCACTGTACCACACGTCCTTGACAACTGTTTTGTCTTGCAAATTTACAGATGCACAGTCAGTGTAATGGCAGTTGACCAGGAGAGATTTTGCTAAAGTGCGTGTTGTTTTGTTATATCCAGGTTCCTTTAATTAAAATTTCAGACCTATGATCTTTCCTTTTGGAAAATTGCACTTTGTTTACACTGAAAATACTATCTTTTAGGAATATTAAGTATTGATGCTGAAAAGATGGTTTAGTCAACAAAGGGCTTGCCACACTACATCAAGACCTGAGTTTGAGCACCAGAAACCATGTGCTGCAGCTTGCTTTCTATTACTAGGATAAAACATCATAACCAATTACAACTTAATACAGAAACACTTTGTCTTAAGATTAGATCATCATAAGGGAAAGTGAAGGCAGAAACTTGAAGAGAGGAACTAAAGCTGCCAGGAAGTAACACTGCTGAATTATTTGTTATCCATGGCATTCTCAGCCTGCTATCTTCTACAACCCAAAACAAACTGCCAAGGTGAGGCCCCACAATATTCCTAACTCCAATACTCATTCTTTACAAGGAAAAGGCCCCGGAACCAGTCTTTTGGGAACATTTTTGTCAGAAGCCATAGTAGGAGGTATGCTTCAGATTATAATCTGCAACAGTTTTGCTTTATAGGGAAAGCCCAAGAGAATTCATTTTAGGAAAGATTCCTGATATTAATATATGTTATTATTAAACATATATAGCAATCATTAGGTACTAGACCACCCCTTTTGAGCAGATAGTTGCAGATCTATGAAGATGCACTCTCTTGCAGTGATGCTATATAGACAAATAGATGACTTCTTAATTCTTAAGGATGATCCTAGAAGAATTACTGAAATATCAGTGATTATTAAGCTCTCTTAATAGGAGTACTGCTAGTAGATCCCTTTCCGATAGTCAAAACTGCAATGAGAATTCTGTCAGTCTCCCATGTGTCACCAAGTAATTGACTCTTACATAGTAACCACACTTTCTATTACTCAGAACACATTCCAAGAGATTGTAAAAACAATTAACTAAGGTCACAGGAAGGGAACTAACAATTTATTATAGGTAAAAGAAGATAAAATGTTGTCTGCGTTAATCTATACAAAACTTCACTAATAGCTTAGTTATGGTTTTCAACTCTCTATGAACCTGTGAAGATGTGACAGGTGGTGGATGTTTAACTAGATAATTACTCCTAATGGCTATGCATGTAATCACTCTCAGTTGTAAACTTCTATGTCATTTATGATTTGCTTTTATGTGTGAATGTGTGATGAACTTTTTAACATGTGATCATGTATTCTGAAAGTTGTATAAGTACTGAGGAAAAAAAGATGAGAAAGAGAATTTTTCCCTTTTCCCATTCAGGATCTTTCTGCTTTTCCCCTTTAGATAGCTTTCATAAGAAATGTTTTACAACTTAGTAAAAAATATTATAATCACTTCTCAAAGTACCGCCCTTTTCCTGTAACTTCTGACTAGCTGGTGGAAAGTTCAATCTGTGCAGTTCCTTCTGAGATAGCACAAAGTCTACTTACTTAATCTTTGCTGTTTTAGGAAGAGGTGTTAAGTGCCAGAAACTTGCAGTTTCTAGGCAGTTCAGCTACAGTAGCAAGGTAATTTAGTCTCAGATAAGTAAATTTTTTTATTATTACACAGCAACCCTAAATATGTCATAAGACAAAGTCTTATCCCTGTATCTTGTAAGGAAAAGTCGTATCCTCTCCCGATGCTCTTTCCTTTCTCTGCCTTATGAAAAACTGACAAGAAAGAAGACCCTGCCAAAGCTGGCACTGGGCACATTTTTTTTTCAGTTGAAGATTCCTCTACCCAGATCACCCTAGTTTGTTTCAAGTTGACAAAAGAAAGTAGTCAAGCTGTATGCAATGTAAAAAGGAGGACAACTAAAAAATTTCTAATTCTACCAGTGAGAAAATAAGGAAGTTAAGCAGAAATAGCTCTTGTGTGCTAGGAATAGTCAGTTTAACCAATTTTCAAGATATAGCTTCTGTTATGAAAACTTATCTCAAGAAGAAGATATTTAAAGGAGATAAAGGGGAACCTTAATAAGAAGATTAGAGGGGACAGGGATGAGGTGGTAGGCTATTATAGGGACTACTGTGACAGACAAGTAACTATAAACACCCCTTGAATATACATTTGGGACACTACCATTGTAGAACCTTCCTAAGCTAGACACACACACACACACACACACACACACACACACACACACACACATTATATGAAAGGAATATAGATGGAGTCATCAAAGATGAAGTTCTAAATAGATATCATATGTCACCATGTAAAACATTCGGCCAGGAATGCCTTGCATATTGTTAAATCATTGATGAAAGACGATACCATAGATCACCCCTCCCATCACAGGCCATTCTTCTGGGTATTATTTACTCTCTATAACAGGATAATAAATGTATAGTGCTGAGGATAACATACAATGTCAAACATGGAGAAGTAGAGCCAGAGCCCAGATAGATGTTTCATTCCTATTGACCAGTGTTTATGGTGCTGGAAGGGAAAAATATTTAGATAAAAGCCCTATAATCTATAACCGTCAGTTGGTTAAAAAAATGTACTCATTTAATAGTGGTATAAATGTGTGAATAAACAACCTCTTTTCTTTTACATTGTATTTGAGCCCCACTCTGTGAGACAGAATTCATATCTGACACTGATAAAGTAGCCACAAACCTGAGAATATATATATATATGTATATGTATATATGTATATATATATGTGTATATATATGTATATGTATATATGTATGTATATCTATATTTATATATGTGTGTGTGTTTGTGTGTGTGTAAGTGTGTGTGTATTTTCACATACATTTAGAGAAAAGCAATAATTTTATTGTTCTAAAGGAACATAGCAATAAAATAAATGGCTCCTGCTAATGTACTGTTGTTATAGGTGTAGATCAGTGCCATGTTCTGCCTTCGTAAGAGAAGCTTTCTTCCAGTTGAAGGGAACTAATATAGAGTTCAGATAGTGATGGAATTTTGAGCTCTCTATCATAAGAGAGATTTTTTTATCATACCCCTTACCTAAAATGTCAGTCATCTGTATGGAAGAGGAGGCAGAAAGAATGAAAGAGCCAGAGGTAGGTGATGACTTCAAAGAAGCCGTATTTTCATAACACAATCCTACAGATACACATATGAAGTCATAGGAACTCTGACAGCTTGAACAAGTTCTGCGCAAGCTCAAACTAGATTAAAAAGCTAGCACTGAGAAGGAAACATATATACAAAGTCTCATCCCCAGGCAAGAAGGTGTTGGTGATTGAAACTTGCTGACAAAGTGAAAACCGATTTTCTCCAAAGGAGTATCATGGTAAACCAATTTCACTCACTAGAAAGGAAAAAAAAAAAAAAAAAACGTGCCCTGGAGTGTTGGGAGGCACATTGTTGACTCTACAATTCTTTGTGTGTCAATGTGTATACCTTGTCTTATTTTGTTTGTTTGGGTACTATTTTGTCTTATTACTTTTGTGTTTATTTTCAGTTGATTTTCGGGTAGGCTTTATATTCTTAAGAAAGGGAAAGATAGAGTTCTAGAAAAAGCATAAACACGGATTTGTAGATAGGTTTGGAGTATTTGTGTAGATTTCAATGAGAAGAAAAAATGTAACCAAAATGTATTTTCTGTAATTTTATTTTTTTAATTAAAGAAGTAAAACTTTAAATAGATAAATAACAAATAAGGTAGGAAAGAAATGAGGAAGACTTTGGATGGCAACCTCTAGTTTCTACAGTCACCTATACCAAAAGGAATGCACACTAAGTAAACACTAAGTTTCTACAAATAACAGTGGATAATAAAAACACCACACTCACAAAAATAGAAAAAAAAGTAGGGTTTATCAAGTAACATAGAGAAAGTATCATTGTATTGCCATAAAAATTTACCTAAAAATATGATTGTTTAATCTTGTATGTTTTAGAAAAGTTGGAAGGCATAAGAGGTTTGACTTTTCAGGCCTTTTTTGGTTTTAGAAAAGAGTTTAATTTAAGAAACACGTCTATCTGCAGGATTTTTTTTTTTTTATTAACATGAGTATTTCTTATATACATTTCGAGTGTTATTCCCTTTCCCGGTATCCGGGCAAACATCCCCCTCCCCCCTTCCCCTTCCTTATGGGTGTTCCCCTCCCAACCCTCCCCGCATTGCCGCCCTCCCCCCACCAGTCTAGTTCACTGGGGGTTCAGTCTTAGCAGGACCCAGGGCTTCCCCTTCCACTGGTGCTCTTACTAGGATATTCATTGCTGCCTATGAGGTCAGAGTCCAGGGTCAGTCCATGTATAGTCTTTAGGTAGTGGCTTAGTCCCTGGAAGCTCTGGTTGCTTGGCATTGTTGTTCATATGGGGTCTCGAGCCCCTTCAAGCTCTTCCAGTTCTTTCTCTGATTCCTTCAACGGGGGTCCTATTCTCAGTTCAGTGGTTTGCTGCTGGCATTCGCCTCTGTGTTTGCTGTATTCTGGCTGTGTCTCTCAGGAGCGATCTACATCCGGCTCCTGTCAGTCTGCACTTCTTTGCTTCATCCATCTTGTCTAATTGGGTGGCTGTATATGTATGGGCCACATGTGGGGCAGGCTCTGAATGGGTGTTCCTTCAGTCTCTGTTTTAATCTTTGCCTCTCTCTTCCCTGCCAAGGGTATTCTTGTTCCCCTTTTAAAGAAGGAGTGAAGCGTTCACATTTTGATCATCCGTCTTGAGTTTCATTTGTTCTAGGCATCTAGGGTAATTCAAGCATTTGGGCTAATAGCCACTTATCAATGAGTGCATACCATGTATGTCTTTCTGTGATTGGGTTAGCTCACTCAGGATGATATTTTCCAGTTCCAACCATTTGCCTACGATTTTCATAAAGTCATTGTTTTTGATAGCTGAGTAATATTCCATTGTGTAGATGTACCACATTTTCTGTATCCATTCCTCTGTTGAAGGGCATCTGGGTTCTTTCCAGCTTCTGGCTATTATAAATAAGGCTGCAATGAACATAGTGGAGCACGTGTCTTTTTTATATGTTGGGGCATCTTTTGGGTATATGCCCAAGAGAGGTATAGCTGGATCCTCAGGCAGTTCAATGTCCAATTTTCTGAGGAACCTCCAGACTGATTTCCAGAATGGTTGTACCAGTATGCAATCCCACCAACAATGGAGGAGTGTTCCTCTTTCTCCACATGCAGGATGGTATTTATATTGGAAGCACAAATTCTTATTTTACTCTTTTCATGGCTTTTTATACACATCACGGTGATTAATTTTGTTGTCAACTTGACAGGACCTAAAATCACCTAGGAGACAAACTTAAGGAAATATCTGTAATGTGGATTCTGAATTTAATTGATTAATGGGGAAAGATTCCACCTATGTATAGGCAACATCGGCATTCACCTCTTTCTACTTGCTGATAATAGAGGGTGGGTTACTAGCTGTGTATTATTACTTCTCCTGTGCAGTGCATCATGAACTCTAATCTCAAATAAGCCATTTATTTGTTAAGTAGTCTTTTTCAGATATTTTGGCATAAGAACAGGCAAAGGAAAAAAGATATTTCATCTGTAATTTGTCATTATTATACAGGTAGGATGTTAGAAAGAAACATGGTCCTTTGTCCTCATGTCCAATGATAGTGGCAAGCTGGATCCTTAGATAATCCCAATTTGGTCCTAAGAAATATTCCTTGGCCCTAAGGTAAAAACTATCTTTAATCTATTTCTAGATTATATTTGATATTAAAAACGATATTGGGCCCACAGATAAGTTTACATACATCTATTTCTCACCCTTGGTTTTATCTTCTCTGTAAAGTATGACATGGGTATGTCTGAAAATATGTTTCCTCTTTATGTAGTATAATCTTTAAATAGAAGAACCTAGCTTTATGATAATACATACTGCTCTTCTTCTTTTTTTTTAATCTTTATTAACTTGAGTACTTCTTATTTACATTTCTGTTGTTATTCCCTTTACTGGTTTCTGGGTCCAAATCCCCCTAATCCCTCCCCTCCCCTTCTATATGGGCTTCGCCTCCCCATCCTCCCCCCAGTACCACCCTCCACCCAACAATCACGTTCACTAGGTGTTCAGTCTTGGCAGGACCAAAGGCTTCCCCTTCCACTGGTGCTCTTAATAGGCTATTCATTGCTACGTATGAGGTTGGAGCCCAGGGCTAATTCATGTATAGTCTTTGGGTAATGGCTTAGTCCCTGGAAACTCTGGTTGGTTGACATTGTTGTTCATATGGGGTCTCGAGCCCCTTCAAGCTCTTCCAGTCCTTTCTCTGATTCCTTCAACGGGGGTCTTGTTCTCAGTTCAGTGGTTTGCTGCTGGCATTCACCTATGTATTTGCTGTATTCTGAGTGTGTCTCTCAGGAGAGATCTACATCTGGTTCCTGTTGGCCTGCACTTCTTTGCTTCATCCATCTTATCTAGTTTGGTGGCTGTATATGTATGGGCCACATGTGGGGCAGGCACTGAATGGGTGTTCCTTCTGCCTCTGTTCTAAACTTTGCCTCCTATTCCCTGCCAAGGGTATTCTTGTTCCCCCTTTAAAGAAGGAGTAAACACATACTGCTCTTATTTTGTGTGTGTGTGTGTGTGTGTGTGTGTGTGTGTGTGTGTGTGTGTGTGTGTGTGATATACATGATAATGTATGAGTATGTTTGGTGACAGAGGACAGAGGAAGACATAATGCATCTTTCTCTACCACTCTTCCTTTTTCCCATGATATAGGGATACTCTCTCCCAACATTTACAGACATATTAATAAATCTTTTTCCATAGCTACTCAATTTGAACACATTACTTGTATGGGAATTTCCCTTAATTAATTGATAGGCTAATAAAGATGAAAAGAAGCCAATTATTGAATGAGAAGGAGGAGGTGAGTCTTCCGGGTCATAGAGAGGAAAAGGGGACTAAGGAAGAAGAAACAGGCTTTATACTGGGAGGCAAGAGGGAGAGGAGGCAGGATATAGACTGGGAACTGTTAGCCCTTGTAGCAGCCTCCCCCACAAGAAGATTTCTAACATAGAATAATTGGTGAGTTTAGGAGGATAGATTCCACACTTAGTGGTTGTGTCATCTGTTTATTTTAAACAAAGAGTACTGGTGTTTTCCATTCTAAGTGACATAGATGAGCATGAGGGAAAGACATAGCCAGGTGGCATTCAGCTAGGGTATTGAATGGAAAGACTGTACAAAAGTCCAAGCTCCAGAGGAGAGGAAACCACTGGAGAGCCCAGGCTGGCAAGAATGTGCCTGGAACTGACTATGGGGTGGTGAACTGGCAAGAGAGTGATCTTGGAGATCAGGAGAGGTAGAACTGGCATTTGTGAGAGACGTGTTGGTTAGGAAAAACACACAGTCATGGATCTCAGACTCTGTACCAGGATACGAACAGACACCGCCAATGCCAATACATAGCTGACTTTAGCATGGGTTCATTTTTAAAGCTACATGGCTACAATTACTCATAACCTCCAAATCATGTGAATAGTCCAATGGACATAGTAAGGTTTTTCAAAATCTGGCTTAAAATGTGTACCTTGTTCCATCAGCTATACTATAAAGAGTGTGTAAAAAACAAATCGAGCTTTAATTCCAGTAAGGAAAATATATATTACTTATTTATTTTGAGGAGCATTCATTTTTTTCTATGCCTTTTATAAGTTTTGTTATGTCTTGACAGAAATTCATATTAAAAAATGTTCGTACCACAACTTTTGGTCTCAATTTCTCTTCTAGTTTTCTTTATGTGCTATGAAAAACATTAGAACTAAAAGCAACTTGGGAAAGAAAGAGTAAATCTAGCTTAGACATTTAAGTCAAACCCCATCATTTAGGGAAAGGTTGAAGTAGGCTCTTAAAACAGTAACAATGGAGGCAGGCTGCTTGGGGCTCACTCTGGTTTGCTCAGGCTCATACTTAACTAACTTTATAATACATCCTGAGTGAAACTTTAGAGGGATTGGTGCCACCAATAATAGACTGAGTCTTTCTAAATCAATTAGCAAAGCAGTCTCTTACAGACAGGATGTTGAAGACAGATTATTTCATTGAGATGTCTTTTTTGGATGAATCTAGGTCATGTCATATTGACAGGGCTAGGGAGGTCATATACTTCCTCTGTGTCCACAAATGCACACTGATCTGTTTTATAAATGGTAGGTTTTTTTCAGGAATACATGTTTAATAAATTTAGAAGAAAACTATTAATAACTTTTAGAACTATTACTCTCCTTAGAAAATCTCATCATTGGCAATTTTCTGAAGAACCAACACAAGACTAGGGAATTATGGCATTTGAACACACACACACACACACACACACACACGACTTGACAATAAAGAGACAAAGTTCTGATTTTTCTCTAAGAAGACACCATTGGATTATATAGAGCTGAATATTATATTTTATAAGCACAGACAAATAAATTGGTTTTCCTGAAACTTGAAAAGTTACAGTCTGAACTTATCAAATAGTTGACATACATGCTAGTTGTGTATGAATTGGCTACTGAAAAATGTCTCGGTTTCTTTTAGAGATCCTATCTCACATCAGTGTTGTTAGTGAGCTAATGATCATTATGCCAATTTCAGCAACTAACCTAAATACTATAATATTTTAGTTTTCAGAGTACTCAGGATAGGTACCAGAGATAAAAATAAGATTAATTTACTTAATATTTGTATGAAAAAAGTTTTAAAAAGTTTTATTTTTTTTTACATTTATGGGTACATATATATGGATGTGGACAGATGAGAGCAGTTGCTCAAAAAATTCAAAAGTGGGCATTGGATTTTCACAGTTGAAGTTACAAACTGTTGCTATCCACTCAGTGTGTTTGCTACAAACTGAGCTAGAGTCCAGTGAAAAGCTGCAAGCACTGTCAACTACCAAGTGATCTCTCCACTTCTTATATAGTATACTTTCAATTATGACCTGAGGCATTAATAAATCTTTCACTGAAAATAGTGTGAGGGGTTGGGGATTTATCTCAGTGGTAAAGTGTTTGCCTAGGAAGCGAAAGGCCCTGGGTTCGGTCCCCAGCTCCGAAAAAAAAGAACAAAAAAAAAAAAAAAAAGCAAAGAAAAGAAAATAGCGTGAGAATTCTTCTTACCAGAGGAATCTTTGCTTAAATTTGTTTTTGACAAAATGTGTTAAGAAAAGCTATTCATGTTTCCAGTCACCAATATAGCTGAAAAGAAATAACACAAGAAAGAGCTTAAACACAATGCATGTGTGCACGCATGTACACAAGCACACACACACACACACACACACTCACACACACACACACACACACACACACACACACCCTGTTTCTCTCCCTTATACATTCAACCAATGTTGTGTTGAAACCATTGAGTGCAACCATTGATTGTAAAAGTTTAAATCCACAGAGGAAGGAAGGAAGATGGAGGAAGACAAAGATGATCCAGATTCTGTGTGGCTTTAAATAGCCCACAGGTCGCTATGAATATCTTATAAGGGATTGATAGTTACAGGACAATTTGTCTTTCTTATCTAGTTCTAGAGGGAGAAGACTTCATCATGGCTAGGAAGGATCGAAGCAGGACGAAAAGCTGCAAGATCACATCTTGTAACAGAAATCCAGAACAGAGAGAACCAGAAGTAAGATGGCTCAGGCTCCTGTCACCATAGCCAAAGCTGCTCTGACTGCCCTGCCTTCCCCTCCTCCATGAGGCCGGTGTCCTAACTGGCCACTACAAACAAACCATGGATAAGTTGCTTTAGTCGAATATGTTGTCACAGCAATGAGAAGAATAACGAATACCATCATCTCCCTGAAGCAAGAAGTGCTGGCCACCTCAACAGATTCCTGACTTTTCACAAAGCATTCATTCACAAGAAAGAAATGAGTCTCTGGTATCATCAAAAGACCAAAGCTGTTAAAAGTCACTATTTGTGCAGTTTCCAGGGATGACATGTTCAGGTTGAAAAGAGAGCATCAAAGTTAGTCATTAAAAAGCTCCTAATGTTGCACAAAGCCATTTTCACTACAAAGCCTTAATTAAAAGTTGCCCCTTAATTATTTATGTGCCACCCAGTGCATTCCCATGATTTCCCAAGAAGTGGCAGCTAACCTTCTGCAGAGTAGAGAGCATTGCATACAGTGACTCCATGACATTCATTCAGACTACTCCCTGGTTCTTCCAGTCTGCCTTCAGCTGCAAAGAAAGCTGAGAACTCATGAGGACTCTGATGAGATTAAGAACGAGGAAAGTGCTGGTATTTGGGGATACTCATTTAAGGCCCAGAGAAATGTAAAACTCTAAGCTTTTTGTTTGTGTGTATTGTTTTGTTTTTGTTTTTTGATTTTTAAAAAATCAGCTCACAAGAGAACAATCAGGCTGAGACTGGAGCAGATTTTAAAGAACTAATAACAACCCTGAGGAAAGAAAAGTGATCAAGTTATCTAATGCAGCCTCCTGGTGAGCAGACTGACTCTAAGGTTGCAGGAGCAACTGTCTGGCAAACTCCAGCTCCAGGCAGCTGAGCTAAGAACACTTGAGAGAGAAGGATCCCAATCCAGAGCATCTATATAGTCCCCAAAGCAAAGAGCAGGGATTCATGGGATTCTTATATTCCTAGCTCTTGGAGGGTGGAAGCAGGAGGAACAAAGTGCTCAAGGTCATCTTTGGCTGCAGCAGTGTGTTTGAGGCCAGGCCAACCTTTGTAACACCTTATCTCAGAAAGCAAACACACAAAGGAAAATCTTAGAAAACAAACAAATGAGCCACATAGGCACTCACAACACCTCCAGCATCCTGACAGGACTGGAGAAATGTCTTTCCACTTGGATATCTATGGCAGGAAAGCTACAGACCATGAACTTTCACATTTTGATGAGCAGGAGAAAAGTTGAGGATGTATCCTGCTGTCCACGAAGCAGGTCAGCCAACATATGTAGATGTTGGTGGGAGGTGGTGGGAGAAGGCATTTTGGGAAGCTCTGTGACCAGTGAGACTCAGGATAGGAAAACATCCAGTCTGTAAAACTGAATTTTGGATTCACAAATACGGAGTCAAAAAAGAAAAAAAAAAGAAAGAAAGAAAGAAAGAAAGAAAGAAAGAAAGAAAGAAAGAAAGAAAAGGAAATAAGAAAAAAAGAGGTCAGGTTCAGGGCTTTTGGTCTTTCAGTGACTTGAGTGCGGTTCTTGATCCCTTTAGAGTTGACTTGTGTTCAGGGTGAGAGATATGGATCTACTGTCATTTCTCTGTGTGCTGCTATTCACACCATCTGTCTGTCATGATGCTGACTTTTTCCCCAGTGTGTAATTTTGTTTTCTATGTCAAAACAAGGTGTTATTACGTGTACGGAACTACATCTAAATCTGAGTCTTCAATTCTATACATTGATCAATGTGTCTATTATGTCAATAATATGCTTTTTTTATTACTGTAAGCTTTGTAATACAACTTGAAATCTGGGAAAAAAAAGTTTAAATCTGCTGTTCAGGTACTATGTGTCTCTCTCCTCACATCTTCCGAGGTGAATCTCCTGCCACGTTTTATCTCAGAATTATGATTTCTCCCAGACTTCCCACTTCTTATTTACCACCTAAATAATAAGCCATCAGATTTATTATTAACAAGTGCCATAGTCATATAGACATTAGATATTCTCTCAATAATCCCCCTTTAAAGTACAATAAATATCTTGTTTTCAAATATAAATTGAATAAAATTTTAAAAATTATAATATTTATAAGGTGTGATATATATTTACAATGTCAAGTCCATAGTATGTGGTAATTAAGAAAAATATCCTATTATCTATCCTGTCCTGGTGAGTTCAGAGTTCTGGATCTAAATCAAATTTTATCCTAACTTGCATTAACAACCTAAAACCATCTTTTTAGGTGTAATATAACAACTTAAGCTTTTATTGAGACTATGATTATCTTGTATTCAACCCCAAAAGACAACTAAGAAGAAATATTTCCTGATTAAGTAGGAGGTGCAGGCAAACGCTTTCAAAGTTTTAAAAATGGCAGACAGTTGGCTGTCGATTCCACTTCCAAGTATTCTAAGACATTCAGCCCTCTTGTTCAAAGTATCTGACAAACCTTATGTGAAGCAGGAATTACCAAGGATTTGCTTACCCTGTATTGGCAAAGCTTGGCAATCAAGTTCCATGCATTTGTTTTCGTTTTGTTTTGTTTTCATTTCTGGATGGCATTCTGTCTGCCGATTAAGTTAGGGCACTTTCTTTGCCCAGAGGCTAGCTTGCCACAAATGAAGAAAGCTCTAAAAGGAGTTTCTTTGGAGCTCATCATCTTCTTCTTCTAAGTTTAATGAGGTACAGCTGAGATCTGATATGTTTTGAAAGACCCTCAGACCGAGGAGACTCTCGCTCCAATCCTGAGGACACCCACCACCCCACAAACATGCAGGACTCAGTCTTGATGGAAAAACAAGAGGTTTCCTTTGGGATACCAATGCACTGGGCCTTGACACGGTCTTCACGCAGGAGGGATGTGAAGAGCCTAGACCAGCAGAAACGTACAGCTTATATAATCATTTAAGGTTACACAGTTTCATTAGCTCAGCTATTTTGGTGACAAAGATATCTGACTAGGCAGATGTTTCTCGTTCTGGAGTTTCTGAGAAAAGGATGCAACCATATCAATGCAGCCATTTCAGTAACAAGGATGTCTGACTTGACATAAGTTTTTCCATCCTGGGGTTCCCAGGAAAAGGACCAAGGATATCTGACGTGGCAGATGTTTCTCTCCTGGTGTTCCCAGGACAAGGCTATAGCTATGTCAGCACAGCTATGTCAGTACCAAGGACATCTAACTTGATATATGTTTTTCATCCTGAAGCACAATCTATAGTGGTCAGTCAGCTTCCCAGAGATGTTTCTTGCCTTGTACTTGCCCTGCAGTAAATACAATCTATACCATCTGCTTTATGGTTGGGTACCTTCCAAGAGAATGGGTAGGAATGTACTTTCTGTACTTTCTGGTCTATCGTCTAACATAAAGGGGCTAAGCAAGGTACAGCTTGAAAGATTCTCATTCTTAAGAAATGGCTGCACTTGATCCATTCTTATCACCCTGTGCAAAGCTTAAGTCCAAGTGGATCAAGGACCTCCACATCAAACCAGATACACTCAAATTAATAGAAGAAAAAGTGGGGAAGAATATCGAACACATGGGCACTGGAGAAAATTTCCTGAACAAAACAACGATGGCTTATGCTCTAAGATCAAGAATCGACAAATGGGATCTCATAAAACTGCAAAGCTTCTGTAAGGCAAAGGACACTGTGGTTAGGACAAAACGGCAACCAACAGATTGGGAAAAGATCTTTACCAATCCTACAACAGATAGAGGCCTTATATCCAAAATATACAAAGAACTCAAGAAGGTAGACCGCAGGGAGACAAATAACCCTATTAAAAAATGGGGTTCAGAGCTAAACAAAGAATTCACAGCTGAGGAATGCCAAATGACTGAGAAACACCTAAAGAAATGTTCAACATCTTTAGTCATAAGGGAAATGCAAATCAAAACAACCCTGAGATTCCATCTCACACCAGTCAGAATGGCGAAGATCAAAATGTCAGGTGACAGAGGATGCTGGCGAGGATGTGGAGGAAGAGGAACACTCCTCCATTGTTGATGGGATTGCAGACTTGTACAACCATTATGGAAATCAGTCTGGAGGTTCCTCAGAAAATTGGAAACTACCTGAGGACCCAGCTATACCTCTCTTGGGCATATACCCAAAAGATGCCCCAACATATAACAAAGACACGTGTTCCACTATGTTCATAGCAGCCTTTTTAATAATAGCCAGAAGCTGGAAAGAACCCAGATGCCCTTCAACAGTGGAATGGATACAGAAAATGTGGTACATCTACACAATCGAATACTACTCAGCTATCAAAAACAATGACTTTATGAAATTCATAGGTAAATGGATGGAACTGGGAAATATCATCTTCAGTGAGTTAACCCAATCATAGAAAAACACACATGGTATGCACTCATTGATAAGTGAATATTAACCCAAATGCTCGAATTACCCTAGATACACAGAAGACATGAAACTCAAGGAGGATGGCCAAAATGCGAATACTTCACTCCTTAAAAGGGGAACAAGGAATACCCTTGGCAGGCAAAGTTTAGAATAGAGACTGAAGGAACACCCATTCAGAGCCTGCCCCACATGTGGCCCATACATATACAGCCACCCAATTACACAAAATGGATGAAGGAAAGAAGTGCAGGCTGACAGGGACCGGATGTATACCTCCCCTGGTAGACACAGCTATAGAATGGCAAATAAATAGGCAAATGTCAGCAGCAAACCACTGAACTCAGAACAGGACCCCATTGAAGGAATCAGAGAAAGAACTGAAAGAGCTTGAAGGGTCTCGAGACCCCATATGAACAACAATGCCAACCAACCAAAGCTTTCAGTGACTAAGCCACTACCCAAAAACTATACATGGCCTGACCCTGGCCTCCAACCACATAGGTAGCAATGAATAGCCTTGTAAGAGCATTTTAAGGGAAGCCCTTGGTCTTGCCAAGACTGAACCCCAAGTTAAAGTGACTGTTGTGGGCGTGGTAGTTTCTGGGAGATGGGGAGGGGAAGACCCACAGAGAAGGAGAGGGGCAGGGGTTAGGGGGATGTTGGCCTGGAAACTGGGAAGGGGAATAGCAATTGAAATGTAAATAAGAAATACTCAAGTTAATAAAGATGAAAAAAATAAACAGAATGTTTTCCAATTTAATATTGACAACAAATTCTTAGAGAGTTTATCTTAATTTTAAATCTCATTTTTAGCTCTGAGCATGTGTATGTATGTGTGTTTTTTAAATTATAATTTTGTTTGCTAAGATTTATTATGAAAAATGCTCATCAGTTAGGTAAAGGCAATCTTTGCCCAAGTGCTAGTGGATATTTATAATTTAACCCCTTGGATGCTAGAGTAAACAAGATTAGAAGTTCAAGTTCATTCTTAACTACATAGAAAATTTGAGGTTAGTTTGGGCCACATGGGGCCTTTTCTCAAAAACAAACAAATAAACAACAACAATAACAACAACAAAATAACAAAGGAAGAATACTTGACATTGGGTTTTATTACTCTGTAGTCTAGAGTGCATTTTTAGCAGCTCTGGTACGACTCCTGGCAAATGATCCAGATCAACATTATATCAGTGGGAACAAACTCTTCTAATAGGTGCCCTTGTTCATGCCAGGGAGTGGTACTCCTCTTGCCCAGTTTCTTTAGACTCATCTTACCTGAAAACATATCAACAAATTCCATGAGAAACATTAACATTTAAACATTGAGTCTCTTTCTTGAATAGTAGTTTTGCACACAAATTAAAATACTATAATTTACTCATAAAATTTCAAGAGCTAGAAAGATGATTCACTTGGAAAAAACTCCTTTCTTGCAAGCAAAATGACTCAAGTCTGACTTCGTAACCTACATTAAAATCTGTTCTGTCTGAATAGAGATTATGATTCCAGAGCTGAGAAGATGGGGACAAAAGTGTTTCACTAGCTTGATGAATAGCAGTCTAATGTACTTTGTAAAATCCAGGGATATGAGAATTTCTGACTCAAAAAGCAAATTGATGGACACCTGAGATGTGACAGTTAAATCTATACTCTGGTCTACACCTACAGTCTTGACATCCCCAGGTTTAGAAAGATGAGAATGGCTTGGCATAAAAGAGTTAATGTACTACATTATTCTTCCTATTGGAATTGTAGTGAACTCAGTGTAGTCTCCACTGAGGGTTTTTTCTAGGCAATAGCAACTCACTGGTACATGGATAAATTGGTTAAGTGTCTCTGCAGTGTCCACAGAGATACATATGCATGTAATTGACACTTTGGAAAGCACAAGTACAGGTTAAAGCCCATGGAAGACAGAAAGCCTGATGTTCATGGATGACTGATGTTCTTCTGAAAGAGTAGTTAATAGAGGTTGAATCAATCAAAATATATTACATACATGGGTGACATTCCCAAAGAATAAATAAAAATATTTTAAAATATTAATCTAATGGTATCTATCATAGCCAAAACAAAGTTTCCCATCACAATGAAATACGACTCCTTAAGCATTTACATTTTCTTTTAAATATATTTTTACTCTAACATACATGGAATTCATAAGGAATATGCTCTCCTTTTAATCACAAGTTTGAGGATACAGAGCTGGGTATGTTGTTAGAAATTATTTTAGTTTGTTGGTTGTAATTTGTTAAATAGTCATTTTGTAAGGGAAGAAACAACAATAATAATATTTAGATATACTGAGAGTAAAGATCAAATGAACTTCAGGGAACTTGACATTCTATTTTTTTTCTTTTCTTGAATGTTTTATTTACATTTCAAATGAAAACCCCTTTCCCAGTTTCCTGTCCATAAAAGCCCTATTCCATCCCCCCATCCCCATCCCTCTGCTTCTATGAGGTTATTGCTCCACACACCAATCTACCCCTTCCAGCCACCTCCCCCATCTCCCGACATTCCCCTACACTGTGGCATCAAGCCTTGGCAGGACCAAGGCCTTCTCCTCACGTTGATGCCCAACAATGCAGCTGTAGCCACGAGTCTGTCCATGTGTATTCTTTGAATTATAGCTTTGTCCCTGGGAGCTCTGGAGGTTGGTATTGTTGTTCTTGTGGGGTTGCAAACCCCTTCAGCTGCTTAAATTCTTTCTCTAACTCATCGATTGGGGACCCTGTTCTCAGTACACTGGTTGGCCACAAGCTTTACTTCTGCATTTGTCATGTTCTGGCAGGACATGTGCCCTCTCAGGAGATAGCTATAACAGACTCCAGACAGCATGTACTTCTTGGCATCAGCAATATTGTCTCAGTTTTGTGGCTATATGTATATGGGCTGGATTCCCAGGTGGGATAGTCTACAGATGGCCTTTCCTTCAGTTCCTGCTCCACACTTTGTCAATGTATTTCCTCCTATGAATATTTTTGTTCCATTTCTTAAGAAGGACTGAAATATCCACACTTTGGTCATCCTTCTTCTTGAGCTTCATGTGGTCTGTGGATTGTATCCTGGGTAATATGATATTTTGGGGTAATATCTATTCATCAATGAGTGCATACCATGTGTGTTTTTCTTTCTGATTGAATTATATCACTTAGGATGAAATTTTCTAGTTCCATACATATACCTATGAATTTCATGAAGTCAATGTTTTTAATAGCCAGTAGTGTGCCGTTGTGTAAATGTACCATATTTTCTGTATCCATTCCTCTGTTTAAGGGCATCTTACTTTTTTCTTCCTTCTGGCTACTATAAAAAAGGCTGCTATGAACAATGTGGAGCATGTGTCCTTATGTTTGAGCAACTTTTGCTTATATGCCCAGGAGTGATATAGCTGGGTCTTCAGGGAGTACTATGTCCAATTTTCTGAGGAACCTCCAGACTGATTTCCAGAGTAGTTGTACCAGCTTGGAACCTCATTAACAATGGAGGAGTGTTCCTCTTTCCACAAATCCTTGCCAGCATCTCTGTCATGTGAGTTTTTGATCTTAGCTATTGTGACTGGTGTGAGGTGTAATTTCAGTGTTATTTTGATTTGCATTTCCCTGATAACTGAGGATGCTGAACATTTCTTTAGGTGCATCCCTACCATTCGATATTCGTCATTGAGGATTCTTTGTTTAACTCTGTATCCCATTTTTTATAAGATTATTTCATTCTCTGGAATCTACCTTCTTGAATTCTTTCTATATATTGTATATTAGCCATCTAATTGATGTAGGATTGGTAAAGATCTTTTCCCAATCAGTTGCTTGCCATTCTGTCCTAAAGACAGTGTCTTTTGCTTAACAAAAGTTTTGAAATTTTTTGAAGTCCCATTTGTTCATTCTTGATTTAGAGTATAAGCAATTGTTTTGTTCAGGAAAATTTCCCCAGTGCCCATGTGTTCAAGGCAAGCCACAGTTTCCTCTATTAGTTTGAGTGTAACTGATTTTATGTGGAGGTCCTTGATACACTGCGACTTGAGCTTTATACAGGGCAGTAATAATGGATCAATATGCATTCTTCTACATGCTGATCTCCAGTTGAACCAGCATCATTTGCTGAAAATGATATCCTATTTCCAAGTTATGGCTTTTGCTCCTTTGTCAAATATCAAGTGACCATATGTGAGTGAGTTCATTTCTGGGTCTTCAATTCTATTCCACTGATCTACCTGCCTGTCCCTGTACCAATGCCATAAAGTTTTTATAAGTATTGCTCTGTAATAAATCTTGAGGTCAGGGATAGTGACTACCTCAGTATTTCTTTTATTGTTGATGATCATTTTCGCTATCCTGGGATTTTTGTTATTTCAAAGGAATTTGCAAATTGCTCTTTCTAACTCTTTGAAGAATTGAGTTGGAATTTTGATGGGGAATGCACTGAATTTGTTAGATAGCTTTTGGCAGGATGGACATTTTTACAATATTAATCCTTCCAGTCCATGAGCATCAGAAATTTTTTCCATTTTGTAAGAACTTCTTCAATTTTTTTTCAGAGACTTGAAGTTCTTATCATATAGATCTTTCACTTGCTTGATTAGAATCACACACAGGTATTTTATATTATTTGTGACTGTTGTGAAAGATGTCATTTTCCTCATTTCTTTCTTAACCTTTTTTCTTTTGAGTAGGGGAAGGCTATTGGTCTGTTTGAATTAATTTTATACCCAGGCACTTTGTTGAACATGTTTATCAGATTTAAGAGTTCTCTAGTGGAATTTTTGGAGTCACTTAAGTATGCTATCATATCATCTGTGTATAGAGATATTTTGACTTCTTCCTTTCCAATTTGTATCCCTTTGACCTACTTTCTTTGTCTGATTTCTCTGGCTAGGATTTTGAGTACTATGTTAAATAAATAGGGAGTGAGTGGGCAGCCTTGTCCAGTCCCTGATTTTAGTGATTGCATCAAGTTTCTCTCCATCAAGTTTGATGTTGGCTACTGGTTTTCTGTATATTGTCCAAGAAAGAAGCTATAGTAGACATTCTAATAACCCCCACCCCAAAACAATCAACTTTTAACCAACTTTATCAAAAAAGATAAGGAAAGATACTTTATATTCATCAAAGGAAAAATCTAAGAAGATGAACTCTCAATTTGGATCCTATGCTCCAAATACAAGGGCACCTACATTCATAAAAGAAACATTACTAAGGATAAAAGCACACATAGCCCCTCACACAATAATAGTGGGTGACTTCAACACCCCACTCTCATCAATGGACAGATAGCAGAAACATAAACTAAACAGAGACAAAGACAAACTAATAGAAGCTATGAACCAATTGGATTTAACAAATATCTATAGAATATTTTATCCTAAAACAAAAGGATATACCTTCTTCTTAGTACCTTATGGTACCTTCTCCAAAATTGGCCATATATTCGGTCACAAAATAGGCCTCAACAGATACAAGATGACTGAAATAATTGCATGCATTCTACCTGATCACCATGGACTAAGACTTATCTTCACTAACAAAAAAAAGGACAGAAAGCCCACATACATGTAGAAGCTGGACAATGTTATACTCAATGATAACTTGTTCAAGGAACAAATAAAGACTGAGATGGGAAATAGTCATAGCATTAGAAACACTGCATTCAACATGGCAGTGCTACTTGCAGGCTGTCTACTCTCAAACCTTACCTTGCTGATCTTGTTCAATGGTGTATTAAATATTGAATATCCAGAAAATTACTTTATAGTGGAATACAGAAGAACTATTCTGAAGAAAGTGTCCTTTAGCTGAAATGAAAATGAAAACACGAACATTCCTACAGCTCCCTGGACCCAAGTCCTGTGGGTGAGGGAGCTGAACTCCCAGAAGTGTGGACAATCCTGAGACCTCAGGACAGATGGCCACTTCTGCAAACTTCTGCCCACATTCTAGGCCTAAGAGAAAACTGCACAGTGCCTCTGGAAACAGGAATATAGGAGCAGTCAACAGCAGGAACCAACTGGTTTCTGGCTGCACCTGGAACTGAACTGAACCATTACCACAGTTCCCTGCATCCAAATCCCATGGAGGAGAGAGCTGAACCCTCAGAAGTGTAGACATTTCTGAGAAACCAGAGGAGACAAATACTTTCTGCCCACATTCCTGGCCAAAGAGAAAATCACTTAGTTCCACCTGTGAGCCCTGGACACAGGGGGAACTAGGAACAGTCAGGGGCAGGACCCTTCTGGTTTCAGTCTGCACCTAGAGAGCTGAAAGCTTCATACAAACTTGAGAGCACAGCTCTCTGTTCCCAGATCAGGCTGAAAGAAAACAAGTCCACAGGACTGCTGAAACACAGACCAACGGAGGGTCAAGCCACTTTCAGAGTCAGCAATACAAGTTAACACCAAAGACAATCTGATGGCAAGAAGCAACAAAAGGGACCTAAGCAACAGAAACCAAGACTATTTGGAATCATCAGAGCCCAGTTCTCCCACCTAAGCAAATACTATATATAGAAGCACACCGGAAAAACAAGATTTGGATTTAAAATCACATTTTATGATGATAATCGAGGGCTTTTAGAAGGACGTAAATAACTCCCTTAAAGAAATATAGGACAACACAAATAAGCATATAGAATTCCTTAAAGAGGAAACACAAAAATTCCTTAAAGTTTCCCTTAAAGAATTACAGGAAAACACAACCAAACAGGTGAAGGAAAACAAATCAAGATTTAAATTTCGAAATAGAAACAATAAGGAAAGCACAAAGGGAGACAGCCCTGGAGATAAAAAACCTAGGGAAGAGATCAGGAGACATGGAGGTAAGAATTGCAAACGGAATACAAGAAATAGAAGAGAGAATCTTAGGGGCAGAAGATACCATAGATCACATTGATGCACCCATCAAAGATAATGTACAATGCAAAAAACTCCTAGCACAAAACATCTAAGAAATCCAGGACACAATGAGAACATCAGTCCTATGGATAATAGGTAAAGAAGAAAGTGAAAATGTGCAATTTAAAGGGCCAGTAAATATTTCAACAAAATGATAGAAGAAAACTTACCTAATCTAAAGAAAGAGATGCCCATAAACATAAAAGAAACCTGTAGATCACCAATATATTGGAGCAGAAAAGAAATTTCTTATATCACATAGTAGTCAAAACACAAATTGCACAAAACAAAGAAAGAGTTTAAAAAGGAGTAAGGGAAAAATGTCAAGTAACATGTAACGGCAGACCTTTCAGAATTACACCAGACTACCTACCAGAGACTAGGAGAGCCAAAAGATCATGGACACATGTCATACAGACTCCAAGAGAACTCTAATGCCAACCCAGGCTACTATATACAGCAAAACTTTCAATTAACATAGATTGAGAAACCAAGATAACATGACGTCCATGACAAAATCAAATATACTCAATATCTTTCTACAAATCCAGCCCAACAAAGGAGAATAGGTGAAAAACTTCAACACAAGGAAGGAAAATACACCTTAGAAAAAGCAAAAAAGTAATCCCATTGCAATGACACCAAAAGACGCGACATAGAAAATAGAATTCCAACTCTAACAACAAAAATAACAAGAATTAAAAATCATTTTACTTAATATTACTTTATCTTTTTTCTCCATCTTTATTAACTTGGGTATTCCTTATTTACATTTCAATTGTTATTCACTTTCCTGGATTCCAGGCCAACATCCCCCCAACCCCTCCCCCTCCCATTTTATATGGGTGTTCCCCTCCCCATCCTACCTCCATTACCAGCCTCCCCCCAAAATCACCTTCACTGGGGGTTCAGTCTTGGCAGGACCAAGGGCTTCCCCTTCCACTGGTGCTCTTTCTAGGCTATTCATTGCTACCTATTCAGCTGGAGCCCAGGGTCAGTCCATGTATAGTCTTTGGGTAGTGGCTTAGTCCCTGGAAGCTCTGGTTGGTTGGCATTGTTGTTCATATGGGATCTCAAGCCCCTTCAAGCTTTTTCAGTCCTTTCTCTGATTTCTTCAACAGGGTCCCATTCTCAGTTCAGTGGTTTGCTGCTGGCATTCACCAATTTATTTGTTTTATTCTGACTGGGTCTCTCAGGAGAGATCTACATCCAGTTCCTGTCAGCCTGCATTTCTTTGCTTCATCCATCTTACCTATTTGGTGGCTGTATATGTATGGGCCACATGTGGCACAGACTCTGAATGGGTGTTCCTTCTGTGTCTGTTTTAATCTTTGCCTCTCTATTCCCTGCCAAGGGTATTCTTGTTCCCTTTTTAAAGAAGGAGTGAAGCATTCGCATTTTGGTCATCCTTCTTGAGGTTCATGTGCTCTGTGTATCTAGGGTAATTCAAGCACTTGGGCTAATAGCCACTTATCAATGAGTGCATACCATGTGTGCTTTTCTGTGATCGGGTTACCTCACTCAGGATGATATTATCCAGTTCCATCCATTTGCCTATGAATCTCATAAAGTCATTGTTTTTGATAGCTGAGTAGTATTCCTTTATGTAGATGTACCACATTTTCTGTATCCATTCCTCTATTGAAGGACATCTGGGTTCTCTCCAGCTTCTGGCTATTATAAATAAGGCCGCTATGAACATAGTGGAGTATGTGACTTTGTTATATGTTGGGGAATCTTTTGGGTATATGCCCAAGAGAGGTATAGCTGGGTCCTCAGATAGTGCAATGTCCAATTTTCTGAGGAACCTCCAGATGGATTTCTAGAATGGTTGTACCAGTTTACAATCCCACCAACATCCTCTTTCTCCACATCCTCGCCAACCTCTGCTGTCACTTAAGTTTTTGATCTTAGCCATTCTTTAGGTGTTTCTCAGCCATTAGGTATTCCTCAGCTCTGAATTTTTTGTTTAGTCTGAACCCCAGCCTAACTTCGTGAGTTCTTTATACATTTTGCATATAATCCCTCTATCAGTTGTAGGATTGTTAAAGATCTTTTCCCAATCTGTTGGATACTATTTTGTCCTAACAACAATGTCCTTTTCCTTTCAGAAGCTTTGCAGTTTTATGAGATCCCATTGTCAATTCTTGACCTTAGAGCATAAGCCATTTGTGTTTTGTTGAGGAAATTTTCTCAATTGCCCACGTGTTCGAGATTCTTCCCCACTTTTTCTTCTATTAGTTTCAGTGTATCTGGTTTGATGTGGAGGTGCTTGATCCACATGAACTTAAGCTTTTTATAGGGTATAAGAATGGATTGATCTGCATTCTTCTACATGCTGAACTCCAGTTGAACCAGCACCATTTGCTGAAAAGGATATCTTTTTTCCATTGGATGGTTTTGGCTCCTTTGTCAAAAATCACGTGACCAAAAGTGTGTGGGTCCATTTCTGGGTCTCCAATTCTATTCCACTGGTCTATCTGTCTGTCTCTGTTCCAATACCATACAGTTTTTATCACTATTGCTCTGTTTTACTGCTTGAGTTGAGGGAAAGTGATTCCCCTGGAAGTCTTTTCATTGCTGAAGATAGTTTTAGCTATCCTGTGCTTTTTGTTAATCAAGATAAATTTGCAAATTGTTCTCTCTAACTCTATGAAGAATTCGGATGGAATTTCATGGGGATTGCATTGAATCTGTAGATCGTTTTTGGTAAAATGGCCATTTTTTACTATATTAATCCTGCCAATCCATGAGTATGGGATATCTTTCCATCTTCTGAGATCTTCTTGATTTACCTTCTGCAGAGGCTTAAAGTTCTTATCATACAGATCTTTTACTTGTTTGGTTAAAGTCACACCAAGGTATTTTATCTAATTGGGACTATTGTGAAGGGTGTCATTGCCCTAATTTCTTTCTCGGCTTGTTTCTCTTTTGTGTAGAGGAAGGCTACTGAGTTATTTGAGTTAATTTTATGCCCAGCCACTTTGCTGAAGGTGTTTATCAGATTTAGTAGTTCTCTGGTGGAGCTTTTGGGATTACATAAGTATGCAATCATATTATCAGCCAATAGTGATATTTTGACTACTTCCTTTCCAATCTGTGCCCCTTTGATCTCCTTTTGTTGTCTGATTGGTCTGGCTCAGACTTTGAGAACTATATTGAATAAGTAGGGAGAGACTGGGAGGCCTTGTCCAGTCCCTGATTTTAGTGGGATTGTTTCAAGTTTATTTCCATTTATTTTAATATTAGCTACTGTTTTGCTGTATATGGCTTTTACTATGCTTAGGTATGGGCCTTGAATTCCTTTCCTTTCCGGGACTTTTATCATGAAGGGGTGTTGAATTTTGTCAAATGTTTCTCAGCATCTAATGAAATGTTAATGTGGTTTTTATTATTCATTGGAATGAAGCCTACTTATCACCATCACATGGTACTTTCTCCAAAATTGACCATATAATTGGTCATAAAACAGGCCTCAACAGATACAGAAAGATAGAAATAATCCCATGCATCCTATCAGACCACCATAGGCTAAACTTGATCTTCAATAATAAGAAGAAAAGAATGTCCACATATACATGGAAGTTGAATAATGCTCTACTCAATGATAAACTTGTCAAGGGAGAAATAAAGAAAGAAATTAAAGACGGCTTAGAATTTAATGAAAATGAAGGTACAACATACCCAAACTTATGGGACACAATGAAAGCTGTGCTAAGAGGAAAATTCATAGCTCTGAGTGCCTGCTGAAAGAAACAGCAGAGAGCATATATCACCAGCTTGACAGCACACCTAAAAGCTCTGGAACAAAAAGAAGCAAACACACACAGGAGGAGTAGAAGGCAGGAATTAATCAAACTCAGAGCTGAAAACAGCAAAGTAGAAACAAAAAGAATCAACAGAACCAAAAGCTGGTTCTTTAAGAAAATCAAGAAAATAGATAAACCCTTAGCCAGACTAACCAGAGGACACAGAAAGTGTGTCCAAATCAACAAATTCAGAAATGAAAAGGACAACATAACAACAGAGACAGAGGAAATTAAAAAAATCATCAGATCCTGCTACAAAAGACTATAGTCAACAAAACTTGAAAATCTGGAGGAAATGGACAATTTCCTAGACAGATACCAGATACAGAAGTTAAATCAGGAACAAATAAACCATTTAAAAAACCCCATCAATCCTAAATAAATAGAAGCAGTAATTAAAGGTCTGCCAACCTAAAAGAGCCCAGGTCCAAATGGGTTCAGTGCAGAATTCTATCAGACATTCATAGAAGACCTCATACCAATACTATCCAAACTATTCCTTGAAATTGAAACCGATGGAGTGCTACCAAATTCCTTCTATGAAGATACAATTACTCTTATACCTAAACCACACAAAGACCCAACAAAAAAGAAACTTCAAACCAATTTCCTTTAAGTATATCTCTGCAAAGATACTCAATGAAATTCTTGCAAACCGAATATAAGAGCATACCAAAACAATCGTCCTTAATATTTCTTAACACTATGGACTCAATTCCCCAGTGTAAAGACATAGACTAAAAGATTGTAAACATAAAGAGGACCCAACACTTTGCTGCATCAGAAAACACACCTCAGATGCAAACACAGACACTGCATCAGAGTAAAAGACTGGAAAACAACTTTCCAAGCAAATGGTCTGAAGAAACAAGCTGAAGTAGCAATTCTAATATAGAATAAAATTGATTTTCCACCAAAAATCATAAAAAAAGATAAGGAAGGACACAGTATATAAACAAACTGAAAAAATATGATAATTCCATAACATGCTGAGAAAGCATTTGACAAAACAACCTTCATGAAAAAAGTCCTCGAAAGATCAGGAATTCAAGGCCCATACCTAAACACAGTAAAGTCAATATTCAGCAAAAGAGTAGCCAACATCAAACTAACTCGAGAGAAACTAGATACAATCCTACTAAAATCAGGGACTAAACAAGGTTGGCCATTCTCTCCCTACTTATTCAATATAGTAGTTGAAGTCATAACTAGAGGAATCAGACAACAAAATTAGGTCAGATATACAAACTGGAAAGGAAGAGGCAAAAATACACTATTTGTAGAAGATATGGTAGTATGCTTAAATGTCCCCAAAAATTCCACCAGAAAAGTACTAAGCCTGATAAAACACTTGAGCAAAGGGACTGGGTATAAAATTAACTCAAACAAGTCAGTTGCATTCTTCTACTCAAAGGATAAGTGAGAAAGAAATTAGGAACGTGACACCCTTCTCAGTAGTCCCATATAATATAAAATACCTTAGTGTTACTCTAATGAAGCAACTGAAAGATCTGTATGGCAAGCACTTCCAGTCTCTGGAGAAAGAAATTGAAGATCTCAGAAGATGGAAAGACCTCCTATGTTCATGGATTGTCAGGCTTAATATAATACCTATGACCATTTTGCCAAAAGCAATTTACACATTCAATGCCATCTCCATCAAAATTCCAACACATTTTTTTCTCCATTAGAAAGAGCAATTTGCAAATTCATTTGGAATAACAAAACAAAAACAAAAACAGCATAGCAAAAACTATACTCAACAACAAAACAACAAAATAATTCCTTGAGGAAACACCATCCCTGACCTCAAGCACTATTACAGAGCAATAGTGATAAAAACTGTATGGTATTGGTACAGAGACGAGCAATAGATCAATATAATCGAATTGAAGACCAAGAAATGAACCCACACATTTATGCTCACTTAATCTTTGATAAAGGAGCTAAAGACATCCAATGGAAAAAATATAACATTTTCAACAAATGGTGTTGGTTCAACTGGAGGTCAGCAAGTAGAAGAATGCAAATCAACCCATTCTAATTTCCCTTAAGTCCAAGTGGATCAAGCACCTCTATAGCAACCCAAATACACTCAAATTAATAGAAGAAAAAGTGGGGAAGATACATGAACTCTTGGACACTAGGCAAATTTTCCTGAACAAAACATGAATCGCTTATGCTCTAAACTCAAGAACTGACAAATGGTACCTCATAAAACTGCAAAGTTTCTGTAAGGCAAATGACATTGCTGTTAGGACAAAATAGCAACCAACATATTGTATAAATTAACTCTACCAATCCTACATCTTATAGAGATATCCAATATATACAAAGTACCCGAGAAGTTAAACTCCAGAGAGTCAAATAACCCTATAAAAATTTGGGTATGGAGGTAAACAAACAATTCTCAGCTGAGGAATATCGAATGGCTGATAAGTACCTAAAGAAATGCTCAACGTCCTTAGTCATCAGAAAAATACAAACCAAAACAACCCTGAGATTGTACCTCCAACCAATCAAAATGGCTTAGATCAAACTCTCAGGTGAGGAAAGATGCTGGTGAGGGTGTGAAGAAAGAGGAACACTGCTCCACTCTTGTTGGGAGTGCAAACTGGTACAATCACTCTGGAAATCAGTCTGGAGGTTCCTCAGAAAATTGGACATTGAAGTACTGAGGACCCAGCTATACCACTCTTGGGCATATACACAAAAGATGCTCCAACATAAAACAATGGTATATGCTCCTCTATGTTCCTAGCATCCTTATTTATTATATCCAGAAGCTGGAATGAACCCAGATGCCCTTCAACAGAGGAATGGATACAGAAAATATGGTACATATATACATTGTAGTACTACTCAGCCAACGAAAACAATGATTTCAAGACATTCATAGGCAAATGGACTGAACTAGAAAATATCATCCTGAATGAGGTAACCCAATCACAGGAAAACACTCATGATATGTACTCGGTGACAAGTGGATATTAGCACAACAGCTCGAATAACCCAAGGTACAATACACTGACTCGATGAAGATCAAGAAGAAGGATGACCAAAATGTGGTTGCTTCGCTCCTTCTTAACAGGGGGAATAAAATTATTCATAGGAGGGAATATGAAGACAAAGTTTGGACCAGATACTGAAGGAATGGCCATTCAGAGCCTTCCCCACATTTCTCTCTCTCTCTCTCTCTCTCTCTCTCTCTCTCTCTCTCTCTCTCTCTCTCTCAATACACACACACACACACACACACACACACACAGAGCCATCAAAACTAAATAAGGTTGATGAAGCTAAGAAGTACATGCTGACAGAAACCTGATATAGCTGTCTCCTAAGAGACACAGCCTGAGCATGCCAAATACAGAGGCAAATTCTAGCAGCAAACTACTGAACTGAGAACCCAGTTGGAGGAATTAAAGAAAGGATTGAAAGAGCTGAAGGGGCTTGTAACCCCATAAGAATAACAATTTCAAGCAACTAGAGCTCACACAGACTAAGCCCCTACACAAAGGTTATACCTGGACTGACCCATGGCTCCAACTGCATATATAGCAGAAGATGGCCTTGTTGGACACCAAAGGAAGCAGAAGACCTTGTTCCTGCCAAGGTTGGACCCCCTGTATAAGGGAATGTCGGGGTCGGTGGTTGGGAAGGGGAGGTGGATGGGGGTACAAAAATGAAAGAAAAATGGACCCCATTATTTGAGAAAAAGGAAAAAAGTAAAAAAGAGGAAGAAAGAAAGAAAATAAAAATGAAAACACAATAGGTAGCCTGTGTACAGACTAGACGTGTCAAACTGGGAAAATATTTATGTGGGGAAGTGGAAGGCATTTCTTCAACAAAGGAAGCCAACTAAAGATTTTAAAATATAAGGTATTGTGATATAAGCCTAGAAAGAGTCCATGGAAGTTGCATTAAATATATTCCTCAGGAAGTAATAACCACTTCTGACATTGAGATACTAGTGGGGAGTTTTTTTTTTTAACTAATTTTTCTTAATTCTAATGCTTAACCAAATATACCTCATACACAATACTTAACATTATTTATGGCCCAGTAACTGCTAGGGCTTTTAATGTTGTTTTATAAAAATGTTCTAACAACCCTGACAGGAGATAACATGGTGTATTCAAGGTCACAGAACAAGCCCAACCATTAGACATTCATACTGTGTAAGGTTACATTGCAGTTTAGACCCTCCATTGTCCTATAAGAATAAGAAATCCTCCATGTTTTAATGGTTCTCACATAATTGTCTCCTGTGCACAATAAATTTCTAATTACATTTAGATTAATATCTATGATCTTGTAAAAGGGTTTAATTTGCCTTGTGCTATCCTTGATTACTGGCAGACTCCAAACTTGGAATGATGGAGTATATTTATATATGATATCTTAGTGAGAAGGGGTGCATGGAGGGAGGGAGGGAGGGTGGGAAAGAGGGAGAGAGAGAGAGAGAGAGAGAGAGAGAGAGAGAGAGAGAGAGAGATCCCTGTAGAGTTGGAAGTCAGTATTCCTGAGCATGTTATCTTATAGACTTCTAGAATGTTTTTAACAATTAGGTGATGTCTTTGGATCTTTGTTTTAGTTTTGTTTGTTTGTTTGATTGTTTGTTTTGTTTTTGTTTGTTTGTTTGATTTCCCACAGATTCTGGAACCAGGGTTTGTCCATGAGAAAAGACTGGGCTACATTTGACCATTTTGGCAGTCCAAATTTCAGTGCATTTCTATTTTTGTACACTATCTTACGAACTATGACAATTATACACAGCCTATTTTGGAAAAGAGATGAAGATGTTAGTCAAAACCTCACTCACAGGCCTTTCTATATCTATTGTGATTATGTGCTAATTTCATAGACATTGATCACCTTTTAATGATCCATTGATTCATTTAGTTTGATGAAGAATATCTAGGTGTCATTAGTAGTATTTAACAAACAAGAGTTATGTGAGACCAAGGGGAGGGAGGACCCATCCTTTAACTTCTTATTTACTGGGACAAGGTTACCTGTTGAGAAGACCTTGAAGGTCTTGCAGACCTAAATCAGGCCACTTAGAAAGGCCATAGCACAGCTACTGCTGTGACAATTTTATTGAAAACGATCATTCATTTTGTAATTTTATCAAAAACAGATTATAATGGCAAGTGCCAGGACCAATACAGTTATCCTTCACAGGAAACAATGACATTTGCAAGAACTACATGGATCACAAGACGAATATGTGAGAACAATTGCCCTGTTATGTTTTCATACTTACTTTACTACTAAGGGAACATATAGAGAAATACAAACAGTCATAATGCTTCAGCGCTTGAGGGATGCATGCCTTGCAGTATAGCTAGTTCAAGTACACTCTATATTTCTCCCTATCCTCTTCTCTTCTGATAATAGCTGAAATTTATCTGCTATACAAATCCAGTGAATTAACTGTGTAAAATTCATACAATGGCATAATTCCATACATAAGTAGATTTAATTGGATTTTACTAAGAAATATTCATTTAAAAAGCTTTCAATGCTATTATAACAATGACTCATGCAATTTTCTTCTGAACTGCACATACTCATGTAGTACAAGTATTCATATACATACACATAAAATAAATAAATAAATACATGAATGAATGAATGAATAAATAACAAATGCATTCATTTTATTAAATTATTTTTAATGTGATATTAATAACCTAAAAGCAAGCAAAAAATTTGAAAATATTGACATAGGCGGTCATAAGTCCTGAGTTTTATAATTTGGAAATTAAAGGTACCTCTAAAGACATTACTAATTAAAGTGTGGAATAAGGAAAAATTACAAAATGTCTTAAATGTTTTTCTACCAAAGATGGTAAAAGATGTACTACATATGAAAATAACAAAAATGTATAAAATTAAGGAAGAAAACACCCAAGGCATCTAAGAAACAAGCATTCAAATAAGAAGTTCTGTGAGTGTTGCTGAATTTGTTAGATTTCTATTGCTCAGGAATCCTATGAACAGGAAGCTGATGCAGGCAGATCAGAGCCAAAAGTTATGCTCAGTCATACAGCAAATATCATTTGTTTCATTTTCTATTATGTTTATTATGTATGTGTACCTGGAGGGCAGGATACAACTTGAAGAAATCAGTTTGTTCCTTTAACCATATCTATGTGGGTCCTAGGTACCAAATTCTGGAAATCAGATTAAGCAAAAGGTACCCTTTCCTGCTGAACCATCTCCAGTTTAAGGACAGCCTGTGTTTCCATGAGACTCTTGTCTCAAAATTGTAAATGACAAAACAAAAGCAAATGACATGAGGAAATATCTCTTTTAGTTTCAAATAAAAATTGGGAAACTCTCCAAACTAATGCAGAATATATCAAAATAAGGATAGGTCTCCACGGTATTGCATATATGAAATTCAATATACATCAAAAGATAGAAAAATATACAATAGAAATTTCATGAATTCAGAAGCTGTTACTTCATTTTTGGATTTTGTTGTGCTATATACATAATCATGCGATTTTGGAGAAGTTTGTGGGGTAATGTTAGTCTACAAGAGTGTTTACAGAATATAAGCTATTCTGAGAGTTCTGAATATATTGTTCAAATGTTAGAATAATATTTTGAAGTTTCAAAAAGAAATATTAGTCTGTTATAGTCATGTGTTTACTAGATTGAATTAAGATTCTGTGGTTCTAGTCAGTTAGAGCTAAGAAATCAGCTGTGATTGTGAAGAGACCAGCACCACTAGGTGAAATCTGGGAAGTATTTCCTCAGCTCTCCCAGGGCCTAAACCACCATCATAAAAGTACACATACAGGGAATTGTGGCTCTAGCTACATATGTTGCAAAGGATTTCCTTATTTGGCATTGAGGTGAAAGGGAAAATTGGATGGGGGTTTGGTGGAGTGGAAACAGGGAAGGAAGACAATATTTAAATGTAAATAAACTAACCAATAAAATAAGTAAGTACAGGGAAATATAAGCAAACATGTAAAAGAAGTGAAGAGAATTGTTCAGGACCTGAACATCAGGTAGAACAGTTAAAGAAAAAAGAAAATAAGACAAAAGAACAGAATTTTGAAGTGCAAGCATCACCAAATTTATAAGAGATAGAAGAGAGACTCTCAGGTATAGAAGGCAAGATTGAAGGAAATAATGTGGAAGTCGAAACACATTAAATGTAAAAAGCTCCTGGAGTTTCCTGCATCCAAATCTAGTGGGGAAGAGAGCTGACCAACCAAGAGTGCAGACATCCTGAGACAACAGGACAGACCACCACCTCTGCACACCTCAGCTCACATCCCTGGTCCAAGGGGAAAATGTGCAGTGCCTCAGGACAAAGGCATATAGGAACAGACAGTGGCTGGTACCTGTGGTTCTGGTCTGTGCCCAGGACCGCACTGAACTGGCCAAACAGCTCCCTGCACCCAAATCCTGTGGGGGAGAGAACCGAACCCTCAGAAGTGTGGATACTCCTGAGAGTCAGAGGAGAATATCCTCTGCCCACTGTCCAGACCCAAAAGAGAATCACATAGAGCCAACTGTGCCCGCTGGGTGCAAGGACCTACACAAGTACTCAGAGGCCAAACCCTTTGATTCTTGCCCATGCCTAGAGCTGGAAGACAGTCTCCAGAATCATCACCACAGCTGAGAGCAGAAGTAAGACTCACTTTTCTGCTACCAAGTGAACTGACTGGCATATTCAGAATACACAGAGGCAGAAGTCTTCTGGGTCAGGGCACTTCCTGTTTCTGGCTCTGCCTGGAAGTGAATTGATACCATCCCACAGTTCCCTGTCCCCAAATCCTGTGGGGGAAAAGAGCAGAACACCCAGGAATGCAGACATCCTGAGACCGCAGGACAGACTGCACCCTCTGCACACCTCTGCCGACATCCTTGGTCCAAGGGGAAACTGCACAGTGCCTCTGGACACAGGGATATAGGAACAGACAGCCATTGTTATCCGTCATTCTGGTCTGTGCCCAGGACTGAACAGAACTGTCCAAAAAGCCCCTTGCAACCAAATCCTGTGGGGGAAAGAGCTGGACCCTCAGAAATGTGGATACTCCTGAGAAATCAGAGGAGACTATCCTCTACCCACAGTCCAGACCGAAGAGGGAACCAAATAGTGCCAACTATGCCTGCTGGGTGCAAGTACCTAAGAGCAATCAGGGACAGGGCCCTTTGATTCCTGCCAGTGCCTAGAGCTGGAAGAGAGTCTCCAGGAGCTCTGACACCACTGAAATCAAAACACCTGTTCTCAAGAAAAGCTGAGAGAAAATAGGAAAACAGTTCTACAGGAGTGCTGCCACAGAGGCCTACAACAGGGTCATGTCACTCTCAGAAAGAGCAAGACAAGCAAACACCAGAGACAACCAAATGGCTAGAGGCAAGCACAGGAACCTAAGGAAGAGAAAACACGACTATTTGGCATCATCAGAGCCCAGTTCTCCTACCAAAGAAAATACAGGATATCAAAAAACACACCAGAAAAGCAAGATTTATATTTAAAATGACATTATTGATAATGATGGAAGACTTTAAGAAAGACATAAAGAACCCCTTAACGAAATTCAGGAAAACATAAGTAAACAAGTAGAACCCCTTAGGGAGGAAACACAAAAATCCATGAAAGAATTACAGGAAAACACAACCAAACAGGTGAATGAATTGAAAATGGAAATAGAAACAATAAAGAAAGCACAAGGGGGGACAACCCTGCATATAGAAAACCTAAGGAAAAGACAAGGAGCCTTAGATACAAACATCAAAAACAGAATATAAGAGATAGAAGAGAGAATCTCAGGGGCAGAAGGTACCATAGAAAATATCACCACAACTGTTAAAGATAATGCAAAATGTAAAAATCTCCTAGCCAAAACATACAGGAAATCCAGCACACAATGAGAAGATCAAATGTAAGGAAATTAGGGATAGAAAAAGGGAATATTTCCAACTTAAAGGGGCAGTAAAAATATTCAACAAAATTATAGAAGAAATCTTCTGTAACCTAAAGAAAAAGTTTCCCATAATCATACAAGAAACCTACAGAACTCCAAATAGATTAGACCAGAAGAGAAATTACTCCTGTCACATAATAGTTAAAATACGAAATTCACAAAACAAAGAAAGAATATTAAAACAGTAAGGGAAAAAGTTCAAGTGACATAGAAAGGCAGACCTATAAGAATTACACCAGACTTCTCACTAGATACTATGAAAGCCAGAAAATCCTGGACAGATGTTATACAGACCCTAAGAGAGTACAAATGCCAGCCCAGGTTACTATATCCAGCAAAACTCTCAATTAACATAGATGGATAAAACAAGATATTACATAAAAAACAAATTTACACACTATCTTTTTTTTTCTTTGCAAAGATGTTAAAGCATTTTTTTTATTAACTTGAGTATTTCTTATTTACATTTCGAGTGTTATTCCCTTTCCCGGTTTCTGGGCAAACATCCCCCTAATCCCTCCTCCTCCCCTTCTTTATGGGTGTTCCCCTCCCCATCCTCCCCCCATTGCCGCCCTCCCCACAACAATCACATTCACTGGGGGTTCAGTCTTAGCAGGACCAAGGGCTTCCCCTTCCACTGGTGATCTTACTAGATTATTCATTGCTACTTATGAGGTCAGAGTCCAGGGTCAGTCCATGTATAGTCTTTAGGTAGTGGCTTATTCCCCGGAAGCTCTGGTTGCTGGGCATTGTTGTTCATAAGGGGTTTCGACCTCCTTCAAGCTCTTCAAGTTCTTTCTCTGATTCCTTCAACAGGGGTCCCGTTCTCAGTTCAGTGGTTTGCTGCTGGCATTCGCCTCTGTATTTGCTGTATTCTGGCTGTGTCTCTCAAGAGAGATCTACATCCGGCTCCTGTCGGCCTGCACTTCTTTGCTTCATCCATCTTTTCTAATTGGATGGCTGTATATGTATGGGCCACATGGGGGGCAGGCTCTGAATGGGTGTTCCTTCAGTCTCTGTTTTAATCTTTGCCTCTCTCTTCCCTGCCAAGGGTATTCTTGTTCCCCTTTTAAAGAAGGAGTGAAGCATTCACATTTTGATCATCTGTCTTGAGTTTCATTTGTTCTAGGCATCTAGGGTAATTCAAGCATTTGGGCTAATAGCTACTTATCAACGAGTGCATACCATGTGTGTTTTTCTGTGATTGGGTTACCTCACTCAGGATGATATTTTCCAGTTCCAACCATTTGCCATTTGCCTACGAATTTCATAAAGTCATTGTTTTTGATAGCTGAGTAATATTCCATTGTGTAGATGTACCACATTTTCTGTATCCATTCCTCTGTTGAAGGGCATCTGGGTTCACCACATTTTCTGTATCCATTCCTCTGTTGAAGGGCATCTGGGTTCTTTCCAGCTTCTGGCTATTATAAATAAGGCTGCTATGAACATAGTGGAGCACGTGTCTTTTTTATATGTTGGGACATCTTATAGGTATATGCCCAAGAGAGGTATAGCTGGATCCTCAGGCAGTTCAATGTCCAATTTTCTGAGGAACCTCCAGACTGATTTCCAGAATGTTTTTACCAGTCTGCAATCCCACCAACAATGGAGGAGTGTTCCTCTTTCTCCGCATCCTCGCCAGCATTTGTTGTCACCTGAGTTTTTGATCTTAGCCATTCTCACTGGTGTGAGGTGAATTCTCAGGGTTTTGATTTGCATTTCAAGAGGGCTACTTTTTAAAAATTAATTTTAATGCAACAACTGTGCTTAAGGAGTTTATTATGTAGAAGTTCTCTCATAGAACATTTGTGTTCATGTATGTATACTGTCGTATCATCTGTGAATAGTGATAGTTTGAATTCTTTCTCTATGATTAGTATCCTCTTGATCTCCTTTTATATATCTTATTGCTATAACTAGAAGTTTGCATACTATATTATTTAGATTCAGAGAGAACAGGAAGCTTTGTCTTACCTCTGGTTTTACTAGAACTGTTTTAAGCATCATTTCATTTAATTTGATATTGACTGTTGTTTTCTATATATTGTCTGTATTGGGGTTAATTTGCGTCTTCTGTACCTGATTTCTTTAAGCCTTTTAACATGAAGTGGTATTAAATTTTGTCAAAGGCTTTTTTCAGCATCTAAAGAGATGATAGTGTAATTTTTTAATTCCAATTTATATATGATGAATCACTCTGATTGATTTTCACATACTAAACCATCCTTACATCACTGGCAACAAGGATACTTGATCATGGTGGCTGATATTTTTGACACATTCTTGCATTCAATTTTCAAGTATTTTACTGAATATTTTTGTATCAGTGTTCATGAGAGAAATTGTTCAGATATTTTCTTTAGTTTTGAGTCTTTGTGTAGTTTAGGTATTAGGGTGACTGTGACTTCATAGCATTCATTTGGCAATATTCAGTGTTTCTGTTTAGTATAATCGTTTCAGGAGTATTGGTATTAGCTCTTCTTTGAAAGTCTGGTAGAATTCTGTGCTAAAACCATGTGTCCTGGGATTGTTTTGGGTGGAATTTTTAAATAACTACTTTTATAGCACTGTTTAAATTGCTTACCTGATTTGATTTAATGTGGGTAACTGGTGCCATTACAAAAAAAAACATTCATTTCATCTAGATTTTTCCAATTTTGTGGAGTACAAACATTTGAATGAATTAAGACCTAATGATGATTTGGAGTTCCTCAGTATTTGTTGTATTCCCTCTTTTCAACTCTGGTTTTGTTAATTTGGATACTGTCTGTCTTACGTTTAGTTTCTCTGGCTAAGGGATTGTCTATCCTCTTGATTTTATTAAAGTAATGGCTCTTAGTTTCATTAATTCTTTGTATTGTTCTTCTTCTTTCTAATTATTGATTTCATCCCTTATTTTGATTATTTCAGCGCATCTACTCTTCTTGAGTGTGTTTGCTTCTTTTTGTTTTAAAGCTTTCAAGTGTGATTTTTTAGTTGCTAGTAAGAGCTCTCCCCAGTTTCTTTATGAAGGTTCTTAATGCTATGAACTTTCCTTTTAGAAAAACTTTCATTATGACTTATATGTTTGGATATGCTGTGCCTTTATTTTCATTGAATTTTAGGAAGTTGTTCTTTTCTTTGTTTCTTCTTTTACTCCATGGTCATTCAGTAGAGATTTCTTCAGTTTCTTTGAGTTTATAGGGTTTAGGATCCACCTGTTGTTATGAAATTTCAACTGTAAGCCATGGTAATTTTATCAGATACAAAAGGTCATTTCAATTTTTCTTCATTTGTTGATTCTTGCTTTGTGACCAACCCCTTGGCCAATTTTGGAGAAGATTTCATGAGGTGCTGAGAAGATATATTCTTTTGTATTTCGGTTAAATGTTCTGTAGATATCTGCCAGGGTCACTTGATTCAAAACCTCTGTTAGTTTCACTATTTCTCTGTTAATTTTTGTTTTGATGACCTAGTCACTGGACGGTATAGAGTCCTGAATATATGTGTTTATATTTGTAATGTATTACAAATGTGTGAGCTCTAGCATTAGGGGGAAGGAGTTTAAGAATTAGGACTTCATCTTGGTGGATTATTTCCTTTAATGAGTATGAAATATTCTTCCACATGTCTTTAGATTAAATTTTGTTGAAAGTACATTTAATTAAATGTTAGAATGGACACTCCAGTTTGTTTTGTGGGTTAATTTGTTTAGAGAATCTTTTTATTGTTGTTTACTGTGAGGTAATGCTAACTTTGTTGCTAAGGTAAGTTTCTTATTACCAGCAGATAAAAGACACTGTTTTATAGTTTTTGGATCCATTCTCTTCATCTGTGTATATTTATTAGGAAACAGATTCCATTAATAATTTAAATACTAGAAATTGTTAATTCCTGTTAATTTGATGTTGGTCATGGTCCTATTTGTGTATGTGTGCATGTTGTGGTAGTGGAAGAGATGGTAGTTCTGGAATTGGTGATGGTGGTGTTAGGGAGTGGTGGTGGTGGTGGTGATAGTGTGTATTTGTGTGTTTCTATCCCTTTGGTTTGTTCATGTAGGCTTATTAATTTCCTGTGTTTTCTTGAGTGTAGTTTACTTTTTTATGCTTTTTTTTCTTTTATGATCTTCTGGATATAATGAGCAGAATTTGCAGATAAATATTGTTTAAATTTGGTGGTGTTGGGGTTGGGGATTTAGCTCAGTGGTAGAGCGCTTGCCTAGCAAGTGCAAGGCCTTGGGTTCGGTCCCCAGCTCCAAAAAAAAGAAAAAAAAAATAGAACAAAATAAATTTGGTGGTTATATGTAATATCATATTTTCTCCTATCATGGTGTTATAATTTTTTTCTGGTTATCACTATTTAGGCTGACATCTGTCATCTTTTAGGGCCTATACAGCCTTTACCCATTCCCTATTGGCATTTACAATCTCTGTTGAGATGTCAAAACAAAATTCTGATAGGTCTGCCTTTAAATAATACTAAGCCTATACCCTTTACAACTTTGAATATTCTGTCTTTGGACTGTACATTTAATGTTTTGGTTATCATGTGGCAGGCCGGGCCTATCAACTAGGTGGTCTGTAAGTTTCTTTCGTGTTCTTAGAGATATTTTTATTTAAGTTGGGGAATTGTCTTTTCTGTGAATTTTTTGAAAATATTTTCTGAAAATTGTGGCTGGGAGTGCTGTCTTTCCCTTTAACTTTGGTCTGGATAGTGTTCCAGATTTTCTTAATATTTTGTGTCAGGAGCTGTTTTTAATTTTTTTATCACATATATTTCTTTACTTACATTTCACATATTATTCCCGTTCCTGGTTTCCTGTCCATAAGCACCCATTTCTTCCCTTCCCATTCCCCTATGTGGGTGTTCCCCTTACACATCACCCATAATATTCACCTGCACTGGGGGGTCTAACCTTGGCAGGACCAAGGGCTTCCCCTTCCACTGGTGCCCCAACAAGGCTATATGTGCATTTAGAGCCCTGTGTCAGTCCATGTATAGTCTTTCAGTAGTGGTTCAGTCTCTGGACGCAATGGTTGTTTGGCATTGTTTTTACGGGATTGCAAGCTCCTTCAACTCTTTCAATACTTCCTCTAACTACCCCCAAAGGTGTCCTTTTCTCTGTTCCGTGGTTTGCTGCTAGCATTGACCTCTCTATTGGACACGATCTGGATGTGTCTCTCAGGCGAGATCTATATCGGGTCCCTTTCAGCATGTGCTTTTTAGTTTCATCAATCTTATCTAGTTTTGGTGGAGATGGATAGATAGATAGATAGATAGATAGATAGATAGATAGATAGATAGATAGACAGACAGATAGACAGACAGACAGACAGATAGATAAGTAGATATGCAACACATGTGGGCAGGCTCTGAATGACCATTCCTTGAGTCGCTGCTCTAAACTTTGCTTCCTTATCCCCTCCTAGGATATTTTTTCCCCTTTTAAGAAAGAGTGGGAACATCCGCATTTTGGTCATCCTTCTTCTTGAGCTTCCTGTGGACTGTGGATTGGATCTTGGTTAATTTGAGCTTTTTGGATAATATCCACTTATCAATGATTGCACACCAAGAGTGTTTTTCTGTGATTGGGAAACCTCATTCAGGATGGTATTTTCTAGTTCATTCCATTTGCCTATGAATTTCATAGTCATTTTTTTGATAGCTGAGCAGTACTCAATTGTGTAGATGTAAAACATTTTTTTAATCCATTCCTCTGTCGAAGGTCATCTGGGCTCTTTCCAGCTTCTGGCTATTCTAAATAAGGCTGTTGTGAACATAGTGAAGCATGTGTCTTTGATGTATGTTGGAGCATCTTTTAGGTATATGCCCAAGAGAGGTATAGCTGGGTCCTCAGACAGTGTGATGTCCAATTTTTGGAGGAACCTCCAGACTGAACTCCACAGTGGTTGTACCAGTTTGCAATCCCACCAACAATGGAGAAGTGTTCCTCTTTCTCCCCATCCTTACCAGCTTCTGCTGTCATCTAAGTTTTTTTATCTTAGCTCTTCTGGCTGGTGTGAGGTGTTTTGATTTGCATTTCCCTGATGACTGGGATGTTGAACATTTCTTTAGGTGCTTTTTGGCCATGTGATAATACTCAGCTGAGAATGTTTGTTTAGCTCTCTACCCCATTTTTAATAGGGTTACTTGGCTCTCTGGGCTCTAACTTCTTGGTTCTTTGTATATTTTGGATATTAGCCCTCTATCAGATGTAGGATTGGTAAAGATCCTTTTCCAATTTGTTTGTTGTCATTTTGTTCTAATGACAGTGTCTTTTGACTTACAAAATCTTTGCAGTTTTATGAAGTCTCTCTTGTCAATTCTTTATCTTAAAGCATGAGCCATTGATTTTCTGTTCAGTAAATTTTCCCTAGTGCTCATGTGTTTGAGCCTCTTCCCCACTTATTCTTCTGGTAGCTTGAGTGTATCTGGTTTGATGTGGAGGTCCTAGATGCACTTGGACTTAAGCTTTGTACATGGTCATAGGAACGGATAGATTTGCTTTCTTCTACATGTTGACCTCCCGTTGAACCAGGACCATTTGTTGAAAATGCTATATTTCTTCTGTTGGATGGTTTTTAACTCCTTTGTCAAAGATCAAGTGACCATATGTGCGTGGGTTCATTTGTGGGTCTTCAATTCTATTCCACTGATCTGTCTTCCTGTCTCTCTACAAATACCCTACAGTTTTTATGACTATTGGTCTGTAATACTGCTTGTTCAGTGATGGTGATTCCCCCAGAAGTTCTTTTATTGTTCAGTATAGTTTTTGCTATCCTGGGTTTTTTGTTATTCCAAATGAATTTGCAAATTGTTCTTTCTATCTCTATAAAGAATTGAGTAGTAATTTTGATGGGGATTTCATTGAATCTCTAGATTGTTTTCGGCAAAACGGCCATCTTTACTCTATTAATCCTGCCAATCCATGAGCATGGAAGATCTTTCCATCTTCTGAGATCTTCCTCAATTTCTTTCTTCAGATATTTGAAGTTCTTGTCACACAGAGCTTTCACTTGTTTGATTAAAGTCACATCAAGGTATTTTATATTACTTGGAACTACTGTGAAGGGTGTCATTTCCTTAATTTCTTTCTCATTTTCTTAATTTCTACTCATTTACTTTGAGTAGAGGAAAGATTGAGTTTGAGTTAATTTTATACCCTGACACTTTTCAGAGGTTGTTTTTCAGGTTAAGAAGTACTCTGTTGGAACTTTATGGGTTAATTAAGAACATTATCCTATCATCTGCAAATAATGATATTTTGATTTCTTCCCCTCCAATTTGTATCCCTCTCACCCCCTTTTACTCACTGATTTCTCTAGCTAGGACTTCGAGTGCTATATTAAATAAGTAGGGAGAGAGTAGGCAGCCTTGTCTAGTCCCTGATTTTAGTGGGCTTGCTTTAAGTGTCTCTCCATTTAATTTGATGTCAGCTACTGGTTTGCTCAATCCTGCTTTTACTATGTTTAGATATGGGCCTTGAATTCCTGATCTTCATGATAAAGGGTGTTGAAATTTGTCAAATGCTTTTTCAGCATCTAATGAAATGATCATGTGGTTCTTATTGTTGAATTTATTTTTATATTGGACTACATTGATGGATTTTTGTATATTAAACCATCCCTGCATGCCTGGGATGAAGCCTACTTGTTCATGATGGATGATCATTTTGATGTATTCTTGGATTTGGTTTGCAAGAATTTCATTGAGTATTTTCCCATTAATATTCATAAAGAAAATTTGTATGAAGTTCTCTTTCTATGTTGGGTCTTTGTGTGGTTTTGTTATAAAAGTAATGGTACTTTCATAGAAGGAATTTGGTAGTGCTCCATCTGTTTCAGTTTTGTGGAATTATTTGGACAGCATTGGTATGAGGTCTTCTGTGAAGGTCTGATAGAATTCAGTGCTGAAACCATCTGGACTTGGGCTCCTTTTCGTTGGGAGACTTTTAATGAATGCTTCTGTTTCTTTAGGACATATGAGGTTGTTTCGATGGTTTATTTGTTCCTGACTTAACTTTGATACTTGGTATGTATTTAGAAAATTTTCCTTCCCTCCATGTACACCAGTGCTGTTGAATTTAGTCTTTTGTAGTAGGATGTGATTTTTTTTTAATTTCTTCAGATTCTGTTTAATGTCTCCCTTTTCCTTTCTGATTTTTTTTTTAAATTTGGATACACTCTCTGGGATCTCTGGCTAGTCTGGCTAAGTGCTTATGTATCTTGATGACTTTCTCAAAGAAGCAGCTCCTGCTTTTATTGATTCTTTGTATAGTCCTTTTCTTTTCTACTTGGTTGATTTCAGCCCTACATTTGTTTATTTCCTGCCTTCTACTCCTCTTGGGTTTATTTATTTCTTTTTGTTCTAGAGCTTTTAGGTGTGCTATCAAGCTACTGACATATGCTCTCTACTGTTTCTTTTTGCAGGCACTCAGAGCTATGAGTTTTCCTCTTAATACTGCTTTCATTGTGTTCCATAAGTTTGGGAATGTTGAATCTTTATTTTCATTAAATTCCAAGAAGTCCTTAATTTCTTTCTTTATTTCCTCCTTGACCAAGTTGTCATTGAGTCAAGTATTGTTCAACTTCCATGTATATGTGGGCTTTCTCTAATTATTGTTGCTATTGAACACTGATCTTAGTGCATGGTGATCTAATAGTTGCATGGGATTATTTCTATCTTCCTGTATCTGTTGAGGCCTGTTTTGTGAATGATTATATGGTCAATTTGGGAGAAGGTTCCATGAGGTGCTGAGAAGAAGGTATAGCCTTTTGATTTAGGATGGAATGTTCTATAAATATGTGTTAAATCCATTTGGTTCATACCTTCTGTTAGTTTTTCTACGTCTCTGTTTAATTTATTTCCGTGATCTGTCCAGTGATGAGAGTATTGTGTTGAAATCTCCTACTATTATCATTTGAGGTATAAAGTGTTCTTTTAGGTTTAGTAAGGTTTCTTTTATGAATGTAGGTGCCCTTGCATTTGGAGCACAGGTATTTAGGATTTAGAGTTCATCTTGGTGGATTTTTCCTTTGATGTCCATCCTCACAATTTTAATGACTTTTGGATGAAATTCAATTTTATTTGATATTAGAATGGCAAATGCAGCTTGTTTCTTCGGACCATTTGCTTGGAAAGTTGTTTTCTAGCCATTTACTCTGAGTTTGTATCTGTCTTTGTTTCTGAGGTATGTTTTCTACAAGCAGCAAAATACTGGGTCCTCTTTATGATTCCAGTCTGTTAGTCTATGTTTTTTTTTTTTAATTGGGGAATTGATTCTGTTGAGGTTGAGAGATATTATTAAGGAATAATGATCATCAATTCCTGTTACTTTCATTTTTAGAGGTAGAATTAGGGTTTTTTTTTTGTTTACTTTTGGTTTCATTGCAAAGAAATTATATTCATGCTTTCTATATGTTGCAATTTCTTTCCTGGTGTTGGAGTTTTCTTTCAATTATCTTTGGTTGGGCTGGGTTTATATTAAGATATTGTGTGCTTCCTGGTTGCTGCCGCTGCGGAGAGCTCATAAGCAACACCCCAGGAGCAAACTTGAGCCTCGGGACCACAGGTAAGACCAACTTTTCTGCTGCAAGCGACCTGCCTGGTGAACTCAAGACACAGGCCCACAGGAACAGCTAAAGACCTGTAGATAGGAAAAACTAGACGCCCAAAAGCAGAAAACTCTGTCCCCATAACTGGCTGAAAGAAAACAGGAAAACTGGTCTACAGCACTACTGAAACACAGGCTTATAGAACAGTCTAGCCACTGTCAGAAATAGCAGAACAAAGTAACACTAGAGATAATCTGATGGCGAGAGGCAAATGCAGGAGTCCAAGCAACAAAAACCAAGACTACATGGCATCATCGGAGCCCAATTCTCCCACCCAAGCAAACTCGGAATATCCAAACACACCAGAAAAGCAAGATCTAGTTTCAAAATCAAATTTGATCATGATGCTGGAGTACTTAAAGAAAGACGTGAAGAACTCCCTTAGAGAACAAGTAGAAGCCTACAGAGAGGAATCACAAAAATGCCTGAAAGAATTCCAGGAAAACATAAACAAACAATTAGAAGCCCATAGAGAGGAGTCACAAAAATCCCTGAAAGAATTCCAGGAAAACACAATCAAACAGTTGAAGGAATTAAAAATGGAAATAGAAGCAATCAAGAAAGAACACATGGAAACAACCCTGGATATAGAAAACCAAAAGAAAAGACAAGGAGTTGTAGATACAAGCTTCACCAACAGAATACAAGAGATGGAAGAGAGAATCTCAGGAGCAGAAGATTCCATAGACATCATCGACTCAACTGTCAAAGATAATGTAAAGCAGAAAAACCTACTGGTCCAAAACATACAGGAAATCCAGGACTCCGTGAGAACATCAAACCTAAGGATAATAGGTATAGAAGATAGTGAAGACTCGCAGCTCAAAGGACCAGTAAATATCTTCAACAAAATCATAGAAGAAAACTTCCCTAACCGAAAAAAAGAGATACCCATAAGCATACAAGAAGCCTACAGAACTCCAAATAGATTGGAACAGAAAAGAAACTCCTCCCATCACATAATAGTCAAAACACCAAATGTACAAAATAAAGAAAGAATGTTAAAAGCAGTAAGGGAAAAAGGTCAAGTAACATATAAAGGCAGACCAGACCTATCAGAATCACACCAGACTTTTCGCCAGAAACTATGAAAGCCAGAAGATCCTGGACAGATGTCATACAGACCCTAAGAGAACACAAATGCCAGCCCAGGTTACTGTATCCTGCAAAACTCTCAATTAACATAGATGGAGAAACCAAGATATACCATGACAAAACCAAATTTACGCAAAATCTTTCTACAAATCTAGCACTACAAAGGATAATAAATGGTAAAGCCCAACATAAGGAGGCAAGATATACCCTAGAAGAAGCTAGAAACTAACAGTCTTGGCAACAAAACAAACAGAAGAAAAACACAAACATAACCTCATATCCAAATATGAATATAACAGGAAGCAATAATCACTATTCCTTACTATCTCTCAACATCAATGGCCTCCACTTCCCAATAAAAAGTCATAGATTAACAAACTGGATACGCAACGAGGATGCTGAATTCTGCTGCCTACAGGAAACACACCTCAGAGACAAAGACAGACACTACCTCAGAGTGAAAGGCTGGAAAACAACTTTCCAAGCAAATCGTCAGAAGAAGCAAGCTGGAGTAGACATTCTAATATCAAATAAAATCAATTTTCAACTAAAAGTCATCAAAAAAGATAAGGAAGGGCACTTCATATTCATCAAAGGAAAAATCCACCAAGATGAACTCTCAATCCTAAATATGTATGCCCCAAATACAAGGGCACCTATGTACAGAAAAGAAACCTTACTAAAGCTCAAAACACACATTGCACCACACACAATAATAGTAGGAGATTTCAATACCCCACTCTCATCAATGGACAGATCATGGAAACAGAAATTAAACAGAGACATAGACAGACTAAGAGAAGTCATGAGCCAAATGGACTTAACAGATATTTATAGATCATTCCTCCCTAAAGCAAAAGGATATACCGTCTTCTCAGCTCCTCATGGTACTTTCTCCAAAATTGACCATATAATTGGTCAAAAAACGGGCCTCAACAGGTACAGAAAGGTAGATATAATCCCATGCGTGCTATCAGACCACCACGAACTAAAGCTGGTCTTCAATAACAATAAGGGAAGAATGCCCACATATACATGGAAATTGAACAATCCTCTACTCAATGATAACCTGGTCAAGGAAGAAATAAAGAAAGAAATTAAAGACTTTTTAGAATTAAATGAAAATGAAAGTACAACATACCCAAACTAATGGGACACACTGAAAGCTGTGCTAAGAGGAAAACTCATAGCGCTGAGTGCCTGCAGAAAGAAACAGGAAAGCGCATATGTCACCAGCTTGACAGCACACCTAAAAGCTCTAGAACAAAAAGAAGCAAATACACCCAGGAGGAGTAGAAGGCAGGAAATAATCAAACTCAGAGCTGAAATCAACCAAGTAGAAACAAAAAGGACCATAGAAAGAATCAACAGAACCAAAAGTTGGTTCTTTGAGAAAATCAACAAGATAGATAAACCATTAGCCAGTCTAACGAGAGGACACAGAGAGTGTGTCCAAATTAACAAAATCAGAAATGAAAAGGGAGACATAACTACAGATTCAGAGGAAATTAAAAAAATCATCAATTCTTACTATAAAAGCCTATATTCAACAAAACATGAAAATCTGCAGGAAATGGACAATTTCCTAGACAGATACCAGGTACCGAAGTTAAATCAGGAACAGATAAACCAGTTAAACAACCCCATAACTCCAAAGGAAATAGAAGCAGTCATTAAAGGTTTCCCAACCAAAAAGAACCCAGGTCCAGACGGGTTTAGTGCAGAATTCTATCAGACATTCATAGAAGACCTCATACCAATATTATCCAAACTATTCCACAAAATTGAAACAGATGGAGCACTACCGAACTCCTTCTATGAAGCCACAATTACTCTTATACCTAAACCACACAAAGACCCAACAAAGAAAGAGAACTTCAGACCAATTTCCCTTATGAATATCGACTCAAAAATACTCAATAAAATTCTGGCAAACCGAATCCAAGAGCACATCAAAACAATCATCCACCATGACCAAGTAGGCTTCATCCCAGGCATGCAGGGATGGTTTAATATATGGAAAACCATCAACGTGATCCATTATATAAACAAACTTAAAGAACAAAACCACATGATCATTTCATTAGATGCTGAGAAAGCATTTGACAAAATTCAACACCCCTTCATGATAAAAGTCCTGGAAAGAATAGAAATTCAAGGCCCATACCTAAACATAGTAAAAGCCATATACAGCAAACCAGTTGCTAACATTAAACTAAATGTAGAGAAACTTGAAGCAATCCCACTAAAAGCAGGGACTAGAAAAGGCTGCCCACTCTCTCCCTACTTATTCAATATAGTTCTTGAAGTTCTAGCCAGAGCAATCAGACAACAAAAGGAGGTCAAGGGGATACAGATAGGAAAAGAAGAAGTCAAAATATCACGATTTGCAGACGATATGGTAGTATATTTAACTGATCCCAAAAGTTCCACCAGAGAACTACTAAAGTTGATAAAGAACTTCAGCAAAGTGGCTGGGTATAAAACTAACTCAAATAAATCAGTAGCCTTCCTCTACACAAAAGAGAAACAAGCCGAGAAAGAAATTAGGGAAACGACACCTTTCATAATAGACCCAAATAATATAAAGTACCTCAGTGTGACTTTAACTAAGCAAGTAAAAGATCTGTGCAATAAGAACTTCAAGACTCTGAAGAAAGAAATTGAAGAAGACCACAGAAAATGGAAAGATCTCCCATGCTCATGGATTGGCAGGATTAATATAGTAAAAATGGCCATTCTACCAAAAGCGATCTACAGATTCAATGCAATCCCCATCAAAATACCAATCCAATTCTTCAAAGAGTTAGACAGAACAATTTGCAAATTCATCTGGAATAACAAAAAACCCAGGATAGCTCAAACTATCCTCAACAATAAAAGGACATCAGGGGGAATCACTATCCCTGAACTCAAGCAGTATTACAGAGCAATAGTGATAAAAACTGCATGGTATTGGTACAGAGACAGACAGATAGACCAATGGAATAGAATTGAAGACCCAGAAATGAACCCACACACCTATGGGCACTTGATTTTTTACAAAGGAGACAAAACCCTCAAATGGAAAAAAGATAGCATTTTCAGCAAATGGTGCTGGTTCAACTGGAGGTCAACATGTAGAAGAATGCAGATCGATCCATGCTTATCACCCTGTACAAAGCTTAAGTCCAAGTGGATAACGGACCTCCACATCAAACCAGATACACTCTAACTACTAGAACAAAAAGTAGGGAAACATCTGGAACACATGGGCACTGGAAAAAATTTCCTGAGCAAAACACCAATGGCTTATGCTCTAAGATCAAGAATCGACAAATGGGATCTCATAAAACTGCAAAGCTTCTGTAAGGCAAAGGCCACTGTGGTTAGGACAAAACGGCAACTAACAGATTTGGAAAAGATCTTTACCAATCCTACAACAGATAGAGGGGCTTATATCCAAAATATACAAAGAGCTCAAGAAGGGAGACCGCATGGAGACAAATAACCCTATTCAAAAATGGGGTTCCGAGCTAAACAAAGAATTCACAGCTGAGGAATGCCGAATGGCTGAGAAACACCTAAAGAAATGTTCAACATCTTTAGTCATAAGGGAAATGCAAATCAAAACAACCCTGAGAATTCACCTCACACCAGTGAGAATGGCTAAGATCAAAAACTCAGGTGACAGCAAATGCTGGCGAGGATGCGGAGAAAGAGGAACACTCCTCAATTGTTGGTGGGATTCCAGACTGCTACAACCATCTGGAAATAAGTCTGGAGATTCCTCTGAAAATTGGACATTGAACTGCCTGAGGATCCAGCTATACCTCTCTTGGGCATATACCCATAAGATGCCCCAACATATAAAAAAGACACGTGCTCCACTATGTTCATAGCAGCCTTATTTATAATAGCCAGAAGCTGGAAAGAACCCAGATGCCCTTCAACAGAGGAATGGATACAGAAAATGTGGTACATCTACACAATGGAATATTACTCAGCTATCAATAACAATGACTTTATGAAATTCGTAGGCAAATGGTTTGAACTGGAAAATATCATCCTGAGTGAGGTAACCCAATCACAGAAAAACACACATGGTATGCACTCATTGATAAGTGGCTATTAGCCCAAATGCTTGAATTATCCTAGATGCCTAGAACAAATGAAACTCAAGACGGATGATCAAAATGTGAATGCTTCACTCCTTCTTTAAAAGGGGAACAAGAATACCCTTGGCAGGGAAGAGAGAGGCAAAGATTAAAACAGAGACTGAAGGAACACCCATTCAGAGCCTGCCCCCCATGTGGCCCATACATATACAGCCATCCAATTAGAAAAGATGGATGAAGCAAAGAAGTGCAGGCCGACAGGAGCCGGATGTAGATCTCTCCTGAGAGACAGAGCCAGAATACAGCAAATACAGAGGCGAATGCCAGCAGCAAACCACTGAACTGAGAACGGGACCCCTGTTGAAGGAATCAGAGAAAGAACTTGAAGAGCTTGAAGGAGGTCGAAACCCCTTATGAACAACAATGCCCAGCAACCAGAGCTTCCGGGGAATAAGCCACTACCTAAAGACTATACATGGACTGACCCTGGACTCTGACCTCATAAGTAGCAATGAATAATCTAGTAAGATCACCAGTGGAAGGGGAAGCCCTTGGTCCTGCTAAGACTGAACCCCCAGTGAATGTGATTGTTGTGGGGAGGGCGGCAATGGGGGGAGGATGGGGAGGGGAACACCCATAAAGAAGGGGAGGAGGAGGGATTAGGGGGATGTTTGCCCGGAAACCGGGAAAGGGAATAACACTCGAAATGTAAATAAGAAACACTCAAGTTAATAATAATAATAAAAAGTAGCCCTCTTTTATATAAACATTAAATAGGCTGTGAAAGAATTTTTATAACAACACATATTACAGCAGTCATATATAATTTAAAATATCTCACTGTAATTCAAGCAAAACAAGTTAAGTACTTGTATGACAAGAACCTCAAGTCTCTGACAAAGGAAATTGAAGAAGATATTACAAGACGGAAAGATATCCATTAACATAGTAAAACTGGTCTTTATACCACAATCAATATACAGATTCAATGCAATTACCATTAAAATCCCAACACAAGTCTTTACCAATTTTGAAGAGCAATTCTCAACTTCATGTGGAAAAATGAAGAAAAAAAAATAAACAACTGAGGAGTGCTAAAAGAATCTGGTACAATAAAGAACTTTTGGAGATATCATCATCTCTAATTTCAAGCTACTGATTACAGAAAAATAGTAATAAAAACTGTATGTTTTGTTAATAACAATTTAACTATAAATAAGAAATAACCAATTTAATAAAGATGGAGAAAAATAAATAAATAAAATATCAAAAAACTGTATGTTTTGGCATTATAAATGAAGAAGGTGTTCAAAGTAATATTATTGAAGTTTCTGAAAAAACTCCTACGTAGTAATGGATACTTGATTTTTGACAAAGAGCTAAATACAATGGAAGAAAGAAATTATCTCTAACAAATGATACTGGTTTAACTGGGTGTCTATATGTAGAAAAATGCAAACATCTGTATTTATTATACAAAATACCCAAGTCAAAGAAGATCAAAGATCTCAAAATAAAACTGGATATACTAAGTCTAACAGAATACAAAATGAAGAACTGTTTTGGACACATTGACATAGGAAACAATTTCTGTAATAGAAAACCAATATGTCAGGCATTAAGACCAACAATTAATAAATTGGATCTCATAAAACTGAAAAGCTTCTGAAAGGCAAAGGACACCATCAATAAGACAAAATTACATTCTTCAGAAAGGATTAAAAAATGATTGCCACCAATCCTAGATCCAACAGAGGAGTAATTCCCAAAATATATAAATAACTTAAGAAACTAAACACCAGCCAACCAAATGATCCAATTGTAAAATAATGTACAAAGTTAAAAAAAAAAGAAACAGACAAAACAACTATCAACACAGATATCTCTAATGACTCAATACCATTTAAAGAATTGTTCAAATTCCTTAGTCACTGGGGAAAGGCAAATTATAATTTCCCTAAAATATTATTTCACACCATTCAAAATGGCAAAACACTCAAGCAACTATATATGTTGCCTAGGATATCGAATAAGGGTACAGTCCATCATTGTCATTGGGAGTGCAACATGAATAAAACTTTTGTAAATTAATTTGTCACGTCCCCAGAAATTTTGGGATTGTTCTGCCTTAAGACACAGCTACACCACTCCAGGCAATGTACATAAAAGTTTCTCTACCATTCCAGAGGATGCCTACTCAACCATGTTCATAGCACTTTTATTCATAAAAACCAGTATCTGAAAACAACCTAGATGTTCCTCATCTAGGGACAAAGAAAATGTGGTACATTTACATGTGTAATACTATCCATCAGTTAAAAACACAGACGTCATGAAAAATGCAGACAAATAGATAGAACTAAAAATTATCATCATGAGTGAGGAAACCCAGACTCTGAAACACTCAGTATATATTCATAAGAGGATATTAGCCATAAAATTCTGCATAAGTACACTACAATCCACAGACCCAAAGACGTCAAGTAAAAAGGAAGTATCAAAGGAGGATGTTTGAATCTCACTGAGAAGGGGAAATAAAATAGACATCAAATATGTAAGGAGTGAGGGGACTGGATTAGAAGTAGGTTACAAAGGAGACCAGAGAGTGGAAATGAGGTTTGAAAGAGCTGTGGGGGTGCAAAAGGCAGCATAGGACTTGACAATAGAACAGAAAAGAGTGGGAGGAGGATCTCTATGATGAGCCAGACACCTGGAATTGGGGAGGCTTCCAGAAGTCTTGGGATTTGACACTATCTGAAATTCCTAGTAGCTAGGTGTACAGAGACTAACATGGCTTTATCCTGTAGCCAGGCAGGGCTACCATTGGATAGAAGAGGATATCAACCATCCACAAAACTTTCCGCCAAAAATTTGTTCTGCCTTTATAATATGCAGGGATAAACACAGAACAAAGCTGAAGGAATGGCCGACTAATAATTGACTCAACTTGAATCCCATCCTATGGGAGAGAGACAACCCCCAACACTATTGATGATACTATGCCATTGTTGGAAGCAGGAGTCTGGCATAACTGTTTTCTGAGAGTCTTCATCCAATAGCTTAAAGAATTATATGCAGAGACTGACAGCCAAACATTTGAGGGAGACCAGGGAGTCTTGTGCAAGAGTAGGGGAAGGGAAAAGGGAGACAGTGTAATCAAGGACACCAGAAGAAGACAGAAAGAGTCAAGATTCAACTACTGGTGACAGGCTGCCCTGAGCTGAACCTGTCCACAGCTTGCTGCACCCAAATCCCATGAAGGAGAGAGCTGGACTCTCAGAAATGTGGACAATCCTGAGAGCTCAGAGGAAACAATTACTTCTGGACACATTTATGACCCAAGAGGAACCTGCCTGGTCCCCTCTTTGCCCTCTGGGAATAGGGACCTAGGAGCAGTGAGGGTCAGAACACTTTGGGTTTTTGCCTGTGTCCAGAGCTAAAAGCCAATCACCATGAGCACCTACACACATGAGAGCAGAGGAAAGACCAACTTTTTTATGCTAAGCAACCCACCTGGAGGCTTCAGGTCACACAAATGAAGAAGCAGCGCTCTGTTCCCAGATCTGGCTGAAAGAAAACAGGTCTACAGTAGTGCTGACACACAGGCCTACAGGAGGGTCAATCCACTGTCAGAGACAGAAAGACAAGCTAACACCAGAAACAATCTGATATAGAGAGGCAAACTCAGGAATCTAAGTAAGAGAAACCAAGGCTACTTGGCATCGTCGGAGCCCAGTATTCCCAAAAAAATCAAATACTGCATATTCCAGTACACCAGAAAAGACAGATTTGGATTTGATGATGATAGAGGAATTCAGGAATGACATAAATAACTCCCTTAACGAAATGCAGGACAACACAGGTAAACAAGTAGAAGTCCTTAAAGAAGAAACATAAGAATCCCTTTAAGTATTGCAGGAAAACAAAACCAAACATGTGAAGGAATTGTACAAAACAATCAAGAATGTAAAAATAGAGATAGAAACAATAAACAAATCACAAAGAGATAAAACCCTGAAGATAGAAAACCTAGGAAAGAGATCAGGAGTCATCAATAGAAGCATCACCAAGAGAAGACAAGCAATAGAAGAGAGAACCTCAGAGGCAGAAGATACAACTAAAGACATCAAGACAATTATCAAAGATAATTTAAGATGAAAAGTGCTCCTAACACAAAACATCCATAAACATGCAAGAAGCCTACAGAATTCCAAAGACATTGGAACAGAAAAGAAATTACTCCAGTCACATAGTAGTCAAAACACCAAGTATACAAAACAAAGAAATAATATTTAAAGTATTAAGGAAAAAGGTTAAGAAACATATAAAGGCAGACCTATCAGAATTACACCAGACTTCTCACCACAGACTCTGAGAGCCGATAGATCCTGGGCAGACGTCATATAGACCCTAAGAGAGAACAAATGCCAGTTCAGGCTACTAAATCCATGAAAACTCTCAAATAACATAGATGGATTAAACCAAGATATTCCTTGACAAAACTGAATTTACACAATATCTTTATAGAAATTTAGCCCTACAAAGGATAATAGATGGAAAACTGCAAAACAAGGAGAGAAACTATACCCTAGAAAAAGCAAGAAAGTAATCTCCTTGCAATGAAACCAAAAGAAGAGAGGCACACAAACATAATTACAGCTGTAAAAACCAAAATAAGAGGAATCAGCAATCACTGTTCCTTAATATCTCTTGACATCAGTAGACTCAATTACCCAATGAAAAGACTTAGACTAACAGACTGGATACAAAAAGAGGAGCCAGCATTTTCTCGCATACAGGAAACACAATTCAGAGGCAAAGACAGGCACTACTTCAGAGTAAAAGGCTAGAAAACAACTTCATGAGCAAATGGTCTGAAGAAAGAAGCTGAATTGACCATTCTCTTATCAAATAAAATGGACTTGCAACCAAAAGTTAACCAAAAAGATAAGGAAGCATACTTCATATTCCTCAAAGGAAAAATCCACCAAGATGAACCCTCAATCCCAAATATCTATGCTCCAAATTCAAGAGCACCTACTTTTGTAAAAAACAAAACAAAACAAAAAATCCTTACTAAAATTCAAAGTACACATTATACCTCACACACTAATAGGAAATTTCAATAACTCACTCTCACAAATGGGCAGATAATGGAAACAGAAATTAAATAGAGAATTAGAGAAACTAACAGAAGTTTTAAGCCAAATGGATTTAACAGATAATTATAGAACATTTCATCCTAAAACAAAAGAATATACCTTCTTTTGTGAAATGACACCCTTCACAACATTCCCAAATAATATAAAATACCTCAGTGTGACTTTAACCAAGCAAGTGAAAGATATGTGTGACAAGAACTTCAAGTCTCTGGAGAAGAAATTGAAGAAGATCTAAGAAAATGGAAAGACCTCCCCTGCTCATGGATTTTCAGGATTAATACAGTAAAAATGACCATTTTGGCAAAAGCAATCTACAAGTTCAATGCAATCTCCATCAAAATTCCAACTTGATTCTTCATAGAATTTGAAAGAATAATTTGCAAATTCATTTAAAATAACAAAGAACCCAGGATAGTGAAAAACATACTCAACAACAAAAGAAATTCTTAGGGAACCACCATCCCTGATCTCAAGCACTATTGCAGAGCAATAGTGATAAAAAGTGTATGGTATTGGTACAGAGACAGGTAACTAGATCAGTGGAATGGAATTAAAGACTCAAAAATAAACCCCCAAACTTATGGTCACTTGATATTTGATAAAGGTGTTAAAACCATCCAAGGAAAAAAAATAGCATTTTCAACAGATGGTGCAGGTTCAACTGCCGGTAACCATGCAGAAGAATTCAAATTGATCCATTTTTGTTGCCTTATAAAAAAGGTAAGTTCAAGTGTATCAAAGACCTCCACATCAAACCAGATATACTCAAACTAAAAGAAGAAAAACTGGGTAAGAGCCTTGTACAAAAGGGCCCTGGGGAAATTTTCCTGAACAAAATAACAATATGCTCTAAGATCAAGAATCCACAAGTGGGACCTCATAAAACTGCAAAGCTTCTGTAAGGCAAAGGACAATGTCAATATGACAAAATGGCAACCAACCCATTGGGAAAAGATCTTTACCAATCCTACATCTGATAGAGGGCTAATATCCAAAATATACAAAGAACTCAAGAAGTTAGACTCAAGAGAGCTAAATAACATTATTAAAAATGGGGTACAGAGCTAAAAAATAATTCTCAGCTGAGGAATATTGAATGGCTGAGAACTACTTAAAGAAATGTTCAACATCCTTAGTCATCAGGGAAATGCATATCTAAACAATCCTGAAATTCCACCTTATACCAGTCAAGAATAACTAAGATCAAAAATTTTGGTGACAGCAGATGCTCTCGTGGATGTAGAGAGAGAATACTTCTCCATTTTTGGTTGAATTGCAAACTTATACAACCATTCTGGAAATCAGTCTGGAGGTTCCTCTGAAAATTGGACATTGCATTACCTGAGGACCCAGCTGTACTACTCCTGTTCATATATCCAAAAGTTGCTCCAACATACAATGAAGACACATATTCCACTATGCTCATAGTAGCCTTATTTATATTAGCCAGAATCTGAAAAGAACCCTGATTCCCTTCAACAGAGTAATGGATACAGAAAATGTGGTACATCTATACAATGGAATACTACTCTGCTATCAAATACAATGACTTCGGAAAATTCATAGGCAAATGTATGGATTTAGAAAATATCCTCCTGAGTGAGTTTATTCAATCACAGAAAAATTCACAAGGTATGTACTCACTGATAAGTGGATATTAGCCTAAAAGCTTGAATTTTCCAAGATACAATCCACAGACCACATGAAACTCAAGAAGGAAGACCAAAGTGGGGATGCTTCAGTTCTTCTTATAAGGGGGAACAAAAATATTCATAGCAGAGGATATGGAGACAAAGTTAATGGTTTTTACTTCTGAAATATATTATGGCCAGAGTTATTTGGAATCTTATTTTACTAGTATTTTCTATTTCCTAGATGGATAAGAATGTTGGATATGTCTATGTTTTTTGTATATGCCATTTTATTTATCTGCTTACTTCTGCATTAATTGACTTGAAATTTTAAGAGTTATTTTTTAATTGTTCTTATATCCTATACAGAACACCTCTGTATATCATATATTTGGTAAAAGTCTTTCCAGTTATTAATTTTCTCTATACTCTGCTGAAAGGTTTCTTTGAGTATAGAAAGTTCTTCCAAAAAAAAAAAAGTCCTACCAACCTCATTTGTCTATTCTTGCTATTTTTTTTAACTTCTGTAATTATTTTTAAAAATCCCACCTCTGATTAGTATATTTTTAGTTTTCTTCTAGCACTTTCAAGGAAGTTGGTCTTACAGCAATTTCTTTGACCCATTTTGTTTAGATTTTGTATATGGTAAAAACAATGAATCTAATTCAATCTTCTTTGCTTTCTTCTCTTTTTATTGGATATTTTTGATTTACATTTTAAAAGTTATTCCTTTTCCTGATTTCCCATCCGTAAGACACTTATCCCATTCACCTCCCCCTTCTTCTATAAGGCTGTTGCCCCTCTCCAACAACCCCCTGTTCCTGCCTCCCTGCCCTGACATTCCCTTCATTCATTCTTTTATATTTGAATAGCCAATTTTCTCACACTGTTGAAAAGGTTGTATTTTCCTTAAATAATGTGTTTGGTACCTTCATTGAAAGTTAAACAAAAATTGCTATAAGGGCCCTGTATTCTGCCTTACATCTGATTGTGTGCTAGTTTTGCTTTGCTCTGGTTTTACTAGAATTTCAAGTCATCAGCAACTGTAGTATCCCTAACATCACACTTACTGATTACAAGACTTTGGCTGTTTGGATCTTCTGGCTTGTTTGGGTCTGGGGGACTACAATCAAACCCTTCTCACTTTCTACGGAGAGGTAACTTAAAGTGCATCCTTTATCTGCCTTAAGACTTCACCTCCTTACAGGGAAATATCTCATGAGATATCCCATTTTGTTTAGGAAAAGTAAATGTATAATTTTTCCTTACGTATAAAATTAATTTCTATGATAGATAACATCTCCACATATGTTCAAAATTTCTATATTTAATGGAGATCAAAATGGAACACCTTTTTTTAATCACCCTAAAGTCTTTACTACTGGCCATTTTTGGTAGTTTCCTGAGTGATTCTCATAAAATGGAGAGAGAGGATTAAAAAAAATGTGAGGTCCATAGGAAAATGGTTCTGTTTTAAACAGGATGAGGAAAGATGCTAGTAAGTAAAGGCTGAGATTCGTGGTTGATGTGATTCTGGGGAAAAACGTGTCATACATTGTTTTCTTTAAGTGATTCACCACACACGATGACATTTTTTTTCCAAGACACTTAATTGTAATTTCGTATTGAACATGTGGAACCTGATGGATTAAAATGTTGCACGTGGTTGTACCATAGAAACACCTTCTCTCACTTTTTTTGCTTTTGACAAATGTAGTCATTAAAGAAAATCAAAACCGGAGCATTGCTGTGTTTATCCTGTTTTCCATAGAAATGGTTAAATGGAGAGAATTTGGTGGTCAATGAAGAAGCTTAGAACAGTAAATAATGTCAATTCCCAGTGCTTTGGAGGTGGAAAAGTAGCAAGATGTACATTTGTTTCCCTCAAAGATTCTGAAGCAGTTCACGTCTGGGGCTCAATAGGACACTTACAAAGATGTCTAACATTAAATTGGGATTGATTGAGGCAATGTAGAAATAAAAGTATTCAGACAGGCATGACCAGAAGCACAACATTTTTTTAATTGGATATTTATTTATTCACATTTCAAATGTTATCCACTGTGCCTGTTTCCCCTCTGGAAACACCATATCCCATCCTCCCTCCCCCTGGTGCTCGCACACACATAAAGCACTCCCACCTCCTTGCCATGGAATTCCTCGACACTGGAATATCGATCCTTCATAGAAACAAAGATCTCTCCGTCCATTGATGTCCAACAAAGCCATCCTCTGCTACATATGTGGCTGGATCCATGGGTCTCTCCATGTGTAATCTCTGGTTGGTGGCTTAGTCCTTGGGAAGTCTGGTTGTTTGATATTGTTGTTATTCCTGTGGGATTGCAAACCCCTTCAGCTCCTTCGGTTTTTTAACTCTTCCATTGGTAACCCAGCGTTCAATCCAATGGTTGTCTCTGAGCATCTACCTCCGTATTTGACAGGTTCTGGAAGAGCCTCTCAAGAGACAGCTTTATCAGGCTCCTGAGTAGTGGCTGGGTTTGAAGATTGTATATGGGATGGATCCACAGGTAGGGCAGTCTTTGGATATCAGTCTTTGCTCAACACTTTGTCTCCATATTTCCTCCCTTGAGTATTTTTTTCCACCTTCTAAGAAGGACTGTAGCAACCACACTTTGATCTTCCTTCTTCTTGAGCTTCATGTGGTCTGTGAATTGCATCTTGGGTATTCTGAACTTTTGTGCTAAGGTCCACTGATATGAGATTCTATACATATGGTGTGGGTCTTTGGGTCATCATGAAGATGAAAGGGTCCAGCTGCTGTTCAGTTCCACAGTACTTTGGAAGTGAGAATGCCCACAGATTTGTATGTGGGTGATTTATAAGTAGCTTCAAGAAGTGTCAGTCAGGTAACTTTCCTGTCCAGAGCTTCCAGTTCTCCCGAGGTTATTGGATCATTAACTTTTCAGCTACTGGGTAAAGACATTTATTTACAGCTTCATTAGTGCCAAAGACAGAGAGCAGCATAGCAAAGTATCTGAGGAAAGATATGGCTTATGTGACAGAGCGAAGAACCAGGTTCACTATTTCTTTTAGAGAAAGGGGCGGCTGGGTAGTTCATACTCCATGCTCCTATTGGGCTGTCCCTGACTGCTGGCTACTTTGAAAAAAAAGTGCCTGTGATCTGCAGGCAGAATCATTTGAAAAGGGAGAAAAACCATTAGCAAGAAAACAAGTTAAGAAAAAAAGATTTATAAAAACCTGTGGCTCCTGATAACAATTTAGAGTTTGAAAATCTGTGCAAGGTACTTGCATCTCATCTGTGGTGGTAAGCAGAGGTTTAGTCCTAGGGTCTCCTTTTCTTTCGTAGAATGCTTGTGATGAAGGAAATTAGAAAGAATGGAGGTAGAAGCAGTCAACTGGAATGGTGATAGAAATCTCCTGGTGAGTGTGACTTATGTGGAAGCAAAATGCTATAAAGGGAAGTCCATTGATAAGAGACAAGAAAATGAAATTGGTATCCATTAGAAGCCTTCACAGCATGGGCCAGTGATCCAGGAGTTTCAAATATATAGACATAGATTGCTATAACTTGGCATTTCACAGCTATAGCTGTGCACATTACATTGCACATTGTAATCTGACATTTGGACAAGAACTGCCTTAATTTGCATGATACAAATTAATTTGCATAACTTTGATTTGCATGATAGTAATTGTACAATTTAATATTTAACAAAGTGTCTCATGCTAATTTATCAGAACTATACTATTTGTACTATATACCTCACAATGTAAATAACATGAAAGGAAATGTACAAAAATGAAGTCAGGCAAAAAGATTGAGACAACCAGTCTCCTTGCAACCTATGGCTCTATGATGATGAAATAATATAGTCTCATCACTGCTGAGATACCTCTCCTTAAAGTTCATACAAGTATAGCTGAGTAGTAAACCTTTGTGTAAGTTTACCACATTTTCTTTATCTATCCCTTTGTTGAGGGACATCTGGGATCTTACTAGCTTCTTGCTATTATAAATAAGGCTGCTATGAACATAGTGGAGCATTTATCCTTGTTATATGTTGTAGTATCCTTTGGGTTTATACCCAGGAGTGGTATACATGGATCCTGAGGTACTACTATATCAAATTTCTGAGGAACCACCTGACTGATTTCCAGAGTGGTTGTAACAACTTACAATCCCATCAACAATAGAGGAGTGTTCCTCATTTTTGACATCTTTGCCACTATCTCTTTTTCACCTGAGTTTTTTAATCTTAGTCATTCTGACTGCTGTGAGTTGGTATCTCAGGGTTGTTTTCATTTGTATTTCCCTGATGACTAAGGATGTTGAACTTATCTTTATGTGCTTCTTAGCTATTCAATATTCCTGAGATGAAATTCTTTGTTTAACTCTCTACCCCATTTTAATAGGGTTATTTGATTCTCTGGAGTCTAACTTCTTGAGTCCTTTGTATATATTGGATGCAAGTCCGCTGTCAGATGTGGGATTGGTTAAGATCTTTTCCCAGTCTGTTGGTTGCCACTTTTTCTTATTGATAGTTCCCCTTTGGAGGAGAAGCCCTTGGTCCTGCCAAGGGTCAATGTCCTAGTGTTGGGGAATGTCAGGGCAGGCAGGCAAGTAGGAGTGGGTGAGTAGGTGGGTAGGTGGGTAGGGGAACACCCTCACAGAAGCAGGGGTATAGGGGATAGAACAGGGGGGTTATAGACAGGAAACTGGAAAAGGGGATAACATTTGAAATATAAGTAAAATATATCCAATAAAAAAGAAATGTAAATAAAAAATATCCTATAAAAAGGACAAAAAAATAAAAAAAAAGTCCATACAACAAACCAACAAACTCTTTTTTCTTATTCTGATCTAAAAGGAACCCCACACAGAGTTCTGTAAAACTACACATAGGAAAGAAAAATTTAGTTGTATCTTGGAAAGATTCTGTAATGATTGGAAAATGTAAGTGTAAGGTCACAAACCACCTTAATATTAAATATTAATATTGGAAAATCAGGTATTTTTGGATCCATGAGTCAAACAGGAACATCTCCTTTCTCTTTAGACAGAATGTGGCATCTGCAAATATCAGGTATATTATGAATATTTGTTTCATAATGTAGTTAACAGGCCACTATTTATATATGTCACTATGCAACATTTAAAAGTCAATGAAATTTCTTTTTTAGCTTGAATACCTAGGGTCATAAGAAATAAAAACACAGTCTAGTATTTCTAAAAAAAAGTACTTTCTGCCAATTGAATGCTATAAAATATTACTCATATTCCCTTTGGGGGCAGAGGCTGTGTGTTTATAATCAAGAAGAAATAATGGACATTATTCATCCAGTGAGCTAGTGGTGAACTCTCCATGTGCATGGGTCCAGCTCAGACATGCCAGAATCAGCAACAGAATACAAGAGTTTGAAAAGAAAAATCTCAGGGGCAGAAGATATCAGAAAACACTGACACAGTAGTCAAAGAAAATGCAAAAAGCAAAAAGCTCCTAGCAAAAAAAATCCAAGCAATCCAGGACAAAATGAGAAGACCAAACTAAAGAACTATAAATATAAAAAAGAAGATTCCCATCTTAATGGGCCAGTAAATAATGAAACAAAATTATAGAAGAAAACTTCCCTAACATAAAGAGAGAGATGTCCATGAACATAAAAGAAACTTACAGACCTCCAAACAAACTGGACCAAAAAATAAACCTTTCCTCTCACAAAATAGTCAAAACAGGAAACACACAACACAAAGAATATTAAAATGAAAAGGGAAAAAGTTCAAGTATCTTATAAAAGTAGCCCTATGAGAATTACACCAGACTTTATAACAGAGAAAATGAAAGCTAGACGATCCTCGACAGATTTTAAACAAATTCTGGGAGAACACAAATGACAGTCCATGCTACTCTAGCCAGCAAAACTCTCAATTAACGTACATGGAGTAACCAAGATATTCCTTGACAAAACCAAATTTATACAATATCTTTCCACACATCCAGCCCTACAAAGGATAATAATTGGAAACTCCCCAACACATAAAGGGAAACTACAACCTAGAAAAAGCAAGACAGCAAACTTCTGGCAATAAACCCAAAAGAAGATAGCCACACAATTATAATTCCGCCTCTACCAACAAAAATAGCAGGAAACAACAATTGCTATTCTTGAATGTGTCTTAACATTAATGGCCTCAATTCTTCAATTAAAAGCACATAGACTAATGGACTGGATATGTAATCAGGGCACATCATTTTGCTGAATACAGCAAATGTTCCTCAGTGACTAAAGTCAAACAATATCTAAGAGTAAAAGACTGGGAAATTTTTTTCCAAGCAAATGGTTCCAAGAAATAAGCTGGAGTAGCCATTTTAATATTGAAAAAAATCAACTTTTAACCAAAAGTTATCAAAGAGATAAGGAAGAAAACTTCATACCCATCCAAGAAAATATATGCCAAGATGAACTCTCAATTCTGAACATCTATGCTCCAAATGCAAGGGCACACACAATCAAAAAAAATTACTAAAGCTCAATGCATATATAAGCATACACTGTACCTTACACAGTAATAGTCTGAGACTTTCGACACAGCACTTTCATCAGTGGACAGATTATGGAGACAGAAACTAAACAGAGACAGAGTGAAATTAACAGAAGTTATAAAACAAATGGATTTAACAGACATCTACAGAACATTTAATCCAAAAACAAAAGCACATAATGGTAACTTCTTAAAAATTGGACATATAATTGGTCACAAAAAAGGACTCAATAGATACAAGGAGATTGATATAATCCCACGCATTCTATTATATCACCATGGACTAAGGCTGATCTTCAATATGAACACGAACAACAGAAAGCTAACATATTCATGGAAGCCGAACAACACTCTACTCAATGACAACTTGGTCAAGGAAGAAATAAAGAAAAACATAAAAAACTTATTTAGAATTTAATGAAAATGAAGGCACAACATACCAAACTTATGTCATACTGTGAAAGCAGTGCTAAGAGGAAAACTCTTAGCACTGAGTGCCACCAAAACAAACCCAAGATAGCACACACTAGCAGTTTGACAGCACCTTTGAAAGCACTAGAACAAAAATAAGTAAATTTACCCAAGAGGAGGAGACAGCAGGAAAAAAATCAGAGAGCAGAAATCAACCAATTAGAAACAAAAAGAACTATTCAGAGAATCAACAAAAGCAGGAGCTTGTTATTTGTAAAAATCAACAAGTCATATAAATCATTAGGAAGCATAACCACAGGGCAGAGAGAAAGTATCCAAAATAACAAATAAAAATGAAAAGGGAGACATAACAACAGAAACTGAGAAAATAAAAAAATGCTATCAAATCCTACTGCAAAAGCCTATACATAACAAACTAGAAAATCTGGAGGAAATGGCTCATTTTCTATATAGATACCAGGTTCCAAAGTTAAATCAAAATCAGATAAACCATCTAAACAGTACCACAGAATCAATCATTAAAAGTCACCAAAAGAATAAAAAAGGCCAGGACAAAATGGGTTTAATGCAGATTTCTATTATATCATCAAGGAAAACCTAATACAAATACTCCTCTTGATTCCACAAAATAGTAACAGAAGTAAACTATCAGAATGTTTCTTTGAAACAACTATTGCTCTTATATCTAAACCACACAAAGACCCTACAAAGAAGAATTTCAGACTAATTTCCTTATGAATATGGACCCAAAAATAGTCGATAAAATTCTTGCAAACTGAATCCTAGAACATATCAAAGGATCAGTCACAATGATCAAGTAGGCTTCATCCAGGGATTCGATGTAAGTTCAATATAAGATAATACATCAATATCAATGAAAACCACACATGAACAGACTCAAGGGAGACACACAAATAAGGCTGCTATGAATACAGTGGAACATGTTCCCCTACGGCCTGGGTATTTTCCCAAGAGTGGTATTTCTGGGTTTTCTGGTAGGTGTATTACTAATTTTCTGAGGAAGCTTTAAATTGATTTCCAGACTGGTTCCGACAGTTGGAAAAGCCACCAGCAAGGGAAGGAAGTGTTCCTCCTTCTCTGCATCTCACCAATACTTGTTATCCCCAGAGGCTGTGGTCTTAGCCACTCTGCCTGGTGTAAAATGGAATGTCAGGATCATTTAGATTTGTATTTCGCTATCACTAGGGACTTTGAACATTTCTTTAGAAGCTTTTCACACATTCAGGATTCCTCTGCTGTGAATTCTCAGTTTAGCTATATACCCCATTTTTTGATTGGGTTCTTTGGTTTATTAGTGGTTAGCATCTTATGTTATTTATACATTTTGAGTATTAGACCTTTTTCCGTTGTTTGATTAGTGAAAAAAAAATTCCCAATCTCTAGATTGCCCAGTTGTTTTATTGACTAAGTTCTTTGCCTTCAAACCTTTCCAGTCACAGGATGTCCCATTTATAAATTCTTTATCTGAGAGTATGAGCCATTGGAGTTCTGTTTAGGAATTTTCTCCCTGTGCCAATGAGTTTAAGGCTCTCTTCCACTTTCTTTTCTGTTAGATTCAATGTATCTGGTTATATGTTGAGGTTCCTTGATCCACCTGGACTTGACCATTGGGCAAGGTGAAGAATATGCGTCTATTTTCATTTTTCTACATACACACAGCCAGTTAGACCAGCACCATTTTTTGAAGACACTTTCTTTTTTCCAATGTATGTTTTTGGATTCTTTTTTAAAGAAGTAAAGTGTAAGTGTGTGTGTGTGTGTGTGTGTGTGTGTGTGTCTGTGTCTGTGTCTGTGTGTCTGTGTGTGTGTTTCCCCTGAGTCTTCAATTCTACTCTATTTATCAACATGTCTGTCTCTACATCAATACCTTGCAGTATTTATCAATATTGCTCTGTAGTAGAGCTTGAGGTCAGGGATGCTGATTGCCCTAGCCCTTTTTTCTTTTTTTTTTTCCTTTTTACTGTTAAAAATTGTTTTTTGTTTTTTTGTTTTTTTGTTTGTTTGATTGTTTGTTTTTCTATTCTGGTTTTTTTTTTACTTTCTAGATAAATTTAAGAATTGTTATCCATGTATTTAAAGATGTTGGTTGGGATTTTAATGGGAATTGCATTGAATCTAGAGATTGCCTTTGATAGTTTGGTCATTTTTACTGTGTTAATCTGCCAATCCATAAACATGAGAGATCTCTCCATTTTCTGAGATCTTCTATTTCTTCCTTGAGAGATTTGAATTTTTGTTTGTTGTTTGTTTATTTGTTTTGTGTTCTCTCCATTCATCCCCTTTACCCCCCTTATTCCCCTGAACTGAGGGTCTAACCTTGGCAGGACCAAGGGATTCCCCTTCCACTGGTGCCCCAACAAGGCTATTCTCTGCTACATATGCAGTTCGAGGCCTGGGTCAATCCATGTATAGTCCTTTGATAGTGCTTTAGTCCCTGGAAGGTCTGCTTGGTTAGCATTGTTTTTCTTATGGTGTTGCAAGGTTCTTCAGCTCTTTCATCCTTCCTTTAATTCCCCCAAAGAGGGTCCTGTTCTCAGTTCAGTGGTTTGCTGCTAGCATTGACCTCCGTATTTGACACGCTCTGGATATGTCTCTCAGAAGAGGTTGTCATACAGATCTTTCAATTGTTTGGTAAGAGTTATCCCAAGATATTTTACATTATTTGTGGCTATTTTGAAGTGTGTCATTTCTGTAATTTTTTCTCATCCTGTTTATCATTTTATAAGGAAAGGCTACTATTTTATTTAAGCTCATTTTATATCCAGCCACACTGCTGAAGTTGTTTATCAGATAGAGAAGTTCTCTGATAGAAATCTTATGGTTGCTCATAAATACTATCATATCATTTGCAAAACATTATTTCTTCTTTGCCAATTTGCATACCCTTGATTTCTTTTCGTTGTCTTAAAGTCCTTTGAGTATATATTGAATAGATACAGGGAGAGTAGGTATCATTTTCTTGTCCCTGAGATTATTGGGATTGCTTCAAGTATCTCTCTATTTAATTTTATATTGATTGTTAGTTTGCAGTAAAAATCTTATATTACGTTTAGGTATGGGCCTTGAATTCCTGATCTCTCCAATACTTTTAACATGAAGAGGGGTTGTATTGTGTCAAATGACTTTTCTACATCAAAAATGATGATCACGTGATTTTTTTCTGAGGTTATTTATCTTGTGGATTATGTTAATGGATTTTCATACATTAAACCAAGCTTGCATCCTTTGGATAATGCCTACTCGATCACGAAGAATGATGGCTTGATACCTTCTTGAATTCAATTTGCAAGAATTTTATTGAGTAATATTTTATCAGTATGCATAAGCAAGATTGGTTTGAAATCATCTTTTTTGGTTGAGTCCTTATGTGGTATAGGTAGGTATTAGAGAAACTGTGGCTTCATAGAATGAATTAGGCACTGGTCCTTGTATTTCAAGTTTATGGAACACTTTGAGGAATATTGGTATCAGGTCTTCTTTGAATGTCTGGTAGAATTCGGTACTAAATCCATATGGAACTGGGCTTTTTTGGATGTTAGGTTTTAAATGTCTTCTTCTATTTCCTTCTGGGATACAGTCCTGTTTATATTGTTTACCGGCTCTTAATTTAACTTTGTTATGTGGTATATGTCTAGAAAACCATCCATTTCACCTAGACTCCTCTTTTGTTGAGTATAGGATTTTGTAGTAAAATTTGATGTTTTTTTTAATTTCCTCCTTTTCTGTTCTTATGTCTCCCTTTTGTTTCTAATTTCATTAATTTGTATACTGGCTCTGGGCACTTTAGTTAATTTGGATAGGAGTTTATTTCTTTTGTTGAATCTCTGAAAGAATCAGCTTTTGGTTTTGTTGATTCTTTACATTGTTCTCTTTGTTTCTATTTGGTTTATTTTATCCCTCAGTATGACTCTTCCCTGCCATCTACTCCTCTTGGATGAGTATGCTTCTTTTTATTTTAGAGCTCTGAGGTGTACTGTTAAGTTGCTTTCATTAAGATACCTCCTGTTTCTTTACCAGGGCACTTAGTGCTATGAATTTTCCTCTTAGCACTGCTTTCATTGTGGCCCATGAGTTTGGGTATGATGTGTGAACATTTTCATTAAATTTCAGGAAGTTTCTAATTAATTTTCTTACTTCTTCTCTGACCAAGTTATCATTGAGTAGAGCATTGTTCAGTGTCCACTTGTATGTGAGCTTTTTTTATTTTTTTTGGTAATTGAAAGCCATTGAAAGCATGTGGTGGTCTAATAGGATACATGGGATTATTTCAATTTTCTTGCATCTTTTGAGGATTGTTTTTTGAACAATTACATGTTTAACTTTTTTTTTTTTTTGTTTCGGAGCTGGGGACCAAACCCAGAGCCTTGCGCTTGCTAAGCAAGTTCTCTACCAATGAGCTAAATCCCCAACCCCACATGTTTAACTTTTAAGAATGGACCATGGGGTGCTGAGAAAGAGGTGAATACATTTGTTTAGGGTGAAATATTCTGTAGACAATTGTTAAATACATTTTATTCATAATCTCTACTAGTTTAACTGTGTCTCTGTTTAGTTTATGTTTCAATGACCTGAGGATTGGTGAGATTGAGGTATTGAAGTCTCGCACCATTACTGTGCAGAGTTCAATGTATTTTTGGGGTTTTAGTAAAGTTTCTTTTATGTATGTGGGTGCCCTTTCATTTGGGGCATAGATGCTAAGAATTTAGACTTCTCTTGGGGACTTTTCCCTATGATTAATATGAAGTGTCCTTTTTTCATTATGCTTGATAAATTTTGGTTGAAATTCTTTTTTATTGAATATTAGAATGGCGACTCCAGCTTGTTTCTTGGGACCATTTACTTGGAAGACCTTTCTCTATCCTTTTACTCTGAGATATTGTCGTTTTATGCAGCCTGTTTACTTATTTCTTTTTATAGAAGAGTTGAGTCCATTAATATTGAGAGGTATTAAAGACAGATGACTGTTGGCTCCTGTTATATTTGTTTTTGTAAGTGGCTTTATGTAATTGTGGTTCTTCCATTTGTTGTGAGATTCTTAATAGCTTTTCTTTAGGGAGGGATCTTTCTTTTGTTGGACTTTTCCTTCTAGGATTCTCTGTAGGCCTGTATTTGTAGATAGATATTGTTTGAATTTGGTTTTGTCTTGGAATATTTTGGTTTCTCCATCTATGTTGATTGATAGTTTTGCTGAGTATAGTAGCTTGACATTTGTGTTCTCTTCGAGTCTGTATGACCTCTGATCTGACTCTTCTGGCTTTCATAGTCTCTGTTGAGAAATCTGTTGTAGTTCTGATAGGTCTACCTTTGTATGTTACTTGGCCTTTTCCCTTGCAGCTTTTACTATTCTTTCTTTATTCTGTGCATTTAGTGTTTTGATTATTATATGGCAAGAGGAATTTCCTTTCTGGTACCATTTGTATGGTATATCTATGGGCTTTTTGTCTCTTTTTGGTACTCCATTTCTTTTTAGGTTGGCAAAGTTCTCTTGTATGATTTTGTTGAAGATATTTTCAGGTTCTTTGAGTTAAAAATCTTCAATCTCCTCTATTCCAATTATTCTTAGATTTGTTATTTTTTCATTGTGTCCTGAATTTCCTGGATGTTTTGAGATAGAAGATTTTTATATTTTAAATTTTCTTTGATAAGTTTGTCAATCTCTTCTACACTCTCTTCTATACTTGAGACTCTATCTGCTGCCTTCTTTTGGGGATACTTATATCTGTAATTCTGGATCTCTTTCATAGGTTTTCATTTCCAGGTTTGTTTCCATTTGTGTTTCTTTTTTGTTTCAACTGCTACATTTAGGTGTTGGACCTCTTTATGCAATCCCTTCCCCTGTTTGCTTTTGTTTTCCTGTATTTTATTGTTTCTTCTTTAATGGCTTCTACCTGTTTACCTGTGTTTTCATGTATTTCTTTCAGTGAGTTATTTATATCCTCCTTCAAGGACTCTATTATCTTCATGAGATAATTTTAGGTCAGCTTTCTGATTTTCAGTTGTGTTGGTGTATTCAGGGTTTGCTGTGGTTGGAGAACTGGATTATGAAGATATCCACCTATGTTGGCTTCTGTTGCTTAAGATCTTGTGCTTGCCTCTTATCCCTAGTGTTTGCAAGTCTGAGTGACACTGGCAGGAGTCTGTGTATTTTGTCTGTGGGTTTTCAAGTCTGCTTCTAGGCCTATGGCTTTTCCTGTAGCAGACCTACAGTGATACCTTCCAACTGGAGGGAAATTCAGAGCAGAAGTGAAGCTGCTGATCTGTTTCCTTGGCTGTAATAAATTGAGCATAGTACTACCTGAGAACCCAGCTACACCACCCCTGGGCATTTACCCAAATGATGCTCCAATATATATATATATGAAAGAAAAATGTTCCACTATGTTCAAACAAGTCTTATTTCTAATAGCCAGAATCTGGAAAGAACCCATGTGTCCTTGAACAGAGGAGTGGATACAGAAGATGTGGTATAATTACACAATCGAGTACTACTCAGCTATTAAAAACAATGAAATTATGAAATTCTTAGGAAAATGGACAGAACTAAAAATTACCCTGTGTGAGGAAACCCAATTACAAAAGAGCACACATGCTATATACTCACTGAAAAGTGGGTATCAGCCCAAAGGCTAATACCTGAGATACACTTTATAGACCACATGAAGCTCAAGAAGAACAAAGACAAAATTTGGGTGCTTTAGTACTTTTTAGAAGGGGGAACAAAATGCTCACAGGAGGAATTATGGAGACAAAATGCAGAGAAGAGACTGAAGGAAAGGGCATCCAGAGACTAACCCACCTGGTGGATCCGTCAATCACTAAACCCAGACACTGTTGCAGATGACAAGAAGTGTATGCTGACAGAAGTCTTATATGCTGTTTCCTAACAGATTCTGACAGAACTTAGCAAATACAGAGGCCGATGCTCACAGCCAACTGTTGGAGTGAAAACAGGATCCCCAATTGAAGAGTTAGAAAAATAACTAATAGCTTAGGGTGTTTGCAACCCCATAGGAAGAACAACAAAATCAGTCAACCAGGTACGCCAGAGCTCCCAGGGACTAATCCACCAACAAAAGAATCCATGTGGAGGGACCTGTAACTTCAGTTTATATTTAGCAGAGGATGGCTTTGTTGAGCATCAATGGGAATAGAAGCCCTTTTTGCTGTGAAGCCTTGATGGTCTAGTGAAGGCAGGAGGAGGGCGGATTCAATAGAGGGATTCCAGAGAGCAAATATGGAAGGGGGATAACATCTGAAATATAGATAAAGAAAATACATAATAAAATGGGAAAAAAGAAAAGACATTGGTTATGAGTTGCAAACATTTACTATTTTAAACGTTATTCATGCAATAGCTGAGAAGCACCTAAAGATATAGTCAACATCCTTAGTCATCAGTGAAATGCAAATCAATACAACCCTGATATTTTACCTCATAGGAGGGGATATGAAGACAAAGTTTTGAGCAGAGACTAAAGGAATGGCCATTCACAGACTGGTCAACCTGAGAATCCAGGAATGAATATATATATATATATATATATATATATATATGTATATATATATATATATATATATATCCATAAAACCATCACACCAATTTCTCTAATGGGGTACCAAGAAATGCAAGCTGACAGGTGTCGGATATTGATGTCTTCTGAGAGGCTCTGCCAGATCATGACAAATACAGAGTCAGACGTTTATAGCTAATCATTGAACTAAGAATTAGGTCCCCATTGGAGGAGTTAAACTAAGGACTGAAGGATCTGAAGGGGTTTGAATCCTAGTAAGGACAATACCCACCAACCAGAGCTCCTAGGGAATAAACTACCTTCCAAATTACACAAGAATAGACCAATGCATCAGGGGCCTATGGAGCAGAGGATGGCCTTTTTGGGCACCAATTAGAGGTGAAGCCCATGATCCTGCCAACACTGGATTCTGCAGTCTAGTGCAATTTTAGGGCAGGGAGGTGGAAAGGGGTGGGTGATTTGGTGGGGGAACACCCTCATAGAAGGGGGAGGGGATACGTGATAGGGGTGTTATGGGTAGTAAACCGGAAAAGGGAAAAACATTTGAAATGTAAATAAATAAAAACATATCTAAGAAAATAAAATTTATTAAAAAATCATTTGAATCGCAGAGGAACTAACTGGCAATTTACTGACCTATGTCACTTCATTTGTAGGAGCAATCCAGTACCTCTGCTGGCATCTATGCCCCCCAAAACAAGAAGCAATCAAATATATTGAGAAGGCCTAGGAACAAAGTTATCATCATGAAAAATAACAAGAGCTAAACCACTACCAATAATAATAAAAATATTAGTCTCTCCAAGTGTGTTGGAATTCATTATCTTTGTTCTCTTGTTGTAGCTAATGTTATATTTGATGAAAACCAGAGCTATACAACTCTGTGTTTCCTGATTTCATTTATGCTCCTTAACTGACTGTTTTTATTTCCTGATATGTATTAGAGAATTACTACTGAGTTTCTCCTTTCTTTGTCCAACATGAGTATCCACACAGTAATATATTATAAGGATAACTAATTTTATGAGCACAAGGATACAGCAAGAATCCTTTTTCATCATGAAGTTGGGATCCACAGAGTATGACATACTATGCTCATTGAGAGCAGTTTCCTGTGCAGCTCTGACTGGCTACAAACTGATTATGATGCCTAAGCTGCAGGAGATTTGCAGAAAACCTTTGTTGCCTGATACTTGTGCTGTTACAGGATGGAGAACCACACATGAATATACAGGAGGTACTTATGAGTGAAGGGTTCAAGGTCACATTTTTATTCATAAACACACATTATTTTATTCAACAACATCTTAAAGTGGGAGTGAAAGATTTCAGTGTATATATTCTAAAGAATATAGCAAATTAATTACAAAAATTAACAAACGACAAAATTTTAAATGAAAATAATCAAAACCAAATAAAGCAATCAAACTTCAAACCAAGACCCAAGCAAAACAGGTAAGTTAAGCAGCATCCAATTGTTGAATAATTTGCAACATGCACTTGCAGCCTGTTCCTGGCCTTGCAAACATAGCAGAAAGGCAGGCAAGATGGTAACAATCTCTTCAAGATGAATATAAACAGGTGACATTGCGGGTAAGTCCAAGATTGCCATGGTTATTAAGACTGAGATGGGGGAGTTGTTGACATTCTTTGCACACTCAGGGCTCCTGGTTTACAGTTTTGTCACTGAGAGCTGTAGTCCTGAACTGTGCCCTGTTCAATCTTCTGCTGGAGTATTTCAGAGGTAGGGGAGGAAGATATAAAGATCTGGTGAGGACCTGCCACGTCAGTTATCCAACCTACAGCAGCACTATTCAGCAGGACAATCCAGTATGATCTTTCAGCTTAGGCCATTATCTCATACCCAATCGAGAAGGGTAAGAAATCACTCGGGTCTGTTTATTATTTCAACTTTTAAAAACTGCTGGAAACTGAAGTGTGAAAAATCACATTTCTCCAAATGTTCATACATATTACAATTTAAATCAAGTTGCACTGTCTAATTATCAGCTCAGGAGATAAAAACAAATGAAGGCCTTCTTGAAAGAATGGCCACCACTGAAGTGAAGGCTGTTGTTATGTCACGAGTGCAGGAGTCTGCATAGGTTACACTTGACAACCTCTATATTTGAGAAGAACCGCAGAAACCATATCTCAAGAAATATATGAACATTCAAGTGATATTATAATCACCAAACATATGCTGCATGGAAATCTTCCCAGTGGGAGACATTGAACTTGAAAGGTGATGCTCGTGCAGAAAAGGAAAATATCCCTCCTTTGCTTATGGCCACTGTAAACCTGTTTCTGGGGAGACTTACAAGCAATGGGCTCAGACAATACTAGAGAGCTCAGACTGGAGGGATCAGTGCACAATAGCCATAATCTCTAGGGATCACATATATTTCAAGGACAGAAATTCTTTTAAACTGGAACAGAACAATATTCTGAGCTGCTGGTAGCAAACAGATGCTAACTATGTAGCAAATCAGACACCCAAAGAGACAGTTTACAGGTACAGGTAATCTACTTGAGTCATCCCATCCTTTGCTCTAACCTCATGTCAGTGACACTGAAATAATGCTGCATCTTCTCAGTGAAGGCATTTTGTTCAGTGACCAGTTCTTTCTGCTTCAGAGAAAATTTTGTCTCCAGTCACACAAACCCTCACCTGAGAAAAGCCTTTCTCACATCCCTCCTCATCCAGTCAGCTCCAGGATATAAGCTATAGGAAAGAACTCTAGAACACTTACATAAAACAGGACTGACAGGCTGCTTCTCAAGCTCTATCACTATGAACCAGGATCTTCGTACACAGAAAGGACCATCTTGCAATGTAGGGGGAAAAGACATGAGAGGACAGAAGCCCTATCAAATGGAAAATGATAACCATTCTTTAGGCAATTTCACTAGGCTTTAATCAATTCTGTGCACTACAAATTATGCTAGCACATAGCATGCCTCTAGCATAATGGCATGTAAGTGCGCAATGTGTGATCATTGTATCTCTCCTAAGTAAATGTAGTATACAGTTGATGAGGAGGATTTGGCTGTCAATCCTCCAGTTTCTTCCATGAGGCTAACACCAGAGAAAGTTTTGGAAATGATCAAAGATATGAACAACTTGATGTGACATAAGAGTGTCTGGATAAGTTGGAGAATGGTTGAATTGGTTTGACTTGGTTTTTTGTTAGATTACAGGAAAACCTACCCCAGATGCTTCATTCATCATACCTGATCCTTCCTGGAACAAACATCATAGATTTTCACATTGACTTCCACACAGAACCAGGTTGTTTCCTTACTGGATGCTTCCAGTGCAATCTGATCCCACAGAAGCTCTCTGTTCTCATCCCATGCTCTCTTTATACTGTGCTTCATCGGAATAGCCTCACTTAGGAGCAGGCAGTGCCTGAGGCTGAGCCAAAAACAAAAAATTGTGAATCCCAGCAAGGATACATTTTTCTCCCACTCTCAAAGTACATTACTCAGTCTAAGGCCCTGACCCAAACACAGTCCCAGACTGTAGTCCAAGTCCATGTTAGCCATGGAGCAAATTCCTGAAGACACAGGGTACTTCTCAAAAGCCTAATACCAAGGATTCAAATTTGTCCCAAAAGAGGACATAATGCATATATATATAGTTAGTCAGGTCCCCAGAGCATCAAAATTGATTGATAACTCCATCATGGGGCACACATTTTCTATCTATAGGATCCCAAGTTGGGAAGGACAATGATTGGAGAAATTCAGAGCCCCTCTACATTTGGTCAAACTAACTAAAACAGGTAAAATTCCTAGACCATGCCTTAGAGCCAGGCTTCCTGGTACACGTCAAACAGTATAGAACCTGATCTCCACTTTAGTTCAAAGACACGAATGGGCTGTCACATTCGGTGACTAGTACTTGTGTCAAAATCCTGTAAGTTATTCACCAGTAACACTGATTTTCTCATATGAGTTGATTAGATTTGTACCACCTTTTATTGATCTGTCAGCACATTTTCTGTAGGTCAATCATCACTTGCTGGTGTTGCATCATGAATATTTTGGACCCAAAATTCATTCTGTTGTAGGGCATTGTCCAAGGATCAAATAACTTTCTGAACTAAGGATTCAAGGATTATATGAATTATGACTGGATCCTGAACAACCCCAGCCTAGGACATGCCACATCCTTGCTCCTTGGTACTGGATCCATTTGGTACTGATTAAGCTTATTATTATGGACACAGGGACAGCAGAGCCAGCAAACAAAAGGAGGGATCTGATCGACTTGAGCTCCCTGTGTGATCTTGAAGGAATAGACTAGCTTGCCGAGAAGATTTCAGGAACCTCTGCCACAGTCCAGGCTCCAACTTAAACCTGTGAAGATTATTCTCCTTTTCTTAGGTAAGAATTCTCAATTGTAGAATCTATTGTTACACAAAACACCAAAGAAACTTAATCAGTATTTACAGGGAAAATAATTTATAACACACACCAAGAGATTCCAATGTGCTTCCAAGGTGAGCAGAGGTCAAATGCTGTTCTGCTCAAAGTGAGGCCCTCAGACTGATGACTATCATGCCATGGACATTGAGTCAGGCTAATTCTCAGGCCAAGTCAAGGCCATAGAATCTCAGATCTTAAGGGATACACACAAACACATTCACACACACACACACACACACACACACACACAAACACACACACACGCACACGCACACACGCACAACACACTTAGAATGCCAAAACTACAATGATGTGGCATTATTTCAAATACAATGAACAAAATCAGACAAAACCAATGATAACCTGTTGCCAATCCAGTCACACACTGAGAGGCAGAGAGTGGGATTAGGCTCCTCCAGCTATTCACAGCACCAATTGAACCCAAAGCACCTCAATGTCAATTACAACAATGATTGGTCATAAACACAGCACCCAAAAATTTCCACAAATCAACAACCGTCCAGGCTTCTTAAAGTACATAATCAGATCTCACACACTTATATTCTTATTCCCAGATTGTGATTCAGGCCAAAGGATATGATTTACTCTTGGAGGAATCAAAATACCTTGGCCCCCGTCTCAATCCTATGTGAATTTAACATTCTGTGTTTAAGATGGAATCAGGAAAATGATTTTGACGATTAGGATACCCTGGACTAGTAGTTTCCTGTGATGTGAGGAAATATTGGCTGAACAGACATCTCAGGACTGTCAACAAAAAATGTGAGTCGTCAGAGCTGTTACTTAGATCTTTGCGTGGCTAATGGGAAGGGATTTCCTAGAGTTCCTCTCTCATTTTAAATCTTGTGGAGAACAATTTTTAACTTCTCCAAACACTTCATTCTCTTTTCCTCATCAGTGGTAGTGGAAGGTTGTGATGATGTCTTCAGAACAAACTCTGTAGGTAGATAAACACAAGTAAACTGGCATATATGAGGGCACAGGACCAGGAAATACCATGCTTAATCTTAAATAGAAGTCTGAAGATGAAGAGATCTAGAGACACAGTGAATCCCTGATAGAGCAGGAATGCTATCTTTAAGCTTAATTTTCACCTGTGTGCCTATTCCCAACCATCATAACCATATGATCACATATGCCATCATAAACATATAGCACAATCCCAACTGCCCTTCCACTGCCCTGAAATGCAAAAGATGGCCCAAACAAGAAGAATTGCAGTACATTCTCGGCTAATGTCTGATGTGATACAGGTAAGGCCTGGTGTCCAAATTGGTTAACATCCCTATTACCTAATCATGTGTGTTCAAGTTCAAATTAACTGACATCTTGATACATGGCCAAGGAAAGTATTCCTCTTGGCCTCAAATACTCATGTATGCTAAAGGACACTGCTGAGAATGATGTGCTTCAAGAGGGGGGACTGAGAGGGTCACTGTTATTCTCACAGAAACTCCTCCTGATAGTCTTTGACACTCCCATGACATTAAATATCTCCAAGGACAGCCACTTGACACATATCAATTCCTGGCTCTCTGCCAAACTATTCATCAGAAGCTGTGGAGTCTGGGGGGGGGAGATATTTAGGAAGACCGAGGCTCCAAAACTTAAGTCCTGCTCTTGGAAGAACCGTCTCAAGCATACATCCTCCTGGAAGCTCCCTTACACACCTGCCTAGGACAAACTGGACATACCCCAGGGCTATTTCTTCCTTCTCTTTGTACATCCCGAGAGAAGGCTTGGACTGGTCTTTGCATGTGTTTGATTCTCCGTCAGAAATACACTGAACAGCCTGGACAACATTCTGCTTGTGAACCCAATAGGTTCTGAGGTTATTGTCCACAGGCAGTTAGTGACATCACAGCACTGGGTACATCACAGAACATTCTATGGTTCTCCTGGATACAAGAAAATGTCCAGTAAGTGGCTACTGAGGTGTCACTGGGAAATGCCATAACCTACTTGCTAACTAACTCTACCCAGACTGTCCAGTCTCTGGAGTGCCTTTTCCAGAGACCCACTTTTGATCCAGGGGATATCTATTGATACACTCTACTTCCAAAGCTAAAGAGTTAAATATACTTCATCATAATTCAATTTTTTAGCATAAGGAGAGTTGGTTAAGGCTTTGATATGGGTATCAGATCTGTGTTAAGTCCCAAAGATCTAAAGTTTTTGAATTATGGAGATTCTTCACCCTGAAATGTCTATCCCAAGGGTCCATTCAAGTGACATTCAGTACAATTCCCACAGTTTTTGCTGTTTCCCAGAGGCTGATATTTTTCCCTACACCTTTAAATTTACTCTAGATCAAGTATATTTTTTTCACTGAGCATTTCTTGAGAGGGGGTATGCTTTCAATATATTCACCATGGGTTTTCATGAAATCTCTGTCTTATGATCCCATTTTGTACAATGAAAACTCCCTTATCCTGGCAATATAGGTGATCAGGTATAGGGCAAATATCAAATTGTTATCATTCTGTCAATTCTTAAAAGGTAAAGGCCCACATCCTAACAATCTCACATACAACCACAGGATTAATGGAGACATCAGTGAAGAGAGTTGAACAGGCACTGACAATTGCTGCTCTGTGGCCTCATCAGCTATGCATTCACCATTATCTACCTTCCTGAATTCCCAGGCCCAGGCCCGAGGTAGTTGGGGCTTAGACCATGATCCTGTATTCATAATGTAGCTAACAAGGATAGATAGAGGATGAAAAGGCCTCAGATCTAGTAAAACCTCGATTTTCATGGGTTCTTAGGTGCCTGAAGGAGTCCCTTAGACACTGTCATCTCGGCCTTCTGCCTTCTTGCCAAGGGTCTGCAGAAGCCATGGTAAAATCCTGCCTAATCACACAGGAGTGATAGAATCATGTAAACCGTTTCAACATTGTTTTCATTACCTTTGATTACTCCCTTGAACAGCATCACAATGACAAAGCACAAAATGGGGACTGGGGGTATATTGAGGATGTCAAAAGCCCAGTAGATCTCTGAGATAGTTCAGTGAATAGGGTTAGGGTGTTTTGTACTGTTTAAGTAATGTCCTTTTGTTTATTTGCACGTGTCCAAAGTTTTAAAGTCTGCATGCACATTGACGGTTTTCTTCCATACATTGTTCATTCACCTTTAATTGGCTAGTTTTGATTATGAATATTCAGCTATTGCAAGAAACAATCTTGAGGGAGTCATTAAAAGTTTGAAACAGTATCTGGAGGAAATTTTAGCTATTTTTTGGGGAATTTTCAGTGTTTTGGAAAAGGCAGCTTCCCACACAAAAGGCTTTACTAAAAAAAAAAAAATCATGTACTCTTAGCTTCCTCTCTCCAGCAGGTATCAGTGAATTTAGTTTCCCAGACTTGACCATACTTTTTTCCCCTCATAAATGCCTACTTCTGAAAGAAGTATCACTGATTTTGATTTACATTACTACAAACATGAGAGATTGCTTTGAAATACAGGGCCAGCCTATCAAGTCTAGCTACAACATATCTTAGTGTGAGCAACTCAGTATTGTGATCTCCAGTCAGGGAGCCTGGTAAAGGTTAGTTACCACAGTCCTGACACTAATTTCTGACAGAGCTATTCTTTTCTATAATGTCCACCACCAACCTATGGGCGCAAGTTCGCCTTTAATTTTTTTTACATCTTCAATTTTCTCATGGTTATACCATGGACTCTCATGCAACATGGGGACACAGTATGTCAGCAGAATGTCAGTACATCCCACTATTCTTTGGGCCACTTTGGGGCAGACAGTTCAGTGCCCTTTTAACCTCTGGCCCCAAGGTAGACATTACGTTGATACTCTCAGCTTTGAAACCAAGGAACACATGGAGGAAGATAAATATTTACTAGGAAAGCCAAAAGTTATTCTTTACTTTTAATGACCTTCTGGAAGCTGTGAGGAGACCTCTCTCCCTATAGATTATAGCAAGTCCAAACACTATCAAAAGCATAATGACTTTCCTGTTATGTGATGACACGTCTTCATTTTCACCATGTACTCAGTCTCTAAATCTTGTATCCAAATCATTTCATTTGCAATAACTGCCAAAAACTCTTTTTACCTGGTTCCATGTTAAATGAAGGTGTTACTATCCATGTGGAACATTGCATCAGAACCTTTCATAGAATGTGGGAGTTTCCATTTTGTCTAGATAGATTACTTACACTTTGTTGGGTTCCTCATACAATCATTTATGAGCATGTTTGTGTCAACATCAGGTAAGACATTATCAGGATTGTTGGCAGTGGGGTTTTCCAACCATACTCCAGGTTGGTTCAGGAGTAGAACCTGCTACTGTTTCACACATGTAATAAAAATGCAAGGTTCTGGTGCTCCGTTGAGGAGAGCCTCAATGTCATGGGATTATGTGAGTTTAAGATTCAGACTCAGCGTTAAATCTCTGCTTCTTTCACAATAATGGTAGTAACCATAGTTTTAGGCAAATGTGCCAGCCTGTGGCTGAAGAGTTCCTTAATTTGGGCAGGTATACTAAACAATGTTCACATTTCATTAAAGTGAGTGGAACATACTCTTTGCGGTAACTTTTCTTTCACAGACATGTGAATGAAAATGTTTCTAGATATCTGGAAGTGATAGGATTGAATCTAAATTGCCTGTCTTTCACGTCTCAAACGCATCTTGTACAGTCTCCTTCCAGATTAGGGAATTAGTGTCCTCATATGTGCTGGGTTTTTTTGGTTGGGAGCGTTTTAGTGACCACTCCTATTTCCTTAGATGTTTTGGGAGTGGTTAGATAGTTTATGAAATTTATCAAAGTTAACTTGATTTAACTTTGGTATATGTCATCTGTCTATAAAATCATATATTTTCTAGATTTTCCAGTTCTGTGAAGTATAGGTATTCCAATAAAACATGATTTTTTTTAATTTCCTCATTTTTTGTTATTATTTCCTCCCTTTTCATTGCTGACTTTGTTACTTTGGATGCCATATCTTGTCAATAGTTTACTTCACTATGGTTTTATCTATTTGTTGATTTTTGAAAAAAAACGGGTTTTTTTATGCTTTGCATTTTTTCTCTGTATTCCTATTTGAACGATTTCAGCACTGAGTTTCAGTAATTCCTCCCTTCTTTTCTTTCGTGTGTTTGTGTCTGCTTTTTTTCCAGGAGCTTTTAGATATGCAGTTCAGTTGCTAGAATAGGATAACTGCAATTATTTATGAAGTATGCAGTGAGGATTACTCTTTCCCTGTATATTATAGCATACCTATGTGCTGTAATAATAGCATAGTGATTTTCCAGCTATGTGATTATAGACTTTCCCTTTGATATTTTGACTATCTAATTCAGAGTGATAATTTCTGCACTCTAGGCAGAGATTCCTGGTTTTAAGGCTTGGGTCCAAATAATTTCATTAAAATAACTGCTGGAGACCATATGTATGTGGTTCTATGTTTAATGATGCTGCTTCCAACCCTAAAGAATTTTTCATGGGGTGAGTGTCCATTAGGTATAGACAGATATGTTGGAACAAGGTTATAAACTCATATAATCACTGTTGAGAAGTATCCTTAGGTCCTAAATGCTAGAAGTTAGAAGGATTGATGTCAGTATGTTTTTCAAACCAGACTCCAGGAGATTTCCTGAGAAGGAATTGCTATGTTCACAAACGCATTAAACAACCAGGGTTACCCATGTCCCTTTGAAGACAGACACAACTCTATGGGGTGATATGAGTTTAAGATTCTGACCAGACTCAACCATTCTGCTTCTTTCACTAACAGTAGCAGTCACTATAGCTCTTAGACAAATGGGCCACGCTGGACTTATAGGTTCCAGTAGTTTGTGCATGCACAATCTTGGGCAATTCCGTGGCACTAAAAGTATTTGTTTAAACATAATTTGCAGTTCTGTTTGTTTTATAGACAAACAGGTAAAGGGGTTTAGAAGCGTCTGGAAATGGTAGGTTTTGATCAAAAATCACCTCTGTTAAAAGTCCTAAGCACATTTTGTACAGTTAATTCCTGATTAAGGGATCAGTCCCCTCATTTGTGCTGGTGTGTAGAGGCTTTGCAATATCTGTAAGCCCTATTATTCAGGGTCTGCAATACCTAACCACATGGAATTAGTCAAACCTGTCTCTTAGTATGGCGTCTGTAGGATATCTGGAATCCTTTGCTGAGCTCCCTTGCTTCCTCTCAGTTGGTATGTAATACAGTTATCCCTTGATGGACAATGAACTTTCTAAGCTGACTCTGTAGACCATTGCCTATACCTCTTGCAGCAGTTCCTCCAAGGCTCATTTATAAAATTGTTCAGGATCAAAAATAGGAGGAGACCATGTACATACTACAAGAGTTGGGTCATGAAACTCATGATAATAGGGCAGGAAGTCAGTAATTAGTGTCTCATCAAAGAGAGCTGAAGAAAATGTAAATCCTTGGGAATATCTGTTCTAAGTAAATTGCACACTTTAACCAACCTCTGATTCTGTCACTCAAAATGTAATTTAATCAATTTTGCCTAAGGGTCGCTTAAAGTAGAACTGTCTGGAGTGCGCAGCTTCATGCTTTTTCCTTAGCATAAATTATATGGTGTTTTTCTGAGGTCAGGCCCTGGAGAGAACATGATATGTTTGGAAGAAGTATAAATAGGACTCATGGACAGTAATGGGGTGCTTGAATAGGTAGAGTGGAAAAGCTTCCTTGGTCCTTGTCTTCCCTTATATTTACATTTATGAGGCAAGACAGAGCACTTCTCCTCCTGTCTCAGCTGATTCTATTGCTCACAATGACTGGCGCATTCTGTTTCTGCTGTTTTATTTTTGGTGTCCTGATTCTACTGAACTGGTATCCTGACAAAGGAGATTTGTATTGACCGCAAAGAAATATTTATAAACAGATCCATATCCCCTTGCCTGTTTACCTGTGTTTTATTTTCTTTCCTACCCTTTGATTTGGGGCTAAAAGGTGTCTCTAAGTCATTGAAAACACTTAAAATATTAGGTTTTGAAAAATTTAACCTACACTGACTGAAAATTTCATGATTTAGGTCCCAGACAGACTACACCTATTTCTCTTAAGGACTGAGACCATGAGAACACATGGATTTGGATGTGTGGGGCAGATGGTTGCAATATTCTTATGTATTTCTCTTAGCTCATGGGCAGTCCTGTAATCAGAGGTTCTATGCTCATTCACAATGAAAAGTGATTCATTCCAGAGAGTTCCTCAGGGTAAAACTAAATACTCTCTTTTTATTGTACATTCATTGGCTATTTCATTATCCTGAAAAATGATAGCAGCACTCATTTGTTGCACAATTATAACATAGTGGTTTATGTCCAGTCTTGGATTGTTACTTTCTACCCAGACCTTGGGGAATCATTACAAAAAATCTCAGAAAAAAAACTCCATCTTCTGATTGGGGCAGACTTTCAGCTAGACAGCCTACACAGAACCATTTCTTTTTTAGATTTTTCTCACAAATTTAATTCAGAATATATGTGAATAGGTGGAAATGGGTCATAATACTCTCTCCTCCTTTCTTTCTGTATCGTCTGTAATCTCTCAATCTATCTATCTCTCTCTCTATCTTTCTCTCTCTCCCTCCCTTCCTCACTCCCCCCTCCTTTTTTTTCTTTCTCAATTGTTGGGTAATACATGATTCAAAAAAAGAATTTTATTGTATGAAATCCTTCTCTTCTCTTTTATGTAATAGTCCAAGAAACATTAAATGCACATTAAATGTCTGATCCATGGGTAAAACAAAATACATGCTCTCCTGTAATCTCTTAGATGGGAGATTTTAAATGCCTGACTTTATGTAATTGGGTAGTATGGTACTACTTAAATTACGCAACGAGTTTTGACTTAATATTGGTTTACCATATACATCCAGTAAATCATCAATACTTTAAAAGAATATGTTAATTTTGTGGAACGTAAATTTCAAAAGGCTTGTGTTTTTTCTTTAGTTTTATTAATTCCCGGCTTTTCTTTCCTTTGCCAGCTTTTCAGTTTTATTAACTCCCGGCTTTTCTTACCTAGACCAGAAGTTATGACAATCTTGTTGATATTTTCAAAGAACCAACTCTTCCTTTCATTGATTCTTAATATTTTTGTTTGTGTTCTATTGATTTCAGCCAGGACAAGTTGGAGATATATATTATATCGCTTCCACAATGCTTAAGGCCGTCATGAAATGTGGGGCAGAGAGAAAGTAGGTGCCTGAAGTCACAGAGGATTCAATGAAATCAGTGACTTCTGGATATGAGGAGTGCTGCCCTCATGACATATAGCAGCTGTGGTTACATGCACAGTTTCAAGACAGTCAACAGTCAAGAATGCAGTGGAAAGTCACAAGAGCTCCTATTCATAACTGAAATATTATGAAGAGTCAGTGTCTTCTGGTCGATGGTTGAGCAATTTTCTGTAAGGGTTTATTATGAGATAATTAAACAATAATTTAATCAGAAGAAAAACAATTGTAGGATGCAAAAATATAGAGAATCGTGAATCTGGAAGAAATGGGAGGATTCCCATCAAAATATATTGGTGAAAATTCTCAAATAATAAAAATTTAAAGTATGTTTGTTAATATTATGAACGTAGAAAATGTTTTATTTTATAGGAATGTTTTATAAAGTGACTTTAATGAATTCTGTTAACTACAACATGTCTGACAATTCTCTGAGTTCAGTGAGAGAGCATCATCTAATTTGTCATTAATAAATTTTTAAAGTGACTCTTTAAAAAATGTAAACATTATTTCCAGGTGTACATCCAAAAGTGGGCTAATACGTAAATATATTTGAAAAATTACAACACTATACATCAAGAAAAATAAGTAAAATGTGCTACATAACTAAGGGTAACATTCATAATAGAAGAAATTCAAATAACTGTGAAATACATAAGAAATATTTATCATCTTTGTACATCACAGAAGTGCAAATCAAAATTATTGTGAGATTTCATTTCACACCTGTCAATATGACTAAGGTTAATGACACATGTGAAAACTCACGTTGACTGGGTTATGGAGCAATGGGAACATTTTTATTCTCCTGGTGGAACTGCAACCTACTATAGCAACTTTGGAAATCAGTATGATGGTTCTTCAGGAAGAAGATATACCTTAAGGTACAACTCCTGGTCTTATATCCACATATTGATACATCCTAGTATAGAGACCATCGCTCAATCCATGTTCACTGAAACTCCACTATAATAGTCAGAATTTGGAAATATTCAAGTCGTCCCCTAATGGATGACTGTATAAAGAAAATATGGTGCATTTAGTGAGGTACTGCTTAACAGCTACAAAAGGCAAAAAGGAAGCGTGAAATTTTCAGAACAATGAATGAATCTTGTAAAGTTCATTCTGCATGAGGTACTCCAGACATAAAAAGTCAAATGGGGAACACATTCACTTAAATGTGGATGTTAGCCATTAATTCTTCCATCTGTGTAAAATATGTTTAGTGTCTTGTAGAGATCAGAGAAGTAGGACAGACTGTTATAATTTGGGGAAAAAGAAATTTATTTATGAATTGCAGACATTCCATGCTAGAAACAGGAATTTCAAATGTGAAGAGACAGAGAAGAGGGTGACAAAGGAGGGAATAGAGAGAGTTACAGCTAAAATTAAGGGTCATTTGAGGCACTGTATGGACGCCTAATGGACTAGAAATCCTAATTTCCTTTAAATTGTTTTAGAAAGGTAAGTAATTTCTTATTATAGGTGCCAGAACAGAAAGATAAAATATTTGACTGGGTTTATCAATATGAAATTTCAACTTAAAAGTAAGTCACAACAGTTATGTATTTCAACGTTCAATGAACCTATGTTATAGGTAATGAATATCTAGTCCTTATGGAGACATCTGTTAACATCTCTGTATATATTAGTCTTTTTATTTGTTTACATTTTAAATGACATCCCCATAATTCGTCTCTCCACCGTGAACTCCCATGCCATCCTCATCCTCTTGTTTGTAAGAGAGTGCTTCTCCATCTACCTACCTATTTCCACTTCACTGCTCTAGCATCGCCCTTCTGTGGGACGTCAAGTTTCTACAGGACCAATTTCCATCCTTCCCAGAGATGGCAGATGAGTCAGTTATTTCTACACATGCTCTACTCTTTATTTAGCACGAGCTATGATCAGGAACATATATACTCTTTAGTTGGTAGTTTAATCCCTAGGAGCTCTGAGGGCTCTTGTTAATTGATACTGTTGATTTTCATATTGGGTTCCAATCCACTTCACCTGCTTCAGACTTTTCCATAACTCTTTCAGTGAGATCCCCAGGCTTTGTCCAATGGTTGGCTGTGAATATCTGCATCTACGTCATGAAAAGGGGATCACGGGAGGCTTGAAGGAAGCCTTGGACTTAGAAGGTAGTAGGATGTAGTTCTTTATTTGTCCAGTAGATGGGAACATAGGACCGCATCCACACAACATTCTTTCCTCACTAACCTCTGTCCTGGCCCATAGTTCTGTGATCAGATAAGTACTGAGATGTGCCTTTGTGCCTCTCTGAACTAGAACCCCTAATTGGATTCCTATGGATTGGTGGGTCTGGGTTGGTGGATTCAATGACTCTGGGAAAATTCCTTCTCAGAGTGAAGGTATCCCCATAGGACTCTGGAATTGTATTTTGTCATGGACAGACCAGGGTTTTTAAGATACTTTTGGCCAATCATATTTGGTGTGCATACATTACTCCTTTGTGGAACATTCTTATCAGGTTCACACACAGAGAGCAATACCTTATACAAGGCATTTCTTAAAAGTTACATTTTATATTTCATTGTATTCCTTACATTAGGGCTTATCCTTAGCTATTGTGGTCATACACACACACACACACACACACACACACACTCACACACACACACACACACAAACACACACACACACACTTATACCTGTCCCTTATACAGGGCGCTTACTAAACGTTAAATATTATTTTTCAATGTATTACATACAATCCATACTCTGGAGCTTTGGTAAAACCAGAGCAATAATAGGTCTGGTTATTCCCAAAGGTTCCACAGGCCTATAAGGTGGGGATATGATAAAAGCAATGATGAAACAAAGTAAATAATCTGACTTCTAAATCAAATCTCAAAAAAAAAACCAAACAAATAGAATATGGCCTTATACAAAACACACAGTCACTTGACTCATACAACTTAATTGTTGTTAATCTATCAAATCAAATTTCAAATAATAAAGCATTTGCAAAGAGTATATTTCTAATGAAATTATTGGTTTTGGCTACAGTTCCAAGATCATATTTCTGTCTGGAGCCTTTTCCTCTTGATTTTCTTCTATGTTCAATAATTGCTTTTAAAACAAACTAAAATATCTTTAGTAGTATAAAGAAAAAAATCATAAATACAAAGAACCAAAATGTTCTTTTTTTTAACCCAATATTCCCATGAGTACACTGGGGTACAAAAAAGTCTAGATGTGCTAATCTGCAGATGGTGTCCCACAGGTTACACTAGGTTTTGTTTGTTTCCATTTTTATTGATTATACTATTTCCTTCCAATAAGCCAGCTAGATTGTATACTATGCTCTGGCCCTTGCCCAGAACAATGAGCTCCTTCCTAATTTTGACTTCTAGAGATTTCAGGTTTTTTTCTCATTTTAAGTTTTAATCTCTAGGATTTAGTTCATCTTTTACATGAAATTGTTCCATTTTTAATTCAAAAGCAACTGGTCTGTCTGAAAGAAAATAATGTGTTTTCTATAAATCAAATAAATAGGGTCATAATACTGGTGTTATCCTTTGTAACTTGTGAGTCATACTTCATTAGGTAGCATCCCCCTGTTATGTTGAATTATGCCTAAGAAGTGTTCAAATCGGATTCATTTAGCCATCTGCATCTAGTTATCTTTGGTGTTGGTGCATAACATGAAATTATAGTTCCCCATGTCTTGTTGATTACCTGAACATGGCAAAAGATGTGTGTTGCATTTTGATGTCTTGTAAGTATGGGTAGACATATGTGTTTTCTCCTAGTTTTATGGTATCCTCAAGTGTTATGTAAATTAAGCCATTTGTAGTGCTGACAGCTGACCATAAAAAGTGGTTGACAGATATTATGAATTTATTGCATAGTTTTTGAGGTATAGCTTTGTTATGGTAATCTGGGTATACACTATCCAGGATTACATGTATTAAATGTACATCACATATGCATTCTGAGCAAAATGTTCCTTTTTCCTGGACTTACAGTGTTTGAAGTCTGTGGTTCTTCTCACAAGTCATGTGCTTTATAGGATGTCCAACTCTATTTCTTCAATCACAAGATTACTATGTACATTTGACACATTATCAGATTACGGTTTTATGTTATAAGATTTCGAGCTCAGTTATATTCTTGTTTAAATTGATTTCTGAAAACTTGCATTTCTGTATTCATGGTGTTTACTATAGTGTGGAGTGGGTCCAGGCTTCTTGAAAGTGTGTGGAGTGCCTGAACTGATGTATTATTATTTTTCTTTATATTAATCATTCTTGCTTTGATAGGGGCTGTGACTGTTTCTGCTACAGGTCCACCCATTAAACCTTGTATAATGGTGCCTTCCATAAATTCTCCTACTGCAAGTGCTTGTAAGGACTTTCTACTAAATTTATTTAGGCTGCTTTACTGATAATTAATATTATCTATTGCTCCACAATATAATTTTGGTGATTTAAATGCTTGTAATCATATAGAACTCCAGATTTTCTGAATTCTATTTCATAGTGTAATTTCTACTGGTAAAGTTGTATCTGGCACTACAAAAGGGGCTTCTTTTATTGTGGCTGATCCAAGTACTAGATTTAACCTTCCCAGTGGGTAATATGCTGTCATGATTATACTATTTTTATAGATTCCAGCATAATTTGTGGCAATATTAAATCCTTTATGTCAACTAAGCAAGGAGTGTTATGTGAGTGTTCTGATTTGTGGCAATCTTGTAATGGCATGTGTAGATATATGATCCTATTCCAGTCATCTGGTCATAACATCGGACTTGTTTTGTGTTTCTGTACTGTCCAGTCCTGTTATTGACATTTGCCAATCCTGGTATTGAAGATATGGCACTATGTAACTAACGTAATATGTTAGGCCTGAATGATGTATTGTCCTTGCACTATTTCCTGTAATTGCCCATGTGTTCCTCCATCACACCATAATTTCCAGTGCTTTGATGCAGTGTTTGGGTGACAGCCTGTCCAAAATATATGGGCAGAGTACTGCCATTGTTTGAGTTGCTGTCAGGTTGTGTTTTTCATATCTAATATTATTTAGCCCTGTGTAATTAAGCTAGGTATATTTATCCAATCACTCATGCAAGGGATACATGGTGGCATGGAGCTGAATCTTGCAGATATGTTCCTTGCTGGAAAGCTGACAGTGGTTTAATTTCCTGTTATCCAAGGGTACAGGGAATTCCATTCATGTGCCATTTACTGCTGTATCTCAAATGTATCTAATAGTTTAAATTCTACATTACATATCTTCTTGTAATGATGCTCATTATATTAAGTTATATTTTGCAATTTTAATGTAAAATATATTCCTATTGGTTCTAAGGTTATACTTTCTCTCTTAGATCCAAAGTTATTTGGTGACTGTTTTGCTAACATGGATATGTTTCTTCTAAATATTGTAATATTTAGAATTATGCATGCACTTATTAAACATAGCTCTAACACTTGAAATGTTGGGCCATACTTAATAACAGTGGCATTTCCTTGGGTTCTTTCATACATATTTGTATTATATCCATTCTTTTCATCTTACCTGTATGTCTCACTGGGGTGATAACATGCTAGTTGTTGTCTCCCATGTCTGTATCCTTTGTACCAATAGTAATTGAAGGAATGAGCATACTTCGTCCATAAGTTCTTAATTCTCAATTGAAATGTTGCCCATATTCTATCATCCATCCACCATCAAGGTATCCTATACAGTGGGTCTAAAATATTAGGTCTATTGGGAGGCCATGATAATTGTGGTCTAGGGGTAATGGTGGTGGATTTTGAACCATGTGTAGCGGGGTTAATGATATTCCCAGTGCTGATGGCTATCACTAGTGACCCTGGGTGTACCAGCAGGAGTGTGATTGGAAACATGAGCATGAGTGTTGGCACTCCTGGTTGTACTGCTATTCTTTTCCCCATTACTGGAATTTTGAAACAGGTAATTCCGGATAAGTAAATACATAATATGTACTTATTTCATAAATTCAGCAATATAATATAACCAACAATTCACAATTTAACAAGCAAAAAGATAGTAGAAATTACTAATAAATGTAGAAGCAGAAGAGTAATGATAAACTCTTGATCTGTACCTCTGTATGTAACCAGCAAATTATATAATTGGCAATAAGCCTCGTAGCATCATTAATGTTATATAATTTTGCATAAATTTTAATTCCAGATTGATTACTGGAACAATTCCTAGGAAAATGATGGCATTCAGGGTTTTTCTATAAAAAAGTGCTCTCTCTCTCTCTCTTTCAACCCCCCCACACTCATACACACACACAAACACACATGCATGCCACCAACACTCTTTGCCTACTAGCATGTATTAAGTCCTCCAGTTTGGTTAGCTGTAATCTTCCCTTGGTGTCTGTGGTCCACACAGTGTTTCCAGTTCTGGGGGCTATGATTTCTGTGTGATTCAATTTGTTCTTTTGCCTGCAGATGCAAGTATAAGTTTGACTTATATTCCTGTGTTCTTCTGTTTAGGTAATCTATATCTGTTTGCATGCTGAGGACTTCTTCTTTTGGGCTTTTATTATCTATTCTAGGTATGTTGTTGAGTTCAAAGATAGCCTTTGTTAATGCTTCTGTCAATGGTCTGTCTTTATGCATCATTATTTTACCTTTAGTAGTCCATTGAATCTCAATGCTGCCCGCTGCTGTGGGTTTGTATGCTAGGTTTTTAGCTAGTCTCTGTACAATCTTAAATGTAAAACGGGTTCGCTGATCACTTTGGATTAGTTAAGGTATTCTACAGACTGAGATCCATGACCACAAAATTAAAATAATTCATTTTTGTTCTGGCTTGGATCCCGATTTGGCCGTACCTAATCCTGTGCAGATATCTACTATGGTGCAAACATATTGCTGTTTGAATTAATTAAATGGTCCTATGAAATCACTTTTCAGTGTGTGATGGACATGTAATCTGTGTGTTTCTATCCTTTGGTAGTTGTATGTAAAACTGGTTTTAGTACCAGGGCTTCCTTCACTTTCCTATATGGCATTTTTGATCTTATTCCAAATTACTGCAATGTTGATTTGAATGAACCACTGGTATGGTGCAGAGGTGCCTGTGTGTCCAAACAATTACTGTATCTGCCCTGTTTCTTCTTTTGTATTGTTCTTTTGTGTATGAGAATGTTGTTTAACCAACTGTCTTTTGACCTTAAGTTCTGTGGGTCCTATATTTTCTCTTTGATATTGGGATTTGAGTTTCAGTACCAAGTTTGCTAAACTATCTACCTCATTTTTTATTTGGTTTGCAGGTCATCTCCATTTTGATCAGCATCTACCTAATATAGTGTTATTTTAATGTCTTTGACTATATGTGGTAATTCTTTTCTGGCATCTTTAGACCAAAGGTCTTTACCATGATTTTTCCAATTAGACAGTCTCCATTTCCCTGACCAAATTGTTATACCACTAGATAGACACTAAGGATCTGTGGAAAGGTGTATATCCTTTCCATGATCAAGGGGCTGTCCAGCTGTCAGAAAGGCTATTAATCCCATATGCTGGGCTGATATGCTTTTTCCTTCCTCTATTTTCACCATTTGTCTTCTAGCCTGAAAGATGCTACTTTTCAGCACACCAGGTTCTTTTTATTAGTGGCTGAGCCATCAACAAACAAGGCAATAACCAGGGAGGGGATGTATTGACCTGACACCTATTATCCTATGAATATCTGTTGCTGGGGAGAGGGGTTGTTGAGTGTGATGGGTATTCGGCTCTCATTGAGTGATGCCAGTATGTGCTCTGACACCATTGCTACCATCCCTTCTGCAGTCAGGTTTGCTCCTCGAAGGATCTCTGAAAGGTACCATTTCCACTGAAGGGTACCCTTCCATGGGTAGACATGTCCATCCTTTTTCTAGTGCCTTTCCCCATTCTAGAACGTGTACAGTGGATCAGAGAAATACTGGGTTTCCTCTTAGGATACTGCAGGAGCTTTGGAGTGCTTGATACACAGTGTTTACAAACAGTGAATACTTGGTATCTGACCAAGGGAAGGATTTGCAATAAAATCCAACTGGTTTGATTTGAGGCTGCTTTACAAAAACATTCCAATTTCCATGCCTTTCATAAACTGGATATGTATTACTACTGTATCACCTGTATTAATATAGTTTAAATTACTATACTGCTCTATGTATTCTAATATGGTCTTTACTGTGGTGGTCCCCAAGTGAAGCCAGATGTATTTTTCACTATGTTATATAGTGGCTGGAGCAACAATTATAAATAGTTTGTGTATTGTCTCCAATATCCAAATAGGACTATGAGATGTTGTGTTTCTGTTTTATTTAGTGGTCTTTGTAAATGTTTTATTTTATTAATTACTTCAGGTGGTAGGATTGTCCCTTAGTGGATCCTGAGGTATTTTACTTCCTCTGCTGTTTCCTTCACCTTATCCTTATTAATGGTCCATCCTTCATTTGTTAAGTCTGCTATTAAGTCAGCCATTGTTTTCTATAGTATCTGTATCTCATTTGATATTAGTAAGAGGTTATCTACATACGAAAAGATGCTGACTTACTGTGGTGTTCGAAATGACTCTAATGCCATCAAATTGCATTCATTATGTGCTATCATTGGATGGTTCTTATATCCTTATAGAACCCTTGTAAATTGGTATTATTTTCCTGCCCATGAAAATGTAGTTATTTCCCTAGAATTAGGGTGTAAAGGAATTCCAAAGTATTTGTCTGTTAAATCTACAGTGGCTAGTCATTTATGTTGCCTCTTATCTTATTCTTAGAAATATGTCTCCTACATCTGTTAATTGTCCTTGCATTTGTTGTGTAGGATTATTTATGTTTCTGTAGTCTATTCTTAATCTCCATTTGCCGTTTGGTTTTTTAACTGCCCAAATAGGGCTAGTATACTTGAAGCTATGTGTGGTTCTGTGAGATTTTCGTTCAGTAAAGATACTATGGTCTCTTCTACTCCCTCCATCTCCCCTTTTATGGGGTATTGTGATGTGAAGGAGGGTGGTGTTTTGGGAAATTCTATCTTTGAGATTTTAACTGTGGCTATCCTTGGTATTCTCTTGTAATCTAAAAAATTTGGTAACAATTTCTGTATTCCTAAAATACACAAATAATAATATGGTGTCTGCTCCCTTCTCTCACAGTTTTGCTATATAAGACACATCCTTCCTTACATTTTGTGCATAATATTTCCTTAGCTCATTTAATTCCTGTGAGTTGTATGCTCTAATTTTCATGTATTGCATCTTTAGGTTTGGTCTGCCCTGCTCCCCATATTGGTGTTTAGAATAGGGAAGTTGTTACTGGTAATGAGGTGACTATTCCTAAAATAGTAGTCCTAAAATATTCTTGGGGGAACTAGATAAAGTGAAGTCCAATTCATAATTTTTATCTTAAACTTGTAATGTTAATTTGGTTATGAAGGTTGTAACTCTTCCTCCAATTGTTTCTACTTCTATATGGCCTAACACTTTTCCTGTGCTTAAAATTTGTGCTTCACCTTAGGTATAAACATGTATTTCACTAACAGTGTCCAGTAGCCCATTTACCATCTTAGTGGCGCCATTGGTAAGCAGAATTGGTAGTGCTATTTTGGGTTTTGGATGTGGCAACCCTGAGACCTGAAGGGTTTGAATGTGGGATGGCATCTCAGCCTGTTCCTGAATGGGAGCTTGTTCCAAGGTCTTGGTCCTGCGTTCAGCTCTCGGTTTTTGTTTGTTTGTTTGTTTGTTTGTTTGTTTTTTGTTTTTTGTTTTTTTTAATCTTATGTTTGTAGGTACTCAGCCATTTGGCCCTGTCAGCCCTAAAAAAAGACTTCTAGGAGTTTGTTCAAAGAGGCATCTTGTGGTATTAAATGATCTGTTTGATCCTGGTCTAATCTGGAGGAAGGTATTTGTTTTTCCAAACAGTCTAATATTTTTAACTCTCCTTATTCTATCCACCGTTCTACCCTTAATAGTTAGAGATACTACTTTCTCTGAGTCTAAGTCTCTGTTTGCTTTTAAGAGGCATATGATGTTTGCCATGGTCTGCCATCCTTGCAATGATCCAGACAGTGTCATTCTGAGATGTTTTGGAACTCCTTTTAACAGGATGTTCATAAACTGGGGCAACATTGGTGCTGCTTGAGTGGAAGACACCTGGTTATAGATATAATGAAGTACTCCTAGTTTTCTTGCTAATTTTATTGCTTCCTGCAGGATATGCCACTTAACTGACACCTCAAATTGAGGTAAATCTAAAGAAGGAAATACATCTCCAAGTTGCAGTTATCCAATCGATCAGTGAGTGCATATCTCCTAGGGAGCTTTCCAATATGTGCTCCAGTCCTTTGAACATGATGGGATTTTCCACCATATTACTAATTTTACACATTTCCTTATCTGAAAATAATATGGTGTCTCCTCCCTCTCTCACAGTTTTGCTATATAAGACACATCCTTCCTGACATTTTGTGCATAATATTTCCTTAGCTCATTTAATTCCTGTGAGTTGTATGCTCTAATTTTCAAGTATTGCATCTGTAGGTTTGGTCTGCCCTGCTCCCCATATTGGTGTTTAGAATAGGGAAGTTGTTACTGGTAATGAGGTGACTATTCCTCTATCATGAGATTCCAGGGTATCTTTAAAGTGGTTAGAGTACTTCAATTTCTTGGTAATATTTATGGCTAGCTTTTTCCCCTAGGTCTGTCTTTGTCTTAATTGACTATACTTTACATAAGTATACTGAGGACTTCATTTTGTGCTGCTCTTTCATTATAGGTTCAACCTGCTGTGGTGTTGTTAGGAGTATGTCCATTTTAACCTTCTTGCACTTAGTTTTCTTTTTAATTATATGGTTAGTATACTGCCAAGCCCTTTCCACTAAGTCAGAGGTTTCCTCATCCTCTATTTTTATCTTTTTAAAAACTATTGATGAGACTTTTAATTCAATTCATTAGGTCAGTATTTTGGCAGTGTGGTACAGACTTCCTCCTTTTTCAGATATCCAATAAAATTAATTTTGGATGTGCTTTTTTATAAGTTTTTGAATAATTTATCTGCCTGTCTCACTCTCCTTTCTGTAGCCACTCTTTCATCAGGCAAGGGGTTTCTACCCTTATCCTTCTGAGCTATGTTGGCACCAATGACCTCTTCTTCCCAGGACCTAGGTCTATTGGTATCATGGTGTCATTCAGCCATGGGCTGTTGGATCTAGCTCTCCACTTCTCTTCATCTCAACTTTAGAGGCTCAAGAAATTTGGCCTACTGCTGCTCTATTGACCTACTCTCTTCCCGTGACTTAGGTTCAGGTTGGCTTCGTAGCATCCCTTAGACTCAAGTAATTCAAAATTCAAGATACACAAGAAAGTGCATGATGAATGAGAGTTCTAAGTCACAAGTAAGAGAATATCCAAATTATATTGCCACTAATATGATAGACCACGTTTAGCAGTATATGTTTAGCCAGGCTCCAGTTTAGTTTTCTACTTTCTGTCTTAGGAACTATGAAGACCGATCCAGCAGGCTTCCCCAACTGTCATGAGGTAGGGCACATGAGATGCCTCCTACCCAAAGTAAGGTAAAAGGATGTAGTTCTTTATTTGCCCAGTTGATGAGGACATATAATCACATTCACACAATACTCATTCCTTAGGAACCTCTGGTCTGGTCCATAGTCATTTTGGCATATTTGTTAAGTTCTGTGACCAAACTGTGTTTCTGCTTGCTGAAATTCAATCTGGTCTATGGATTCCTCTTGTTCACCAATGGGCAGCTGGGTTGGTAGACTCAGTGTCACTGTAAATGAGATGGATTCCAGGAGTTAATGTTTTGCAGTGACGAGAGGTGATTCTTTAAGGTTCTTTTGGCCAATCCTATTTAGGTCACATACATTATTTCCTAAGGGCATATTACTATCGGGCTCACACATATACTTACAGCAGTCCTTTACACAAGGTGTTTCTTAACAGTTGAACTTCATTTTTCATTGTATTCCTTAGATTAAGGCCTATACTTACCTATCAGTCACACACAAACACACACACACACACACACACACACACACACACACACACACACACACCCTGGTCCCTTATGCAGGGCGTTTCTTAAATGTTCCATTAATTTTTTTGATTCTTATTGTTTTGTCCATCTTTATTAAATTGTATATTTCTTATTTACATTTCAAATGTTATTCCCTTTCCCAGTTTCCAGGCCAATATCCCAATAACCTCTCACCCTCCCCTTCCATGTGTGTGGTCCCCTCCCAATCGTGCCCCTATTACCGCCATCCACCCAACAATCACATTCACTGGGGGGTCCAGCATTCGCATGTCCAAGGGCTTCCCCTTCCACTGGTGCCTCTACTAGGATATTCATTGCTACCTATGAATTTGGAGGCCAGGGTCAGTCCATGGGTAGCGGATTAGTCCCTGGAAACTCTGGTTGGTTGACATTGTTGTTCATATGGGGTCTCAAGCCCCTTCATCTCTTTCAGTCCTTTCCATGATTCCTTCAACAGGGGTCCCATTCACAGTTCAGTGGTTTGTGGCTGGCATTTGCCTATGTGACAAGTTATGACTGGGTATCTCAGGAGAGATAAACATCTTGTCCCTGTCAGGCTGCACCTCTTTGATACATGCATCTTATCAGGTTTGGTGGCTGTATATGTATGGGCCACATGTAGGGCAGGCTCTGAATGGGTGTTCCTTCAGTCTCTGTTCTAAACTTTGCCTCTTTATCCCCTCCTAAGGGTATTCTTGTTACCCTTTTAAAGAAGAAGTTTTGTCCTCCTTCTTGAGGTTCATGTGTTCTGTGCATCTTGGGTAATTCAAGCATTTGGGCTTATATCTACTTTTCAATGAGTGCATACGATGTGTGGTTTACTATAATTGGGTTACGTCACTAAGGATGATATATCCAGAAGAAGAAGAAGAAGAAGAAGAAGAAGAAGAAGAAGAAGAAGAAGAGGAAGAAGAAGAAGAAGAAGAAGAGGAGGAGGAGGAGGAGGAGGAGGAGGAGGAGGAGGAGGAGGAGGAGGAGGAAGAGGAGGAGGAGGAGGAGGAGGAGGAGGAACAGGAACAGGAACAGGAAGAAGAAGAAAAAGAACAAGAAGAAAAACAAGAAGAAAAAGAAAAAGAAGGGGATAGGGGAAGGGCGAGGAAGGAGAAAAGGAAGGGGAACGGAGTAAAGATTGAGATGGAGAGTGGGAGTAATAGGAGGAAGAGGAAGAGAAGATGGAAAAGGAGGAAGGAGGAGAAGGAGAAGAAGACGAAGAAGAAAAAGAAAAGAAAAGGAAGAAGAGAAGAAGAAGAAGAAGAAGAAGAAGAAGAAGAAGAAAAAGAACAACAACAACAACAGAACAAAAAGAACAAGAAAAAGAACAAAAGGATAAGAGAAAGACAAAGAAAAAGAGGAGGAGGAGGAGAAGAAGAAGTAGGAGAAGAAGGACAAGAAGGAGGAAGGGAGGAGGAGAACAAGAAGAAGAAGGAGGAAGGAGAAGGAGGAAGAGGAAGAGGAAGAAGAAGAACAAGAAGAAGAAGAAGAACAAGAACAAGAAGAACAAGAAGAAGAAGAATTAAAGGAAACACAAGAAAAGAACAAGACCTAGCACAAGACCAAAACCAAGAAGAACCATAAAAAGAAGAAGAAGAAGAAGAAGAAGAAGAAGAAGAAGAAGAAGAAGAAGAAGAAGAAGAAGAAGAAGAAGAAGAAAAGTAGAAGAAAGGGAAGAAAAGGAAGAAAAAATAGAAGAGGAAGAAATCAGGAAGGTTGAGAAAAGAAGAAAAAGAAGAACAAGAAAAGGAGGAGGAAGAAAAACAAGAAGAAGGAGGAGGAGGAAAAGAAGAAGTAGAAAAGAAGAAGCAGAAGCAGATGAAGAAGAAGAAGAAGAAGAAGAAGAAGAAGAAGAAGAAGAAGAACAACAACAACAACAACAACAACAACAACAACAACAACAACAACATCAACAATGAGAACAAGAACAAGAACAATTAAAAGACACTCCACTTCTGGGGTGACTGCTTGACCCTGGGGACAAGGAGATGGGATCAAAAAGCCAAAATCTTCTGCCTGCTCCACCCCTAGCAAGGCCAACCATCATTAGGTCTGCTGTGGCCACTCTGGACTCTTCCAGGAAACACTGGTCAACACAATCCTAAATATATAAAGCCAACAGCAACCACCCTCCCCCACTTCCCAACCCATTCCTATGCACTGAATTTCCTGCTGCTTTCTAGGACAGAACGAGCATGCTTTCATCAGGACTGCCAGAGCACAGCTATTTTTCTATTACAACCCTCAGTAGTCTAAAACACTTGAATAACAACAACTACAACAATATAAAAATTAAATCTAATCTTATGAAACTAATAAAGGTTTCTAAGTGGAGAGAAATAATTTTTTAATTAAATTCAGGAAACTATAACCGAACATGGGTAGACTTTTAAAGTGAAATGAATAGATATTAGAAAGTATAATAAAAACAATCAAAGATGTAAAATAAATGAACAAAGTTATTCAAGACCTGAAAATGTAGTGAGAAGTAATAGAGAAAACAAAAACTGAGCCAATTCTGGATATAAAATGGAAAACCTATAATAAAGAAGAGCAAATACATACACAAGCAATACAAACATAGTGCAAGGGAGAAAAAGAGAGAATCTTGGGCATATGAGACATAATAGAAGAAATTGAAAAATTTGACATAGAAAATGCTGAATCTGAAATGTTTCTACCACAACTCATCCAGGAAATTGAACACTATAAGAAGACCAAACCTGCCTTTCATCCTGCATCTCTGCTGGGCTTAGATCTCATGCTCCAGCTCCCACTGTCCAAGATTGTTGGCCTTGCTAGGGGCTGAGAAGGCAGTGGATTTGGCTTCTTTATCTCATTTGGCTCTCCCTGATAACAACAGGCCTCCCGGGAGTCATCCCTGAGAGACAGGATGACTCCCAGGAGGACCATCATGATGAAGCTAACAGGTGAGATCACCCTGCCCAACACAATATCTAACCTTATTGGTACCCTCACAGAGCCCTGTAAATGCAGGACTTATTGCCCTCACAGAAACAGATCATCCTTCCAGTCTACAACTGTGCCTGGACTCAAATTCGGTACTGTAACCACTATTCTCCCCAATAATACCCAGCAAGAGGATGACACTCTGGAGGTCATAAACAGAGGCAGACTGCCTCTGGGAGGTCCATTATACGGAGGATCACTGAATGGACAGTCAGAGCCAACATGCTAGTTATATCCAGTTGGAACCTGATGGCAAGGGGCAAGCAAAAGAACATAAGCATCAGATACCAATTTCACCAGTTCCCCTATCCAGTATCCCTGGATGAGCAAAAGCATGTGGAAAGTAAGATTCTTACCTGAAATATCATTTCCTAAAGATGATAGAGGACATTAAGGAGATCATAAATGATTCCACTAAAGAAATATAGGAAAAAATAGGTGTACATGTAGAAGTCCTTATACAGGAAATGTATAAATCACTTTTAAAATGTAGGGAAATATGATCCAACAGGGTAAGAAACTGAACAAAATATCCAGGATCTAAAAATGAAAATAGAAACCATGAAGAAATAAAAAAGGGTGACAACCCACAAGATGAAAAGCATAGAAAAGAAATTAGCAGTTATAGATGCAAGCAATATTGACAGAATACAAGAGATACAAGAAAGAATCTAAGGAATAGAAGATTCCATAGAAAATATTGACACAATAGTCCAAGAAAATAGAAAGTGCAAAAAGCTCCTAATTCAAATATCCAGGATATGCAGGACATAATGAACAAAACAGTATCTAAGAATAGTAGTAATAGAAGAGAGTGAGGATTCTAAATTTAAAGAGACAGAAAACATCTGAAATAAAATCATAGAAGAAAACTTTCCTAACCTGAGAAAGCAGTGGCCATAAACTTAAAAGAAGCATAAAAAATACCAGATACATTGGACCAGAAAAGAAATTACTCCTATGTTATAATAATCAAAACACTAAATGCGCAGAACAAAGAAAGAATATTAAATGACTTAAGGGAACAAGGCCATATAACGTATAAAGTCAACCTATAAAATGATACCAGGATTCTCAAAAAGCCAGAACTTTCACAGGTATCAGGAAGTCTATAAACAAACACAAGTGCCAGGCTATGATGCTTAGCAAATCTCTCAATTGCTATAGATGGAGAAAGCAATATATGACATTTCATAACCAATTATAAACAATTTATATCCATTAAGCCAACCCTGCAGATGATAATAGAAGAAAAACTCTAACCCAAGGCAGAAAATGTCACACAAGAAAAACCAAGAAATTAATATTCTCACAACAAACCCAAAAGAAGAGAACCACACAAACATTATTCCACCTCTCACCACAAAAATGAAAACAAAACAAAACAAAACAAAAACAATCATTGATCTTTAATATCTCTCAAAATCAGTGAACACAATTCCTCAATGAAAGGACATAGACTACCAGAGTGAATATGTAAATAGAACCCAACAGATTTCCGCATATAAGAAACACACCTCAGTGACAAAAACTCATATTACTTCACAGCTAATGTCTGAAAAATACTTCCAAGGAAGTGGTCCCAAGGAAAAAACTGGAGTAGCCACTCTAATATCAAATAAAATTGAATTTCAACCAAAAGTTTTAAAAAATGATGAAGAAATTCACTTCATACTACTCAAAGAAAAATTTTACCATGAACTCTCAATTCTGAATATCTATGACCCAAATGCAAGGGCACCCCATTCTCAGCATTTCAAAGTATTTTATCAAAAATGAACCATATAATCAGATGCAAAATAAGCCTCAATACATAAAAATATATCGAAACTATCCAATGCATTGTATTGGATCTTCACTGACTAAAGCTGGTCTTATATAATAACCAAAAGAACAAGAACAACAACAACAATAACAACATCCACAACAACAGAATTAAATTTCACATATGCACAGAAGGTAAGCCTCAACTCGACGAAGAAATAAATTATTTTTTTTACAATTTATAACACAATTAAAACAAAATGTAAGCAGAGCCAAGAGGAAAACCCATCTCTGTCTGCTTCCATAAAGAAATTTGAGAAATCATACACTAGTAGCTTAAAAGCATATCTGAAAGTTCTAGAAACAAAAGAAACAAATATACTCAAGAAGAGTAGATTGCAGGAAATATTCAAACTCAGGAATGGAATCAAACAAGTAGAAACAAAGAGATTTTTTATAATCAACAAAACTAGTAGCTGGTTCTTTGAGAAAATAAAGAAGATAAAGAAACCCTTTGCTAAGCTAAATAGAGAGCACAAAGACACTATCCAAATAACATATTTAGAAAAGAAAAGAGGAAATTCAAATAAGACCTTACAACAGAAGTCTAAACTCAACAAAACTAAAAATTTAGGATGAATGCACAATTTCTAGATAAATAAAAGGTATCAAAGTTAAATCAGGATCAGATAAGCCATCTAAACTTTCCCATAACCCCTAGACAAAAAGAAGCTGTCATAAAAGTCTCTCAACCAAAAAAAAAAAAAAAAAATCCTAGGGCCAGAAGGTTTTAGTGCAGGATTCTCAAAGACTTTCAAAGAACATCTTATATCAATACTTCTGTAATCATTCCACAAAATAGAAAGGAAGGAACACTGCCCAGAAGCTAATGCCTAAACCACACCAAGATCCAAGAAAGACAACTTCACACTAATTTCCCTTATGAATATTGATGTGAAAATAATTAATTTTTTTCAATCAAATCTAAAAACACATCAAAACAATCATTCACCCTGTAAACTTCATCCCAGGGATCAATAGTTGTTTCAATATGTGGAAATATGGCAAATTAATTTGCTTTATAAAGAAATACAAAGAAAAATATATGAACAACTCATTAGATTCTGAAAAAGCCTTTGACAAAAATGCCTTTTCATATTAAAATTCTTCAAAAGATAAGAAATTAAAGGTTTATACCTAAGTAAAACCAATATGCAGCCAACAAAGAGTCAACATTAAATTAAATGGATAAAATTTGTAACAATCCCACTGCAATCAGAAACAAGAAAGGATGCTCATTCTTTTCCTATTTATTCATTATTGTACTCAAAAGTCTAGCCTTACCAAGTATATAACAAAAGGCAGTCACAGCAATACAAGTTGGAAAGCTCGAAGACACAATATTACTATTTGTGGTTGATATAATAATATGTGACTACAAAAATTCCACCTGAAAACTCCAACTGCTGATAAACAGCTTCAGCAAACTGTCTGGATATAAAATTAACTCAAACAAGTCAGCAGCCTTCTTCTCTTCAAAAGAAAAATGTGCAGAGAAAGAAGTTAGGGAAATAACACACAGACCAAAATAGTCATACATAATATAAACTGTTTTGGTGTAACTCTAGCCAAGAAAGTGAAAGATCTGTATGACAAGAACTTCAAGTCTCTAAAAGAGAAATCAAAGAAGTTTTGAGAAGAAAGATCAATCACCCATGTCCATGAATTGGCATAATTAACATATTAAAAGTGGACAATTTAACAAAAACAATCAACAGATTAAATATAATCCCCATCAAAATGCCAACTCAATTCTTCACAGAGATAGAAAGCCAATTATTGAAATTAATTGGTAATCCAAAAAACCCAGCACAGCTAAAACCATTCTCAACAATAAAAAAAAAAAAAAAAGAAAAAGGCTGGAGAGATGGCTCAGCGGCTAAGAGCACCCGACTACTCTTCCAGAGGTCCTGAGTTCAATTCCCAGCAACCACATGGTGGCTCACAACCATCTGTAAAGAGATCCGATGCCCTCTTCTGGTGTATCTGAAGACAGCTACAGTGTACTTATATATAATAAATGAATAAATCTTAAAAAAAAAATCTGTGGGAATTGCTATCTCTGACTTCAAGCTCTACTACAGAACTATAGTGAGGGAAACCAAATGGCACTGGTACAGAAAAAAGCAGTTAAATTACATGGAATAGAATTGAAGACACAGAAATGAACCCACACACCTATGGTCACTTGATTTTGATAAAGAAGCTAAAACCGTCCAGTGGAAAAAAGAAATAATTTTCAACAAATAGTGCTGTTTCAACTGGTGGTCATCATCTAGAAGAATGCAAACTGATCTACATATCACCTTGTACAAAGCACAAATACAACTGAATCAAGGACCTCCACATAAAACCAGATACAGCCAGACTACTAGAAGAGAAAGTGGAGAACAGCCTAGAACACATGGGCACTGGGGAATTTTTCCCAAAGAGAAGAGCAATGGCTTATACTCTAAGATCAAGAATGTACAAAGGGAACCTCATAAAAATGAAAACTAAAACTAAAGACACATTCAAGAGCTCAAAACAGCAGCCAACAAATTGGGAAATGATCTTCACCAATCCTACATCCAATATAATGCTAATTTCTAATATATACAAAGAACTCAAGAATTTTTTCTCTGGAGAAACAATTAACCCAATTAAAATTGGATTTCAGAGCTATACAGAGAATGCTCAAATGATGTATATTTGAGAAGGGCCTAAAGAAATGTTCAACATCGTTATTCATCAGGGAAATGCAAATCAAAACAACCTTGTGATTCCACTTCACACCTGTCTGAATGGCTAAGACCAAAAACTCAGGTAACAGTAGCTGCTCTACAGGATGTGCAGAAAAAGAAACACTCCTCCATGTTTTTGTGGAATTGCAAGCTGCTACAGCTCATTTAAAAATCAGTCTGGATTTTCCTCAGAAAATTGTACCTAGTTCTACCTGAGGACCCAACTGTACTAGTTCTGGGCATATACCCAAAAGATGTTCTATTGTATAACAAGGACACATGCACCACTATGTTCATAGCAGCCTTATTTATAATAGTCAGAAGCTGGAAAGAACTGAGATGTCCTGAGCAAAGGAATGGATATAGAAAATGTTGTATATTTACACAAATGAGTACTACTCAGCTAATAAAAGCAATGACTACATAAAAATTTTAGATCAATCAACGAAACTAGAAAATATCATGCTAAGTGAGGTAACAAAGTCACAAAAGAGCACACATGGGGATGCATTCACTTATAAGGGGATATTAACCCAAAAGCTCAAATTATCCAAGATACAATCCACAGACCACATGAAGCTAAAGAAAAAATACCACAATGTGGATGCTTCAGTTCTTCTTAGAAGGGTGACCAAATTACTCATGGGAAAATTTACATTGACACAGACTGTAGCAGGGGCTGAAATAAAGTTCCTTCGGAGATTGCCCCACTTGGGGATCCATGCCATACGCAGTCACTATATTCAGTCACTATTGCTGATGCCTAGAAGTGTTTGCTGAAAGGAGCCTGATATGGCTATCTCCTGAGAGGCTCTGCCAGAGCCTTACTGATACATATGAGTGTAAACGATGGGTATTGGGTGTACCTGGAAGAGAATGAGGGACAAAAGACGCGAAGAAGGATGCCAAGGCAAGAGTCTGATCAAGGCGACAACTTTATTTTTCCCCAAGGCTGAATTTATACCATAACATGGGTAACAGAGGGAAGGTGGAAGTAAGAAACATTTATGCAGGCCAAGGACACAGTATTCGTGTGGTCAGGGAATTGGCTGATGTTGACAGGATGTCAGAAAGGTCACAGGTTTATCATATTATTAGTCAGCAGGACAACTTTATCATATGATTATTTTTCTTGACCACCAGATTTGTATTAGTCTTCTGGAGCTGGCTGGGGATTTTCCATGAACCTAGTCATACTTAATTCTAACATCAACAATGGAGGGCTTCAAGGGCATCGCTATCAACAGACGAGGATGCTCAGAGCTAAACTTTGTACTGGACATGGCGACTACAATGGAAGAGTTAGAGAAAGAACTGATTAGCTGAAAGGGTTTGCAACTCCTTATGAATAATAAAACTATCAACCAACAGACCCTCTTCAGACGTCCCATGGTGAAAATTACCAACAAATGAGTACAAAATGATAAACCAAGGACTCCTTCTGCATATGTAGTAGAGCATGGCCTTGTCTTCAATGAATAGAAGGAAAAACCCTTGGTTCTGCGAAGGCTTCATTTCCCCATGTATTGGAATCCTAGAGCATTGAGTTGGGAGTGGGTGGTGGATAGTGGGAACATCTTGATAAAAGCAGGCCAAAAGGGGTGAGGAGGTTTGGGGGAGGCTGAAAACAGAATTATACTTGGAAGGTAAATACATAAAATATTCAATAAAAAAGAAATATTCAAATCCCGTGGGAGGGAGAGCTAAACCTTCAGAGAGGCAGACACGCCCGGGAAACCAGAAGAGACTGCACTCTGCACACACATCTCGGACGCCAGAGGAAAACACCAAACGCCATCTGGAACCCTGCTGCACTGAAGCTCCTGGAAACGGCAGCGCAGATCTTTCTGCTTGCTGCCTCCGCAGACAGCTCATGGGCAGCACCCCGAGAGCGAACTTGAGCCTCGGGACCACAGGTAAGACCAACTTTTCTGCTGCCAGTGACCTTCCTGGTGAACTCAAAACACAGGCCCACAGGAAGAGCTGAAGACCTGTAGAGAGGAAAAACTACACGCCCGAAAGCAGAACACTCTGTCCCCATAACAGGCTGAAAGAAAACAGGAAAACAGGTCTACAGCACTCCTGCCACACAGGCTTATAGGGCAATCTAGCCACTGTCAGAAATAGCAGAACAAAGTAACACTAGAGATAATCTGATGGCGAGAGGCAAGCGCAGGCATCCAAGCAACAGAAACCAAGACTACATGGCACCATTGGAGCCCAAATCTCCCAACAAAACAAACATGGAATATCCAAACACACCAGAAAAGCAAGATCTAGTTTCAGAATCATATTTGATCATGATGCTGGAGGACTTCAAGAAAGACTTGAAGAACTCCCTTAGAGAACAAGTAGAAGCCTACAGAGAGGAATCGCAAAAATGCCTGAAAGAATTCCAGGAAAACATAAATAAACAAGTAGAAGCCCATAGAAAGGAGACACAAAAATCCCTGAAAGAATTCCAGGAAAACATAAATAAACAAGTAGAAGCCCATAGAGAGGGGACACAAAAATCCCTGAAAGAATTCCAGCAAAACACAATCAAACAGTTGAAGGAATTAAAAATGGAAATAGAAGCAATCAAGAAAGAACACATGGAAACAACCCTGGATATAGAAAACCAAAAGAAGAGACAAGGAGCTGTAGATACGAGCTTCACCAACAGAATACAAGAGATGGAAGAGAGAATCTCAGGAGCAGAAGATTCCATAGAAATCATTGACTCAACTGTCAAAGATAATGTAAAGCAGAAAAAGCTACTGGTCCAAAACATACAGGAAATCCAGGACTCAATGAGAAGATCAAACCTAAGGATAATAGGTATAGAAGAGAGTGAAGACTCCCAGCTCAAAGGACCAGTAAATATCTTCAACAAAATCATAGAAGAAAACTTCCCTAACCTAAAAAAAGAGATACCCATAGGCATACAAGAAGCCTACAGAACTCCAAATAGATTGGACCAGAAAAGAAACACCTCCCGTCACATAATAGTCAAAACACCAAACGCACAAAATAAAGAAAGAATATTAAAAGCAGTAAGGGAAAAAGGTCAAGTAACATATAAAGGCAGACCTTTCAGAATCACACCAGACTTCTCGCCAGAAACTATGAAGGACAGAAGATCCTGGACTGATGTCATACAGACCCTAAGAGAACACAAATGCCAGCCCAGGTTACTATTTCCTGCAAAACTCTCAATTAACATAGATGGAGAAACCAAGATATTCCATGACAAAACCAAATTTACACAATATCTTTCTACAAATCCAGCACTACAAAAGATAATAAATGGTAAAACCAAACATAAGGAGGCAAGCTATACCCTAGAAGCAGCAAGAAACTAATCATCTTGGCAACAAAACAAAGAGAAGAAAAGCACAGAAACATAACCTCACATCCAAATATGAATATAACAGGAAGCAATAATCACTATTCCTTAATATCTCTCAACATCAATGGCCTCAACTCCCCAATACAAAGACATAGATTAACAAACTGGATACGCAACGAGGACCATGTATTCTGCTGCCTACAGGAAACACACCTCAGAGAAAAAGACAGACACTACCTCAGAGTGAAAGGCTGGAAAACAATTTTCCAAGCAAATGGTCAGAAGAAGCAAGCTGGAGTAGCCATTCTAATATCAAATAAAATCAATTTTGAACTAAAAGTCATCAAAAAAGATAAGGAAGGACACTTCTTATTCATCAAAGGAAAAATCCACCAAGATGAACTCTCAATCCTAAATATCTATGCCCCAAATGGAAGGGCACCTACATATGTAAAAGAAACCTTACTAAAGCTCAAAACACACATTGCACCTCACACAATAATAGTAGGAGATTTCAACACCCCATTCTCATCAATGGACAGATCATGGAAACAGAAATTAAACAGAGACGTAGACAGACTAAGAGAAGTCATGAGCCAAATGGACTTAACGGATATTTATAGATCATTTATCCTAAAGCAAAAGGATATACCTTCTTCTCAGCTCCTCATGGTACTTTCTCCAAAATTGACCATATAATTGGTCCAAAAACGGGCCTCAACAGGAGCAGAAAAATAGAAATAATCCCACGCGTGCTATCAGACCACCACGGCCTAAAACTGGTCTTCAATAACAATAAGGGAAGAATGCCCACATACACATGGAAATTGAACAATACCCTACTCAATGATAACCTGGTCAAGGAAGAAATAAAGAAAGAAATTAAAAACTGCTTAGAATTTAATGAAAATGAAGGTACAACATACCCAAACTTATGGGACACAATGAAAGCTGTGCTAAGAGGAAAACCCATAGCGCTGAGTGCTTGCAGAAAGAAACAGGAAAGAGCATATGTCAGCAGCTTGCCAGCACACCTAAAAGCTCTAGAACAAAAAGAAGCAAATAAACCCAGGAGGAGCAGAAGGCAGGAAATAATCAAACTCAGAGTTGAAATCAACCAAGTAGAAACAAAAGGACCATAGAAAGAATCAACAGAACCAAAAGTTGGTTCTTTGAGAAAATCAACAAGATAGATAAACCCTTAGCCAGACTAACGAGAGGACACAGAGAGTGTGTCCAAATAAACAAAATCAGAAATGAAAAGGGAGACATAACTACAGAATCAGAGGAAATTCAAAAAATCATCAGATCTTACTATAAAAGCCTATATTCAACAAAACTTGAAAATCTGGAGGAAATGGACAATTTCCTAGACAGATACAAGGTACCGAAGTTAAATCAGGAACAGATAAACCAGTTAAACCACCCCATAACTCCTAAGGAAATAGAAGCAGTCATTAAATGTCTCCCAACCAAAAAGGGCCAGGTCCAGACGGGTTCAGTGCAGAATTCTATCAGTCCTTCATAGAAGACCTCATACCAATACTATCCAAACTATTCCACAAAATTGAAACAGATGGAGCACTACCAAATTCCTTCTATGAAGCCACAATTACTCTTATACCTAAACCACAAAAAGACACAACAAAGAAAGAGAACTTCAGACCAATTTCCCTTATGAATATCGATGCAAATATACTCAATAAAATTCTGTCAAACTGAATCCAAGAGAACATCAAAACAATCATCCACCATGATCAAGTAGGCTTCATCCAAGGCATGCAGGGATGGTTTAATATATGGAAAACCATCAACGTAATCCATTATATAAACAAACTGAAAGAACAAAACCACATGATCATTTCATTAGATGCTGAGAAAGCATTTGACAAAATTCAACACCCCTTCATGACAAAAGTCCTAGAAAGAATAGGAATTCAAGGGCCATACCTAAACATAGTAAAAGCCATATATAGCAAACCAGTCGCTAACATTAAACTAAATGGAGAGAAACTTGAAGCAATACCACTAAAATCAGGGACTAGACAAGGCTGCCTACTCTCTCCCTACTTAATCAATATAGTTTTAAGTTCTAGGCAGAGCAATCAAACAACACAAGGAGATCAAGGGGATACAGATTGGAAAAGAAGAAGTCAAAATATCAGTATTTGCAGATGATATGATAGTATATTTAAGTGAACCCAAAAGTTCCACCAGACAACTACTAAAACTGATAAACAACTTCAGCAGAGTGGCTGGGTATAAAATTAACTCAAATAAATCTGTAGCCTTCCTCTACACAAAAGAGAAACAAGCCGAGAAAGAAATTAGGGAAATGATACCCTACATAATAGTCCCAAATAATATAAAGTACCTCGGTCTGACTTTAACCCAGCAAGTAAAAGATATGTACAATAAGAACTTCAAGACTCTGAAGAAAGAAATTGAAGAAGACATCAGAAAATGGACAGATCTCCCATGCTCATAGATTGGCAGGATTAGTATAGTAAAATGGCCATTTTACCAAAAGCGATCAATAGATTCAATGCAATCCCCATCAAAATACCAATTCAATTCTTCAAAGAGTTAGACAGAACAATTTGCAAATTCATCTGGAATAACAAAAAAACCCAGGATAGCTAAAACTATCCTCAACAATAAAAGGGCTTCAGGGGGAACCACTATCCCTGAACTCAAGCAGTATTACAGAGTAATAGTGATAAAAACTGCATGGTATTGTTACAGAGACAGGAAGATAGACCAATGGAATAGAATTGAAGATGCAGAAATGAACCCACACACCTATGGACACTTGATTTTTGACAAAGGAGCCAAAACCATCCAATGGAAAAAAGATAGCATTTTCAGCAAATGGTGCTGGTTTACTGGAGGTCAACATGTAGAAGAATGCAGATCGATCCATGCTTATCACCCTGTACAAAGCTTAAGTCCAAGTGGATCAAGGACCTCCACATCAAGCCAGATACACTCAAACTAATAGAAAAAAATTTTCCTGAACAAAACACCAATGGATTATGCTCTAAGATCAAGAATCGAGAAATGGGATCTCATAAAACTGCAAAGTTTATGTAAGGCAAAGGACACTGTGGTTAGGACAAAATGGCAACCAACACATTGGGAAAAGATCTTTACCAATCCTACAACAGATAGAGGGCTTATATCCAAAATATACAAAGAACTCAAGAAGTTAGACCGCAGAGAGACAAATAACCCTATTAAAAAATGGGGTCAGAGCTACACAAAGAATTCACAGCTGAGGAATGCCAAATGGCTGAGAAACACCTAAAGAAATGTTCAACATCTTTAGTCATAAGGGAAATCCAAATCAAAACAAGCCTGAGATTTCACCTCATACCAGTGAGAATGGCTAAGATCAAAAACTCAGGTGACGGGGTTGGGGATTCAGCTCAGCGGTAGAGCACTTGCCTAGCAAGTGCAAGGCCCTGGGTTCGGTCCCCAACTCCGAAAAAAAGAAAAAAAAAAACTCAGGCGACAGCAAATGCTGGTGAGGATGTGGAGAAAGAGGAACACTCCTCCCTTGTTGGTGGGATGGCAGACTGGTACAACCATTCTGGAAATCAGTCTGGAGGTTCCTCAGAAAATTGGACATTGAACTGCCTGAGGATACAACTATACCACTCTTGGTCATATACCCAAAAGATGCCCCAACATATAAAATAGACTCATGTTCCACTATGTTCATAGCAGTCTTATTTATAATAGCCAGAAGCTGGGAAGAACCCAGATGCCCTTCAACAGAGGAATGGATACAGAAAATATGGTATATCTGCACAATGGAATATTACTCAGCTATCAAAAACAATGACTTTATGAAATTCATAGGCAAATGGAGGGAACTGGAAAATGTCACCCTGAGTGAGGTAACCCAATCACAGAAAGACATACATGGTATGCACTCATTGATAAGTGGCTATTAGCCCAAATGCTCGAATTACCCTAGATGCACAGAACACATGAAACTCAAGACAGATGATCAAAATGTGAATGCTTCACTCCTTCTTTATAAGGTGAACAAGAATACCCTTGGCAGGGAATAGGGAGGCAAAGATTAAAACAGAGACGGAAGGAACACCCATTCAGAGCCTGCCCCACATGTTGCCCATACATATACAGCCACCCAATTAGACAAGATGGATGAAGCAAAGAAGCGCAGGCTGTCAGGAACCGGATGTAGATCTCTCCTGAGAGACACAGCCAGAATACAGCAAATACAAAGGTGAATGCCAGCAAACCACTGAACTGAGAACAGGACCCCCATAGAAGGAATCAGAGAAAGGACTGGAACAGCTTGAAGGGGCTGGAGACCCCATATGAACAACAATGCCAACTTCCAGGGACTAAGCCACTACCCAAAGACTATACATGGACTGACCCTGGACTCTCACCTCATAGGTAGCAATAAATAGCCTAGTAAGAGCATCAGTGGAAGGGGAAGCCCTTAGTCTTGCTAAGACTGAACCCCCAGTGAACTAGACTGTTGGGGGGAGGGCGGTAATTGGGGGGAGGATGGGGAGCGGGAGGGGTTAGGGTGATGTTGGCCCAGAAACTGGGAAAGGGAATAACATTCGAAATGTAAATAAGAAATACTCAAGTTAATAAAGAAAAAAACGGAAAAAAATGTTCCACCATATAACATGAGCATACAGTACATTATGTTCATAGCAGCCTTATTTTTAATAGCCAGAATGTAAAAAGAGCCCAGATGCCCTTCAACAGAGAAATGGATACAGAAAGTGTTGTCCTTTTATACCACACAGTTCTTTTCAGCTATTATAAACAGACTTCTTGAAATTCTTGTGCAAATGGATGGAACTAGAAAATATCATAAGCAAGGAAACCAGTCACCAAAGAACATACATGGTATGTACTACGGATAAGTGGTTATTGGCCTAAAAGCTCTGTAATACCCATTATATAATCCACAGACCACATGAAGCTCAAGAGGAAGGAAGACCACAGTGTGGATGTTTCTGTTCTTCTTTGCAAATGGAGCAACATCTTTACAGAAGATAGAGGGTAGAAAGGATTTGGGGGAAAGAAAGGAGGGAATGGGGAAAAATGGGGCCAGAATCAGGTATGTGAATAGATGAGAATAATATACAGAGGGTTAGGAATTTAAACAAATGTGTGTAGCAATGGGTGAAGAGTAATGGGCAGTGGCCACCAACAAGTCCCAGATTTCACGAAAGCAATTGGCTCTGAGGACCCGAAGCAGATCAAATTTGTTAAAATGCTCAACAAATATAAGGAAAAACTTCTAGAAACCATAAAAAGAGGTTAGGCAAGGCCCCAAGTTGGGGGATTGGGACACCTCTCATCTCCAAATTTTTAGCTTAGAATGGCTCCTATTGAAAAGAAGTATGGCTACAAAGAGTGGAGCACATACTGAAGAACACATCATCCAAAGTCTGCCCCCCCCCCTTGGGTCCTTCTTCCATTTAAAGAAACCAAATGCAAACACTATTGCTGATGCCAAGAAATGCTTGCAGATAGGAGCCTAGTATAACTGTCTCCTGAAAGGCTCTGTCAGAGGCTAACAAATACAGATGTGGGTGCTCCTCGCCAAACATTAGACTGAGCTTGGGTACCCAGCGCAGCTATTCAGGAAAGGACTGAAGGAGCTAAAGGGGTTTTCAACTACACTGGAATAACTACAATATCAACCAACCAGGCCTACTGTGGTTGTACACAAAGAAAGTGGAGGGACGCTGGGCAGGAAGCTTTTACTGGAGTTTTGGTGACTAGTGTGGCCTTTTGACTATGGGGACTTTCTCCCTGAGCTACAAACTAGGACAAAGCATCAAAAGAGGAGTTGTTGAGGAGAGAGTGTGAAAAAAATCTGAGAGTGGAGGAAATCTTTTGGCAGGAGCAGACTTGGAATTCTGTTTGGTAGCATGTATTTTGGTGACAGCAGGGTTTATCTGTAATCTGAGTTGGAAACTTGGACATGAGTGAAGAAGAGGGAGGGAAGAATGTCTTTAGGGCTGAGGAACTAGAGAAAAAATAGAGTACCTTAAGCAAAGAAGACTCCATGTCTTCTGGTAGACATAGTCAAGCTTGTGCCATAGGTTTCCGCTTGAGATGTATGGAGAATTTAGCAGCAAGGTGGGAAGGCAAGCTAACTATTGTATTAGTTAGAGAGTGAGGAAAGTACACAAGCATGCAGTCTACCTTGCTTTCTGGCAGGCATATTCTGCATTTTGGCTGCTGTTGTCTGCTAGAAGGAACCTAGAAACAGGAAAGGAGACATTTTTCTCACCTTTCTTCACTACAATACTCTAAAAAAAGGTTTAGTTTTTCTGTGCAATATATCAATACCTGTTATGAATTTCTTTACATTTCTTAGAAGAACGATTGCTCCTAGTTTTTGATAAATTTCTCTAGATTTTATATTGATCATAGGAATTTACATTTGTACCAAACATGTTTATGTGCAAAAGTTCTTCGAATCACATCAAAATTATGTGTGTATACCTATAGCAACCATAACTGCAAACATCAACTAGCAATCAACATACAAAATGTTTTTGATCAAGTAAGACCATGTTATTGGTGTATTGCGGTTCTAGACCTTGTCCCATAACCGCACGCATATGATCCAAAGTGCTGAGAAAAAAATAACTTTCCTTGTTGTATGTTATACACTTTAATTTAGAATTTCAATCAACTAATCAAACAAACTTTGTGGTACCTTGTAAATTTCTAGGCCTCAACCACATACTCAAGATAAAAGTCATTAATACTTTGCATTATTTCTATCTCTGGTGGATAGTGTTACCCCCAGACTTCACATACTACTTTGTGTTTGTTTGATTTTTTGTTTTTGTTTTCATTGCCTTTCAAGGAATTCTTCAGTTAGGGGGATTTTGAGATACTTTTTCTAAACACTACTGACTATCCTAAAACTAACTGTTGAATCTAAAGGCCTCTAACCCTCTGGGGATTGGTCCAGGTATAATATTCTGTAGATAAAGAAAGAAAATCAGCCTAAGTTTGAAGACTCTACTGCTAGGTTTTGTAATTCCTCTTACTTATAGTGAACATTAACTTCAGTGAAAGAGCAAGACAGGGTGCATCCCATCAATAACAGGATTCCTTAACATACTGATTAGGGAAGCCATCCTTCATTTTAGGAATGGTGAAACATCCATTGCATAAATAAAAAGAAACTAGAATCACATAATAATAATCCTCAGAATGTAAGATATATAAGAAAATATTTAGATCCCATGACAAATTTATATTTAAAAATAAAGAGTAGACCTACAAAAATACTTAAGGACAATATTCTAAAGTATTACACAAAATAGAAGCAAAAGGAACACTACCAAATCATTAAATGAAGCCACAATTACACTTGTACTCAAACCACAGAAACATGCAACCAAGTTAGAGAACTTCAGAACAGTTTCCCTTATGAATATTGATGTAAAAGTACTCTATATAATTTTTCAAGACTGAATTCAAGAACACATTAAAGCAATCATTCACGATGATCAAGTAGGCTTCATCTCAGGGATGCCGGGATGGTTCAGTATATGGAAATCCATCAACATAATCCCTTATTGAAACAAACTCAAAGAAAAACCACATGGTCATTTCATTAGATGCTGAGAAAGCATTTGACAAAATTCAACACCCCTTCATGATAAAAGTCCTGGAAAGAATAGGAATTCAAGGCCCATAGCTCAACATAGTAAAAGTAATGCCCAGCAAACCAGTAGCCAACATCAAACTAAATGGAGAAAACTTGAAGCAATCCCACTAAACTCAGGGACTAGACAAGGCTTCCACTCTTTCCCTACTCATTCAATATAGTCCTCGAAGTCCTAGCCAGAGCAATCAGAAAGGGAAAGGAGTTCAAACGGACACAAATTGGAATTGAAGTAGTCAAAATATCACAATTTGCAGAAGATATGATAGTATACCTAAGTGACCAAAAATATTTCACTAAAGAACAACTATATCTGACAAATAAGTTCAGCAAAGTTGTTGGATATAAAATTAATTCAAACAAACCTGCAGCCTTCCTATACTCAATGAATAACAAGACTGAGGAAGCAATTAGGGAAACAACATCCTTCACAATAGTCACAAATAATGTAAAATACTTTAGTGGGACACTAACCAAGTAAGTGAAAGTCTGTATGACAAGAATTTCAAGTCTCTGAAGAAATAAATTGAAGATCTCAGAGCTGGAAAGATCTCCCATGCTCGTGTATTTGCAGGATTAATATAGTGAAAGTGGCCATCTTTCCAAAATCAATGCACAGAAACAGTGGAATTCCCATCAAATTTCCAACTCAATTCTTTATAGAGCTAGAAAGAGCAATTTGCAAATTCATTTGGAATAACCAAAACCCAGGATACTGAAAAATATTCTCGATAATAAAAGAATTCTGCAGGAATCACCATCCCTGTCCTAGCATTGTAGAGCAATCCTGGTAAAAACTGCATGGCGTTGGTATAGAAAGGAGATGGTAGATCAATGGAATATACTTGAAGACCCAGAAATGAACCCACAAACCTATGGTCACTTAAACTTTGACAAATAAGCTAAAACCATCCAGTGGAAAAAAGACATAGTTTCAAAAAGTGGTGCTGATTTAACAGTAGGTCAGCCTGTAGAAGAATACAATTTGACACATTCTTATCTCTTTATACAAAGCCCGACATAAGTGGATCAAAGACCTCCACCTAAAACCAGATAAACTGATACTAACAGAAGAGAAAGTGGCAAGACTCTTGAACACATATGTAAAGGGGAAATTTTTCTGAACAAACACAAATGGCTCACGCCCTTAGATTAAGAATCAAAAGTGGGACCTCATAAAACTGCCAAGTTCTGTAAGGCAAAGGACACTGTAATAGAACCAAACAGGAACCAGCAGATTAGGAAAAGATCTTTACCATCCCTGCATTTAATAGACGGTAATATCCAGTATACATAAATTTGTCAAGAAGGTACACTCCATAGAATCATATAACCCTATTACAAAATGGTGTACAGAGCTAAACAAAGACTGAGAGTCAAATGAAAATTGATCAACATCCATAGTCATCTGCGAAATGCAATTCCAAAGAACTGTGAGATTCCACCAGTCAGAATGGCTAAGATCAAAATCTCAGGTGACAGCAGATGCTGAGAAGGATGTCAAGAAAGAGAAACTCTCCTCCATTGTTGGTGGGACTGCAAGCTGGTACAACCTCTTTGGAAGTCATTCTGGCAGTTCCTTGGAAAATTAGACTTAGTATTACCTGAGGACCCAGCTAAACCACTACTGTGCATATACCCAAAAGATGCTCCAACATATAACAAGGACATATGCTCCACTGAGTTCATAGCAGCCTTATTTATAATAGCCCAAAGCTGGAAAGAGCACAGATGCCCTTCAACAGAAGAATGTATACAGAAAATGTGGTGGATATACACAATGGAATACTACTCAGCTATCAAAAACAATGATTTCATGAAATTCACAGGAAATGGATGGAACTAGAAAATATCATCCTGAGTGTCGTAACCCAATCAGAGAAAAGCACACATGGTATGCACTAAATGACAGGTGGGTATTATCCCAAAAGCTCGAAATACCCAAGATCCAATCTACAGACCACATGAAGCTCAAGAAAAAGGATGACCAATACTCACATACGTCCACCACTTCTTTAAACTGGCAGCAAGAATACGCATAGGAGGTGATAGGGCGGCAAAGTTTAGAGCAGAGACTGAAGGGATGGCCACTCAGAGACTGCCCCTCCTGGGGCCCATATATAGACAGCCAGCAAATCTAGGTAAGATGGATAAAGCTAGGAAGTGCATGCTCACAGGAACCAGATATAGATTTCTCCTGAGAGACACAAACAGAGCATGTCAGAAACAGAGGAGAATGCTAGCAGCAAACCACTGAACTGAGAATGGGGTTCTTGGTGGAGGAATTAGAAAAAAGAATTGAGAGAGCTGAAGGGTCTTGCAGCTTCATAAGAACAGAAATACCAACCAAACAGCTGCCAAGGAGTAAACCACTAACAAAAGACTACAGATGGGCTGACCATGGGCTCCAACTGCATATGTAGCAGAGAATAGCCTTGTTGGGGCACCAATGGAAGAAGCTCTTTGTCCTGCCAAGGTTGGGACAACCAGTATTGGGCAATGTTCGGTAGGGCAGGAAGTGGGAGGTGTACGGGGAAGGGAACACCCTTACAGAAGAAGAGGAGGAATGGCATAGGGGGCTTATGTCTGGGAAACCAAGAAAAAGAATGATATTTGAAATGTAAATTTCAAACATTACATTAAAAAAACTAAAAAAAGAAAACAAAAAGCAAAAAAACAAAAACCAAAAAAGGATACTTTTAAAAATGAAGAAATTTTAATTTAAAATCTATGAAGTTCAAACTGAAGTATGAACTTCAAAAGTTATGTATTTGAATGTTTGCGTTAATTCAGAAATGCTTTACTAAAAACGGTTTTACAGAATTGTTCTATTGTTAGTAAGTTTAAAAACTGTTCTGGATATCTAATTACTCTTCTGGATGTTTAATTTGACACAAAATTCTTACTAGATCCTATAAATATCAAATATAAGACTGTAAATTGATGATGTCCACACTTCGGTCTTCAATCTTCTTTTTCATATTGTCTGTGAGTTGTATTTTGGGCATTCTGAGCTTTTTGCCTAACACAACTTATCAATGAGTACATACCATTTGTGTTCTTTTGTGAATTGGTCACCTCATTCAGGTATGATATTTTCTCATTCCATTTATCTGTCTGCAACATTTACACAGTCATTGCTTTTAATATCTATGTAGTATTCCATTGTGTACCACCTTTTTTGTATCCATTCCTTCAGTGCAGAATTCATGAGTTGTTTCCAATTTCTGGCTGTAGTAAATAATGTTATGAACATAGTGAAATATTTGTCCTGGTTTTATGTTGGAGCATCTTTTGGTATATGCCCAGAAGTGGTATAGCTGGGTCTTCAGAAAGTCCTATGTCCAGTATTCTGAGGAACCAGCAGACTGTTTTTGATCGTGGTTGTACCAGATTGAAAATTTTTACCTACAATGGAGAAATGTTCCTTTCTCCACATCCTCTCCAGCATCTACTTTCACCTGAATTTTTCATTCTATCTCATATGTTGTGCTTCCATTTTCATTAAACGCTAGAAGTCTTTCCAATTCTCTCCCTTTCTTTCTTTCTTTCTTTCTTTCTTTCTTTCTTTCTCTCTTTCTTTCTTTCTTTCTTTCTTTCTTTCTTCCTTCCTTTCTTTCTTTCCTTCTTTCTTTTTTCTTTCTTTCTTTCTTTCTTTCTTTCTTTCTTTCTTTCTTTCTTTCTTTCTTTCTTTCTTTCTTTCTTCTCTGACCAAGCAAACATTAAATAGATAGTTGTTCAGCTTCCTTGTACATGTGGGCTTTTTGGTATTTTTGTTATTCCGAAAAACATCCTTAGCCTATGCTGGTCCAATAGAATCCATGGGATTAATTCAATGTTTTGTATCTGTTGAGGTTTGTTTTATGTCTGATTACAAGGTCAGTTTTTGTATAGTAGTAGGAGGTGATGAGAACATGGTGTAAGCTTTTGTTTTAGGGCAAAATGTTTTGTAAGATATCTGATAAATCAATGTTTATCAGAGTACAGCAAATACAGAGGCGAATGCCAGCAGCAAACCACTGAACTGAGAACAGTACTCCCGTTGAAGGAATCAAAAAAAGAACTGGAAGAGCTTGTAGGGTCTCGATACCCCATATGAACAAAAATGCCAAGCAACCAGAGCTTCCAGGGACTAAGTCACTACCTAAAGACTACACATGGACTGACCCTGGACTCTGACCTCATAGGTAGCAATGAATACCCTAGTAAGAGCACCAGTGGAAGGGGAAGCCCTTGGTCCTGCTAAGATTAAACCCACAGTGAACGTGATTGTTGGGGGGAGGGCGGCAATGGGGAGGGGAACACCCATAAAGAAGGGAAGGGGGGGCTTAGGGGGAGATTGGCTCGGAAACCGGGAAAGGGAATAACACTCGAAATGTAAATAAGAAATACTCAAGTTAATTTAAAAAAAAATACTCAAGTTAGTAAAGAAAAAAAAAAAATCAGTGACCCATGTTAATCTGGATTGCACAAGAGCTGTCACTTCCTCTGACCATATAAATGACTATAATTGATCAAAAAAATACATTCTACATTTAAAGCATATTTTATTTGCCTTTATAATAATTCAGTTGTGGTATTTACACAATGGATATAATTTCATTATCTGTTACGTAACTTTTTAAAACTTATTTTACATAGTATGGGTAAACGCCTCCAAGGTGATTGGCATACAAACTACTGTACTCCAATCAACTTGGCCATTTTTCACAAAATTGGAAACAATTCTACCTCAATACCTACATACCAAGCTATATCTCTTCTGGATATATGAATATTAATATATACATATATGTGGATATATGTTTATATTATGTTTGTATATATACATACATATATATACATATATATAAATATATATATACAAATATATATATGTTTATTTATGATGGCCAGGAGCTGGAAACACCCCAGATGTCTCTCAGCTGATAAATGGATAAAGAAAATTTGGTCTATTTATAAAATGCAATAGTATAAAGTGTTTAGAAACAAAGATGTTATGAAATTCAAAAGCAAATTGATGGACTAGGAAATATGCTTCTTAGTGCATGGTGTGTTCTTGCTTATAAGGGAATATTAGCCATAAAGGGCAGGATAACCACACTGCAATTACAGACTCAAAGAAGCCAAAATAAAAAGTCAGAGGAGCATGCTTGAATATTTAACAGAAGGGGAAATAAACTGAAATTGGGGGTGGAGGAGTAGGGGCAACTCAGTGGGAGAGGGTGTGGGAAGGGTAACAGAATAGGTACATCAAACGAAGGGAAAGAAGGGGAGAGAGAATAAAAATTGGCAATGGGCAAGGGTGGAGGGCAGTGTCTATGAAGTGACACTAGCAGATTTCCTATCAGTGAGCGGTATGTATCTTGACATGGCCACATCCTATAGGCAGACAGGACTTCCACTTTAGGGATAAGGACACTTACCCACCTAGAAAAAAGTTACATCCTGAAAGTGTCTTACCTACATTGTATACAGAAACAGTGGTGGAGCAGAGACTGATGTAATGGCCAACCATTGACTAACCCAAATCAGACGTACCCCATGGGCAAGAATCAATTCCTGACATTATGATACTCTCTTATGCTTGCAGAGAAGATCATAGCTTAACTGTCTTCTGACAGGATCCACCTAGCAGCTGATGGAAATAGTTAAAGCAACTCACTCCCAACCATTAGATACTCACAGAGTCTTGTAGAAAAGTTTGAGGAGAGATTGAGATACCTGAGTGGGTAGAAACTCCACAGGAAGTTCAGCAGCATCAACATACCTCTACCTATGGAGACTCAAAAACGTAAACTCCAACTAAAGATCATACATGGACAGAACCTGGGCCACTGCCATAAATGTAGTAGACATGCATTTTGGTCTTTATTTGGGTCCCAAGTGAAGTGGAAAGTCTCCCTGATTCTGTAGACTGCCTGTAGATCCTATACCTTTAAATAGGCTTCCTTGTCTGGTATCAGTGGTAGAGGATGTGTGCAATCCTCTGCTGATTTGACATGTCAGGGTGGGGAGATAATAAGGTGGATCTTTCTTCTCAGAGGTCGAATGGAGCGAATGGGTAGAAGAGAGCGGGTATTGAGTAAAAAACAGTGTGAGATGGGGACTAGGAAGAAGGGGTTGATGTTGAATTTTTAATAGAATGGTGGAATTTATATATGAATGACTACATAAACAAATAAATAACTAATGTAAAAAAATAAATTTCCCCACAATGCATGTCATTTCCTTTCATTAGTGATGTTGTTTACAGTACCTCATGATGGTAGATTTCTAGGTCTAATGTTTGCTCTTCATTAACTAAATCATCCAAATTACTGAACATGTCTATAGTGGGAAATAGTGAAAAAATGCATGCAATATCCCAGTTTGCTTTTCTCTGGCCCCATGTAGCACCTTGTAGAAACCACAATCCTAGGGCTCTCTTGTCTCAGACGCTGTTCATATTTCTAGCCAGGCTTGGCATATTCTCTTGCCCAGAGCTCTTGAAATATCTTCCCTGAACTTGCTAAGTTCCCTTGGTAGGTCACTATCACAGCAGCCCCACACATCTAAATTCTGCATGGCCCTTACCACCCTCTTCAAAACAGTTGGATTCCATACCAATGTAGAAAAACACTATACAAAATTAGTTTAGAAAGAACAGGTAACTCAACCTTTGGCTGCAATTACAAACATCCTAAAAATTAAATCCTATGGTGGCTCATCTAAGGCCTCCAGTTAGTGACATCTTTAACCCTAAACTCTCTCTCCATCCCAAAAGCATCAAATCCCATTTGTCCCACTCTCTTCTTCCCCATTTGACTTGAAAGTCCCCTCTGCTTACTCAGTGATTGGTACTCTTAAATCATTATTCATTAAGGAAAGGTACTTGCCACACCTGTCTACCACAAATATTTCACAGTGCACATTTGTCTCCGTTACAACAGCTTGAATCTTCTCTCTATGTACAGAGGCCAGGCTGGTCAGATCATTGGCCTGGAATTCCTAAGAGTAGCCAAGACTTGGAAGTGAGAGTGTTCCTGTAGCTAGAAAATATATTTGACATTCAACAGAAAAAGTTCAACAGGGTGGGAAGTAGCAAGCTAAGTTCAATAAATAACATTGTGACAGTGATCTTGAGATATAGCATCATGGGTAAGGTAACCCAATCACAAAGACAAGAAAAGAAAAAAAATCACACATGATATATACTGAGTGATATGTTATTAGCCCAATATCTCAGACTCCCCAGGCTAGAATCCACAGACCACATTAAGATCAAGGAGAAGGAAGACCAAAGTGGAGATGCTGTAGTCCTCTTTAAGAGAGGAAATAAAGATATTCATAGGAAGGTAAGTGGACATAGCATTTTGAGAAGAGACTGAAGCAATGGCCATTCAGAGTCTGCCACATCTGGTGATCTGCCATACTTATATTTTACCAAGAAACTTGTTTTAATAGAATTATGCAATGTGAACCCATGAAATTTTACACAAAAGTCCCTCACAAACTTACATCTCAGTCTTACAGATCTCTCATTTCTCAAGTGAGTACCATTTTGCTTTCATTGTATCTATCCATGTGAATTGTTTATTTCACCACTATGAAAATAGTATTGCCCTGGAATACCCTGGTCAAATTCAACATCGTTCACAAGGCCTATTCAGATATATATCCCTAAACAATGATTTCCATTACACATCTCTTCTTTAATATTAATGTGCCATTTACAGTGACAATTTCTCAGATTCTTGTCTTACTCATTTAACTTAAATCACTAAAGGAAATAATTGATTCATAAATGTATCTTCAGACATTTTACAATATTATACTATATTATGTAATGTCCATAATTCATACATACTATGTGATTTCCCAAAATATGTCCAACTGAAATGAATGTAAATGAAAGTCATAATTAACTACTTGCCAGAATAAAATTTGTATTCTTTATACCTCCAATATTCTTGAGTATCAACTTCTGTTTATTTCTGTAGCCTCTTATCTGTAATTAAAGAGATATGAAATGGTAACTTCAATAAGTGTGAATGAAATTACCTGATTTAGGAAAGTCATTAAAAAAAACATTGTATAAAGATTGGTGCTATGGATATACCTATCTACAGTCCAGTGACTTACACAAACATCCACCACCGCAAAAACAGGACAAATATTCATTTTGATCCTATAGGTTTATTCCTATGTTTCCTGGCAGGCTGTTCTTTAATCTCTAGAGCAAGATTGTTCAGAATTAACATATATTCTCATTAATTTCATTAAAATTATACCAAAGGTTGTTTTTGCTATAATCAAGAGTGATTTTGATTAATACTTAGGAAATCAAACCCCTCGCCAGCAGTGGGAATGAGAACAACCTTTTCAGTCAGTCGTCCTTTCTCTTCCTTCTCTCCCCTTCTTGCAAAAGGCCAAAGATACAAATGCACCAGAGGGATTTTTAAGAGTCTGTTTGCTTTTGCAGGTAGTTCTAAAGAAATCACTCCAAAATGGGAGTCCATTTTCCTCTCTCTTGAGTGTGAAGAAAAAACACACAAGTGCACACCAGCCTGACTTGGCTGGCAACAAACAGTGCCTGGAGCACACACCCTCTCTTACAGACTGACTGTTAAGTCAGCAGAGAATGCTGGGAAAATCTAGAAGATGAAGAAGGTAACATACCCATGTACACATGTAAAGAGGACATGAAAATTGCAGACAGGTATTAGATAAAAACTAAAGGATCAGTCGAAGGTGATCTATCTTTGCTTTTAGAAACCATAGCTATTGAGGCATCCCACATTATAACTTGCTCTGACTCCAAAGCATAGTTTGACACGTGTGTTTTTGTGCTTATGATCTGTTCATGAGCATTCATTAGTACACTGTGTACAGTGTGAGGTGGAACAGTTCATTGAGGGAGAAGAAGTTACTGGAAAGATAGTCATTTGACACGCTATAGTTTCTAATGTTTCAACCATACCCTCCTTCATTTTCCCACCCTTCTTTCCATTCTTTTGAGTACTGAGGCTGGTAACCATGACCTTGTGTGTGCTAGACAAACACTCTATCAATGATTCTCTGTTGCCTCCTTATTGATCTGTGTAATAATTTTTGATCACAGGGTAGGTGTAAAATAGTGTATCTTCACTATCTCCTCCTTCAAGGAGTGCTCAGTACTCTAATGTCTTTTTCCTTGCCAACCTCTATGGTTCCTGCTTTTAGGAAAAAGTGGGGCCAGCTTACAGGTTCAGAGGTTCAGTCCGTTATCTTCAGGGCGGGGGCAGGGCAGCATCTACACAGATGTGGGGCTGGAGAAACTGAGAGTTCACCATCTTCCGAGGGCAGATAGGAGAAGACTGGCTTCCAGTCAGCTTTTAGGAAGTCTTGTCAGACTATTTCTTATGTTTGGACACTGTAGGTATCTGTGTTGCACTGCTTTCTTAGGGCTGCTGGGACACAGTGGAGTTAAAGTACTACATTAACAACTGGCCACACAGCAACATTTGATCCATTAAAGATTGAATACATGACAGTATGTATTATTTACGTCTTTATTGCTTTGAAAGACACCTTGGCCAAAGCACATTAAAAATAAAATTAGGATGATGTTTCCAGAAGTTTAGAGTCCATGATGGCAGAGAGAAGCCATGGTGTCAGGACCAGCTGAGAGCTTATATTTTGGGTAATTTAGTGTGAGCATGAGAGAGTGTGTGTGTGTGTGTGTGTGTGTGTACATGTGCAAGAGTGTGTACATTTATGTGTATGTGTATGTATATGTGTAAGAAGAGAGAGAGAGACAGAGAGACAGAAAGACACACACACACACACACACACACACACACACACACACAAAGAGAGATTGATATGTACCCTGGTGCCTGTGGAAGTCCAAGAAAAGTTATGGAGTTGATATTCTCTCACCTCTATATCGGTTCAAGGAATCGAGTACAGGTTATAAGGGTTTCTGCTTTTTATGCAGAAGATAACTGTACAAGAAACAGGATAACTTAAAATTTGAAAAGAAATCATAATTTTTTTCCAATTCCCCAGAGTAGAATTCCCCAGAGTTCAAAATATCAGCAGAGCCATGCTCCTGAGTGTTCCTGGATTTGAATGAAATCCTTCCTTCCTCCCCATGCCCCATTCTTAACTACTTTGTATCTCAGTAAAATATAAGAACAGCTAAACAGTTTCCTGTGGATAGATGTGGTGTCTTGGAAGCCTTTCTTCTGGATTTAGATTAGTGTGAGCAAAGGATGTGTCCCTAAGGTGAGTGGAATGCCATTCTTTGTCACCTCAGTTTTCACAAGTCCTTTGTAATCACAAGAATTGGAAGAAGCTGTGCAGATGACAGGGCCATGGTACAATGTTCACAAATGCCAATGTGTAGGAAAGGCCTAATAATACACTAGGTGTGAATGATGATCCTCAATTAAGGCCTTTGCCAGTCATATTGCCCAGTTAAAATATACATAATTGTAAGTAGGACTCTTTTTTTTTACAAAAAGAATATTTGCTTGTAAAAAGTGTGACATTCAATAGTTAGCTTAATAGGATGTGGAGAGATTTCCCAATGAATACTGCAGACCTCAGAAGAACAAAGGCGAGCACCTGGTTTATTTTAAACAGATGTCACCTGCTGTGGAAACTTCTTTCAGGCAAAGAATACAATGTTCTTACTGTTCTCCAGGCCTGTGATGTTATATATATATATATATATATATATATATATATATATATATATATATATATATATATATATATAACCTGATTGTTATATAGATAGGAGAAAGGGGGGATAGTCTCTCTATTTCTGCTTTGAACCTAGATGCCTAAGCAACACAAATCCATCCATTTACATTTTGGTTATTAGGTGGCTGAAAGATTCCCACTAGAATAAAGTTCAGCTTTAGAAGCGTTGTCCTCCTCTGAAGGCTCTAGTTTCTTTGCCTTTCCTGAGTTTGATCTTATTGTTTGTTTTACAGTCCCCTTCCACTGGTTATCTTACTAGGATATTCATTGCTACCTATGAGGTGAGAGTCCAGGGTCAGTCCATGTATAGTCTTTAGATAGTGGCTTAGTCCCTGGAAGCTCTGGTTGCTTGGCATTGCTTTTCATATGGGGTCTTAAGCCCCTTCAAGCTCTTTCAGTTCTTTCTCTGATTCCTTAAACAGGGGTCCTATTCTCAGTTCAGTGGTTTGCTGCTGGCATTTGCCTCTGATTTGCTGTATTCTGGCTGTGTCTCTCAGGAGAGATCTACATCCGGCTCCTGTTGCCCTGCATTTCTTTGCTTTATCCATCTTGTCTAATTGGGTGGCTATATATGTATGGGCCACATGTGAGGAAGGCTCTGAATTGTTGTTCCTTCTGTCTCTGTTTTAATCTTTGATTCTCTATTCCCTACCAAGGGTATTCTTATTACCCTTTTAAAGAAGGAGTGAAGCATTTGCATTTTGATCATCTGTCTTGAGTGTCATGTGTTCTAGGCATCCAGGGTAATTCAAGCATTTGGGCTAATAGCCACATATCAATGAGTGCATACGATGTGTGTTTTTCTGTGATTGGGTTACCTCACTCAGGATGATATTTTCCAGTTCTAACCATTTGCCTATGAATTTCATAAAGTCATTGTTTTTGATAGCTGAGTAATATTCCATTGTGTAGATGTACCACATTTTCTGTATCCATTCCTCTGTTGAAGGGCATCTGGGTTATTTCCACCTTCTGGCTATTATAAATAAGGATGCTATGAACATAGTGGAGCATGTGTCTTTTTTGTATGTTGGGGCATCTTTTGGGTATATGCCCAAGAGAGGTATAGTTGGATCCTCAGGTAGTTCAAGGTCCAATTTTCTGAGGAACCTCCAGACTGATTTCCAGATTGGTTGTACCAGTCTGCAATCCCACAAACAATGGAGGAGGGTTCCTCTTTCTCCACATCCTCGCCAGCATTTGCTATCACCTGAGTATTTGATCTTAGCCATTCTCACTGGAGTGAGGTGAAATTGCAGGATTGTTTTGATTTGCATTTCCCTTATGACTAAAGATGTTGAACATTTCTTTAGGTGTTTCTCAGCCATTCGGCATTCCTCAGCTGTGAATTCTTTGTTTAGCTCTGAACCCCATTTTTTAATAGGGTTATTTATTCCCTGTGGTCTAACTTCTTGAGTTCTTTGTATATTTTGGATATAAGCCCTCTATCTGTTGTAGAATTGGTAAAGATCTTTTCCCAATCTGTTGGTTCCCATTTTGTCCTAACCACAGTGTCCTTTGCCTTACAGAAGCTTTGCAGTTTTATGAGATCCCATTTGTCGATTCTTGATCTTAGAGCATAAGCCATTGGTGTTTTGTTCAGGAAATTATTTCCAGTGCCCATGTGGTCGAGATGTTGCCCTAGTTTTTCTTCTATTAGTTTGAGTGTATCTGGTTTGATGTGGAGGTCCTTGATCCACTTGGACTTAAGCTTTGAACAGGGTGATAAGCATGGATCGATCTGCATTCTTCTACATGTTGACCTCCAGTTTAACCAACACCATTTGCTGAAAATGCTATCTTTATTCCATTGGATGGTTTAGGCTCCTTTGTGAAAAATCAAGTGCCCATAGGTGTGGGAGTTCATTTCTGGGTTTTCAATTTTGTTCCATTGGTTTATGTGTCTGTTTCTGTACCAATACCATGCAGTTTTTATCACGATTGCTCTGTAATACTGCTTGAGTTCAGGGATAGTGATTCCCCCTGAAGCCCTTTTATTGTTGAGGATATTTTTAGCTATCCTGGGTTTTTGTTATTCTAGATGAATGTGCAGATTGTTTTGTCTAACTCTTTGAAGAATTGGATTGGTATTTTGATGGGGATTGCATTGAATCTATAGATCGCTTTTGGTAAAATGGACATTTTTACTATATTAATTCTGCCAATCTATGAGCATGGGAGATCTTTCCATCTTCTGAGGTCTTCTTCAATTTCTTTCTTCAGAGTCTTGAAGTTCTAATTGTACAGATCTTTTACTTGCTTGGTTAAAGTCACACCAAGATAGGTTATATTATTTGGGTCTATTATGAAGGGTGTCATTTCCCTAATTTCTTTCTCAGCCTGTTTCTCTTTTGTGTAGAGGAAGGCTACTGATTTATTTGAGTTAATTTTATACCCAGCCACTTTGCTGAAGTTGATTATCAGCTTTAGTAGTTCTCTGTGGGAACTTTTGGGATCACTTATATATACTATCATATCATCTGCAAATCATGATATTTTGTCTTCTTCATTTCCTATCTGTATCCCCTTCACGTCCTTTTGTTGTCTGATTGCTCTGGCTAGAACTTCAAGAACTATATTGAATAAGTAGGCTGAGAGCAGGCAACCTTTTCTAGTCCCTGATTTTAGTGGGATTGCTTCAAGTTTCTCTCCATTTAGTTTAATGTTAGCAACTGGTTTGCTGTATATGGCTTTTACTATGTTTAGATATGGGCCTTGATTTCCTATTCTTTCCAGGACTTTTATCTTGAAGGGGTGTTGAATTTTGTCAAATGCTTTCTCAGAATCTGATGAAATGATCATGTGGTTTTGCTCTTTCAGTTTGTTTGTATAATGGATGATGTGGATGGTTTTCCATATATTAAACCGTCCCTGCATGCCTGGGATGAAGCCTACTTGATCATCGTGGATGATGGTTTTGATGTGCTCTTGAATTCGGTTTGACAGAATTTTATTGAGTATTTTTGAGTCGATATTCATAAGGGAAATTGGTCTGAAGTTCTCTTTCTTTGTTGAGTCTTTTTGTGGTTTAGGTATAAGAGTAATTGTGGCTTCATAGAAGGAATTCGGTTGTGCTCCATCGGTTTCAATTTTATGGAATAGTTTGGATAGTATTGGTATAAGGTCTTCTATGAAGGTCTTATAGAATTCTGCACTAAACCCGTCTGGACCTAGGCTCTTTTTGGTTGGGAGAACTTTAATGACTACTTCTATTTCCTTAGGGGTTGTTTAACTGTTTTATCTGTTCCTGATTTAACTTCGGTACCTGGTATCTGTCTAGGACATTGTCCATTTCCTGCAGATTTTCAAGTTTTGTTGAATATAGGCTTTTATACTAAAATCTGATGATTTTTGAATTTCCTCTGATTCTTTAGTTATGTCTCCCTTTTCATTTTTGATTTTGTTAATTTGGACACACTCTCTGTGTCCTCTCGTTAGTCTGCCTAAGTGTTTGTCTTGTTGATTTTCTCAAAGCACCAACTTCTGGTTCTGTTGATTCTTTCTATGGTACTTTTTGTTTCTACTTGGTTGATTTCAGCTCTGAGTTTGATTGTGTCCTGCCATCTACTCCTCCTGGGTGTATTTGCTTCTTTTTGTTCTAGAGCTTTTAGGTGTGCTGTGAAGCTGGTGACATATGCTATCTCCTGTTCCTTTCTGCAGGCACTCAGAGTTATGAGTTTTCGTCTTAGCACAGCTTTCATTGTGTCCCATAAGTTTCGGTATGTTGTACCTTAATTTTCATTAAATTCTAAGAAGTCTTTAATTTCTTTCTTTATTTCTTCCTTGACAAGGTTATTGTTGATTAGAGCATTGTTCAACTTCCACGTATATGTGGGCGTTCTTCCCTTATTGTTATTGAAGACCAGCGTTACTCTGTGGTGGTATGATAGCACGCATGGGATTATTTCAATCTTTCTTTACCTGTTGAGCCCCGTTTTTTGACCAATTATATGGTCAATTTTGGAGAAAGCAACATGAGGAGCTGAGAAGAATGTATATCCTTTTGCTTTAGGATAGAATGTTCTATAAATATCTGTTAAGTCCATTTGGCTCATGACTTCTCTTAGTCTGTCTACATCTCTGTTCAAGTTCTGTTTCCATGATCTGTCCATTGAAGAGAGTGAGGTGCTGAAATCTCCTACTATTATTGTGTGAGGTGCAATGTGTGTTTTGAGCTTTAGTAAGGTTTCCTTTACGTATGTAGGTGTCCTTGTATTTGGGGCATAAACATTTAGGATTGAGAGTTCATCTTGGTGGGTTTTTCCTTTGATGAATATGAAGTGTCCCATAGACTGGGGGTCTCATCATAGTAAGGGGAGCAAGGACAGCATGCCTAATCCCCTTTTTATTCTGTTCCTGTGTGCTGACATGGGCTGAGCTGTTGAAAAAAATGCCTGCAGCTAGATCCTTCCCAGTATCTCCAATAGGAGTCGGTTGCATGGCCAGCTATGTGACAAAGGTGTTTAATCCAGCAGCTGAATACTTTCATTATGACATCAGAAGCAGGAATAGCCATCGAGTCAACTGCCACAGGCTCCAACTTAGCCTGGAGTTCTTGTCTGTGCTTCAGTTTATATGAAGTCTCTGCCTAACTATTAACTTTTAGATCTGGTAATTCTTCATAGAGAGGACTGTCCTGTGCCTTGTGGGCTGTGTTTATCAATCTGGCCTAAGCACTCACCATGCATTAGAGCCTTCTAGAGACCCTCTGTCCAGAAGACATGAAGGAGCTCAGTGGAGTAGAGCAAGCCTGTGGATTGGGTGGGAGGTTATGGGGCTGGGGGAAGATAATGGGGCTTGGATTTTTTGGAACATTTATTTTATTTCTAGTTATGTCTGCATGTTTATGTGCGGATCCATGCATGTTAGTGCAGGTTCCTAGAAGGTAGAGGCATCAAATCACCTGGAGTCAGAGTTATAGACAGTTGAGAGCCACCTGACATTAGTGCTAAGAATCAAATATGGGTCACCTGGAAGAGTCACAAATGCTCTTAACTGCTGTGCCATCTCTCCATCACCCTAGACTCCAGCTTTTATACTAAGGCAAATGACATTACAAGGAACACTCTCTGACTGACATTTTACAGGAGCTACTTTGACTGTTGTAATCGACTACTATGGAGCAACGCAAGGAGCAGGGAGATACTCAGGAAGCCATCACAGCTGAGGTCAGCTAATGAGGACCTTGTGGGGCTGAGCAAGAGCAGAGAGGGTGAAAAGTGGACGGAGGCACAGCACACTTGGATCACTGTGGACCGTGGTGCATTGCCTGGGACATGAGAGAAAGAAGGAGGGGGGGTCAGGTAAGACTTTGACCTAGTAAACAGGAGGCTGGACTTGTCATAGACTCAGAAGTAGAAGACACAGTCGTTCAAGTTTCAGGAATGTCCCTGGCTAGTTGGGGACAAGCTAAGTTTTGAGAGATCTACCAGACACTGGAATTCCCAGGGGATATGAGCAACTGGCTATGAGTCTGGGGACACTGCCTTTGGATTACACAGGGCAGCATGCCAGCATGTAGCTAAAGCCATGAAAATGCATGGGAAAGGGAGAAGAGAAGAGATGAAGAACAAGAGTCTGTGTGGCTCTTCAATCCAGGGAGAACAGTGGGGAAACTGAGGATTCCTCAGCAAAGCAGGGTTCCTGAAGACCAAATGGAGAGCAGATACAAGACAATGGAGCGGCCATTATCAAAACAGAAAACAGGACTAAGAGCCACTGGATTTCTGGATGTAGCAGTCACTGCTAATTTGAACAAAAGCAGTTTGTTACACAGTGAGTCAACTGAGAATTGCAAAAGGGGATAGGAAACAGAAAGGGATCTTCCAGGGAGTTCTGCTCTAGAAGATAGGAGAAGAAGGGTTATTAGCTGTGGCAGTGGGGTTGACAGAGGTGTTTGTTTGTATAAGAAGGTAAGTAGCACATAGTGTTTAAAATGGGAATTGTGACGACTGCTCTTGCTTATGGAATTGATGGTATTAAGCACCTAGGAGATTAGTAAAGCATGCCTCTGAGTGGCTGGGATGCGGTCTTAGAAAGGAACAGCTCACCATGGAAGTGGGTGGCTCTCCAGAGGCTGTGGGTTCCAATTCAGATAAAGGATTTTGGGAGATAGGTCAAGATTACACTCTGGTTCCTGGCCCCCATGTCAATTGGCTGTTCCTCGATTGGAGCTTTCCTCCCACCCTAGTTTCCTCCCAGGATATTCTGCCTCTCCACAGGAACCAGCTGACCTGGACTGAAACCACAAGCAAGGAAACAAAAGCAAAAGATTTCCCTCCTTTACATGATTTCTAACAGACAGTTATTCCCACCAGTAAGTCTGACAAACACAAGACTAACCCTGGCACTCATGGGCTGGGAGTTTAACAGAAGAGAAAGAAATGGCTTCAGATAAAGGCAGCACTGTTCACAGATGGGGACACGAGGTCCATGGGACACTTGCCCGAAGGAGTTTGGAAAGCTTCTTTTCTGACCATTTCTGTTTTCTCTGAGAAATAGGCCAATGGCTGAAGGCACAGATTGGGAAGGAGACTGAGGAGGATGGAGAGCAGCCACTGTCATGTAGGAAAGTGTAGGATAGAGTCAGAATGTCTAGACTAGGGAACAACATATATACACTCGAAAGACAACTTAAAGGTCGTATGTATTGGTAAGTTTCCTCTGGCCATTTCTCCAGTAGCATGTATGCAGGTTTAGAGAACACTCAGGGAGTCAGCTTTTGAAAAAGTATATCTTATGCATGTGTTAGTTCAGGGAGTAACCAGGTCAAGGACATGGCCCTGAGGCTTGGATAAAGTAGTCATCTACATTGTTGGAAGAACATATCTTTCAGAGCTGTGGTAACAGAGCACTGTTTACATTTCCTCACGTGATCCCCATTCCGCATGCTCTTCAAGTTATTGTGGAAATGAAATACAAGATAGAAACAAGGACGGAATCTGCTCTTCATTAATGTGGAATTATGAAGTGCTGGGCTCCCCTACTGGTAGAGGAGAGCCTGATGGGGCGGGCTGGATTCCTTGATGCTATGAACTACAGTGATGACTTAGTATGTTCATAGTTTTAGCAAGAGCTGAGTGAAATGAAGGCTGTGAATATCATCTGTGCCCCCTTCCCAGAACCATAATGAGAGATTGGCATGTGGGTGGAAGTGTTTGTGCTGTAAAATTAGAGTCCCAATCCCCATCTCACTCTTCCATTTTTAATACGCTCAATAATTTAATGAATGACGTGGAATTCAGTTTTGCTTTGTGATTTGAATCCACCTAGTCTTTTGTGTGTGTACAGCATTGATGTGTACAAGAAGCAGTGTTGGCAAGAGATGCTCTTAAATGATCTTTCATCTATTTTAAGAATATCTGGGATCTTCGTGTGGGGAAGGAAGTGATATGGCACATGCGGCCTGTCCCTGGGACCACATAAACTTTTAGCATCTTGGGTCTACTGTTGCCAAGTAGTGCTCTTGGAACCTCACTTTCTGCATCTGGGAAATGGGGTGATGACAGCCTTAGGGGTTGTGCCCATGAGACTGATGATGACCATGCTTGCAGAGGAGCATGGGTATTATTTATTGTCATTGCTGTGGTTGGCAGCGAAGAGAGGAAAAGGGATGGGGATCTGCCCTGCCTTGCTTCAGAGTACTGACCATCTTGGTTTAATTAAAAGCTTTATGTCTGCTGATAATTTTATTCTCAACCAGTTATTTCTTCTGCAAAACCTTCACATATTCGAGATAGGAGGTGATTTTAACCGGTATCCTTGCACTTAAATAAGAAGGAGATTGTCGGCCAGTTTGTTAACAAAACAGCTTATATACAGTATTTAAGGATTGAGTTGCTCTCTCTCATGTATAAGCCATTAGCCATGCAGCCATTGAAATGCAAACCCATCACAGTGAAATAATATAAAAAAATTCTCCTTCTCACTTGCACGAGCTACATGGTGTATTCGAGTATTTGGTCACCACACATTGCCTGGTGGCTGCAGAACTCAACAATGAGGACAAAGAACACATCTGTCACTTTACTGTTGCCCTCAGGCTAATGCCCTAAATAATATTCCTTAAACATACAGGAGAAAACCATAGACATCAGGGCACCTTGTCAAAAAAGACAAATTTTCCCACAAGATTGAATAAAATTGGCCATAAGTTTTTTTATGGAAGGTGTGGGGAAAAAATAAATATTTTTAAACTATTTTAGAAGTTTTAACAGTATACTTCATTTTTCATAGCAGAAATTCATGCAGTCTATAAATATTCATCAGGTTTATACCATGTACTATCCTCTAAGTGAGGGAATGGGTGTGGATAGATGAGAGAGGAGTGTTCAGGGACATGTGGGGGAAAGTAGACTGGATAACACTGGGAATAAAGAGAAGGAAGTAGACTTAGGAGAGCAGAATTAAGCAGGTCCCCTTAGATAGGAGTTTCGAGAAAACTATGATGAGTGGACATGGTGGGGCTCTCTGAAGAAGAGTGTCTTCACAGGTTATTATGTCCCTGAAACTGGAGTTAATGTGTTTGGAAGTCACCATGTGAGTCCTGGGTACCAAACCTGTGTTATTATAAAAAATAAAAATGGTTTCTTTTATTCCCCACTAGTATCAACACACGTGGCATCTGTGGGTTATTTTCATCTCAGTCAGCAAATATGTCACCTGCTAAGCTCCCTCCCATCTCACACTGCTGATGGCTACTCTCTGAGACCGGCAGCAATCTATCTACCCATTAAGTCCCCAAGGCAGGTTGTTTCCACACCAAGCATACACATCCAATTTCGTGGCAGGCTTGATGCTTCCTGCCATCACACCTTCTCCTGAACTCAATTAAGTCACCACATGAAAGAATACATTACATAATAACCTGTAATCCAATTGATAAGATAATTTGCCCATCTAGACAACACAAAGTCCTGTACATACCCATCCCTTGGAAATATTCACTATAACCTGTATCTATACACAGAAAAGAATCTTAACATCTGCTGCCATGTTCTCCCAGGTCCTTTCCCTCCCTCTGACTCCTTCTCCCCTGCTTCTCCTTCACTTCTAAAAAGAGTTCCCACTTCCCTTCCTTTTTGTCCAATGACAGGCCTTGTTTTTTTCTGGCCTACCTTCACCTGCATAATACCATCAACCTACAGACCTGTATCCTCTGTGATTGTACCAAGCATTCTTAACTACTTAGCCAACTCTCCTGTCCTGACTTGTGCAGTTTCGTGCTCAGTCTTTAGGAAGAGTGGTCTGTCATAGAGAAATAGCATTGGAGGCCAACTTTTAGAGTTGAGAGCTAAATTACCTAAACTGTTGTTCATAAATTACATAATCTATGGCTTTTTAGTACAAGGAAGAGATTAAGATTAAAAGAGTAGAGTGCTCTTTCCTGAGTACAGGAAAGTCGCCTCTTAAAATGAGGGTCATATTATCCGGTATGGAGAAGGAAAATGGGAAATCTAGGAAATTTTTCCTAGATGTTATACTTTGTGAAAGGAAGAAGGGAAGGTGAGAATTACTTTTCTTATGCTGCTGTTTTTACTAATGCTAAGGGGTCCTGTGTTGGATAGTGTGTTCTGAACCAACCCAAGAAGGCTGATGTGAAACAAAAACAGACATTTAAAGTTACAAGAGCTTTTCAAGGTAAAACTATCAAGATTGGGAGTGATGGCATCCACCTACAATCCCAGCACATGAGAGGCTTAGATAGGGAGTACAAGGTCAGCCTGGGCTATGGAAGGAAGGAAGGAAAAGCAGAGAAAGTCTTTCTTTGATATATATATGTATATATATATGGATATAGATATAGATATAGATATATATGGATATATATATGGATATATATATATGGATATATATTAGTATTGGCTTTATTATATGGGTTGCACCTTTGCCTGGAGTTGTATACATGGTTGGATGCAAATGTATAGAGATCACTTCAAAAATAAGACATTTAAAATAGAATAGCATAAAAACAAGCAGACTAGCCAGGCCTGGTGGCACATGCATGCCCTGTAATACTAAAAGCACATTACAATACTTGCAAGCATGTAGAAGTTGGGCAGAAGCAGAAGTAGAAAGATCAGGAGTTCAAATCCAGCCATGGATTCCCCATGTCTTCTCTTAGAAAAATTAAAAGAAAACCAAATAATATGAAAGACTAGTAAGTAGTATTTATATAAACCCTACAGACAGATAAATCACCCACTAAATTCTAAACACTGCTTTCAAAAATAGGAATAATTCAGATCAGGCTGCAAATTATCACCACCATCGTAGCTTCAGATGTTCTAAGGAGAGACATCATTTTGCCTTTTGCCCCTGGGACTAGAGGTTCCAAGGAATTGCATTTTTCCAAGGAGTCTCCTTGGGGAACAAAGAAGAAGGAGGAAAGAAAGGAACTTGTTCCCTAGAAAGAAATTTCACAAGGAGAGAGTGCCACTGAGACAGTGCCAGGATCAACAATGGGTGGGATGGACCACATCCTGACCACTTTGTATTCAAGCCTAATCCTGTGCAGGAGTCTGAAGATGGACTTGGCTAGATGAGTCAGTGGGTCTCATTATTTGGTTTGTTCCTAATGTGGCTAGTTGTATATGTACACACACACACACACACACACACACACACACACACACACACACGCACACGCACACGCACACGCACACGCATAGGCACAGGCACACACACATTTGGTGGTCATTTATCCAAACTTGTTAGAGTGCCCAGGGCCCAGACATTGACTGTAGGACTTGGGTTAAGGGACGACTCTGTACTCAAGGTGTTTGCTATTTACTTGAGCAAAAGCTGAAGTAATGTGGAACTACATGTCATGCTCTTAGAAATCCTGGATCTTGTTCTTAAGAGCTGAGTAAAGCAATGTGTTGGAACTCAGAAAACACAAATACTTCAAAGTGAAGCCTGGTGTTTTTGTTTGTTTGTCTGTTTTTTGCTTGTTTTTTAAATTAACAAACCAGCTTCAGAAGTTCTGGCTTGCAGGCAGTCCTCCTTTGCACCTGAAATAAAAACTAGGTATCATTTCTGAAGCTCCTTTATCTGTGTAAAGCTCCTAAGGATAATCTTCCTGAAGGATAACAAGCAGGAGACAAGAAGAGAACTCGCACCCATAGATCCCAGGCAGACTGTGTTCCCAGATGCTGTCACTTCTATGTGCCTGGCCCATGTCCCCTATAAATCACTGACTTCTCCTCTGAAATTGGTGTGGCCTCACTTCTGTCCTCCTCATAAAGAATCCTTAAGCCACAATCGTCAGGGCTCGTCTCTGAGTTTCATGCTCAGCGTGACAGCTGTCTACTTGCACATTAGTAATTCTGTTCCTTTATATCTGCCAATCGTTGTTTTGTTTCTGCAAACTCAAGTTCCAAAGTCCCAAAGAGTGGAAGGAAGGAAGGAAGGTCAGTTTCTGGAGATGCACACCTGCAAGGACCTTAATCGGCATCTGTTTCTGCTCTGTCTCAGCACAACAGGAGCCACTGTAGAGCATAAGCCACATCTGAGTTAAAGATCACAGTCTGATTAGAACGTGGAAATTGTAAAGCAATGAAATGTTCTAGATCTTGTCCTATATTTACTTCCTTCATAGCAACTTATTACCAATGCATATATGTTCCCTGATATCACTGTTGAGAAAGGTAGGCTGATTCCACAACAGGCTTCAACTTAGCAGTTAAGGAGACTAGGCCTAAATATCTGTTTCCATGAACTGGGCAATTCCAGGCAATTCCAGGCCTCAGAAGTTAGCCGGAGGCAAGGACTAAGGGTCACCAGCAGTTTTCAGACCTGCCTGACAAGTTTCCAGCCCTGACACTCCCATAAAGCTGAGATGGACCTGACATTAACATAGAGGTCACTCTTTTAGTCAGATTCCTATTCCTGCACAAACATCAAGACCAAGAAGCAAGTTGGGGAGGAAAGGGTTTATTCGGCTTAAACTTCCACATTGCTGTTCATCACCAATGGAAGCCAGGACTGAAACTCAAGCAGGTTAGGAAACAGGAGCTGGTGCAGAGGTCATGGAGGGATGTTACTTACTGCCTTGCCTCCCCTGGCTTGCTCAGCTTGCTCTCTTACCCAAGAACTCCTGCTGAGGGACAGCACCACCCACAATGGGCTGGAACCTCCCCTCTTGATCACTAGTTGAGATCACTGCCCTGCATATTGGTCTCATGGAGACATTTCCTCAACTGATTCTCCTTTCTCTGTGATAACTTCAGCTTGTGTCAAGTTGACACACAAACCAGCCAGTACAGTCACCTACCCCAGAATTCCCTAATGTACTTTAAATCATGCCTGCAAACTCATTGGTAGTCTCTCTGACTTGCTAATGGGGGACTCCAGCATGCTGGATTTCTGCAGAACAAAACACTCAATGAGTCCGGGTATCATTCTTTGGCAAGCCATGGGCCCTCATTCTTGTGACTATTATGTAAAATGTTTGAGATGTTGTAACTTAGATCACAACAACCCTAAAGGTGCAAAGGTCATCTGACAGCATCTGAAACCTGTACCAGAGATTTCCCTTCTGGGGTATTAGCCGAATTATCCTATATTTCCCTATTAATTCACTTAGTAAATTGATTCTAGACTATCTTTTTTTTATTATTATAAAAGATCATGTTACTATCCCCCTGGTGTCAGGTCCATAGGAAACTTCAGTTCCCTGAATCCCGAGGGGAAGTCCAATGAGCTCAGCTTGTGGCAATTAGGTAAGAGTCAGCATTCCTCTGGAACTTGTGAAACTAGCTTCTGTTCCTCTTACCCAGGAGAAGGGACACATGGGTACCTGTTGTTCTCATTACCCTGTGAGAGATCCAGGCTTCTTCAATATTACAGGTATCCAGGTATTAGTGCACATTTCAGAGTCCATGCCAGCAACCCAGCTTCCTGCGTTCACAGGCTCCCTGCCCCCAGCCAGTCAAATTCCTTACAACCTTGCTATTCTCCCTCTTTTCTCTGTTCTCTATGCTCCTGCAGAGAGTCTGGCCCTGTCCAGTCTGTTGGCAATGTTCAGTTTATAGCTTTCTTTTTCTGCTCTGGACTCTTCTAGATTCCTCTGTCTTCTCTCTCTCTCTCTCTCTCTCTCTCTCTCTCTCTCTCTCTCTCTCATCTTATATCAAGCAAGTTGAGTCCACCTTTATGGTCACATTTATTTGATTCTTAGCCCCTTGGATGCAAGAGCTTTGTTTTGTGCCAACATGTGTAAAATGCATATCTGAATACAGAGCTTAATACGAAATACACCAGTGTTAATAAAGTCATTGGTAATGTCTATACTGATCATATGTTAAATGATAAAGCATTGACTAGAACCATGACGTATTCCTCAAATTTTGCTCATTTCTTTTTACCTATTATGTTTAAAATATAGGACTATTAGAAAATTTGAAATCACAAATGTGATTTGTATTTTATTTCCATTATGTGTTGCTGGTCTAATTTTTTCTTTTTCTTAACTTTTAAAAAAATGCCATTTCACAGAAGAAAGTTATGTTCTCCCCAGTGTCTTTCCGTTGTGGAGGAAAGTGATCCATGAAGCCCTGGTGACATGGTTCCTTCCTCCAGTAGGCTTCTCAGCTTTAACAAGTGGCTCACAAGCTTGTCCTGTTGCAGAGCCCTAGTCATAAGGTTTTTGACTGGAGACTTACCCTAAGGCCACCAGCTAGCTAGCACACTGAATTAGTGTCTCCATCTCCTGGCTCAGTGTTGCTGATGCATGCCATTTCTGCTGACTCTGGAGAGCAGAACCTCCTGCTGGGCTCCCTGAAGGGACAATGAAGGTAGAGACAGAGGCTTCCCATCCCTCCCTCAACTCCAACTGGAGAATGAAAAGAAAGAAATGTTCTAAGGAGCCCCTGGGAAGTGTGGGGGACACCTGCTACTCTGTAAAAGGCAATTTAAGGAAAATACTTCACATAGAACCGATTATTACCTCTTAAGAACTTTCACTTAACCTATATTGCATTGTTCTGTTCTTTCTTTCTTTATTCTTAGAGAGGAAAAAAGCAGTGTCTGATAAATTGTAAATTCTTCTTGTGGTGCCCTTGGAAGCAGCCCAGTGAGTTCATGCACTCTCAGAGAGAATGATTACCACTGAAATCCTTCCAGGGCAGAGTGGTATGGGTTCAGGAAAATGGAAAGGAATGTGAAGGAAGGGCAGCTGAACCTACACACAAGAATCCTGTCAGCTTACAAAGCTCCTGAAAGAGCTTCCTAGGTCCTCTCTGATTCCTCCTTGCTTCAGGCTTCTTTCTGTTGCCCAGGGGAATCAAGACCCAGCTTTCCTGTGGACAGTCCAGGTCTGCTAATTCCTGCTTTTTGCCATTTTGTGCTGTCTGCCTCTTTCCATATTCCTTATCTTTGAGTTGAAAGTTTTATACACAGTGGTTAATTTTATCCCAGAATTCTATGTGGTTAAGAACATGGATTCTATAACCACAAGTCTGAGGTAACAATAAAGGCTGTACTGACCTAAACTGTTTTAGTCAGGGTCACCACTGCCTTACAGAAACCACAAGGAGAGCAATCTGGGGAGGAAAGGGATTTCACCTCATAGTATCACTGAAGGAAGCCAGGACAGGGTCTCAACAGGGGAGGAACCTGGAGGAAGAAGCTGCTGCAGAGGCCACAGAGGGTTGGTGCTTACTGACTTGCTCCTCATGGCTTGCTAAGCCTGCTTCCTTTTAGTTCCCAAGAACCACCAGCCCTGGGATGGTCCCAGCCACAATGGGCTGGGCCCTACCATATCTGTCATTGAGAAAATACCTTACAGTCAGATGTTATGGAGGCATTTTCTCAATTGAGTTTCCCTCCTTTCAGATAACTCTAGCTTCTATTAAGTTGACACCCAACTAGCTACCCAAGTCTCCCTTCCTCTGTAAGCGAGAGGACTGACCACATTCCCTATGAGGAGGCTGTCATTGTGATTGGGACACTCATGCGATTTGAGGTGACAATTTGAGCCATAGTGAATACTCAGAAATGTTAGCTCTTAGTACTCTCATAAGTTAGGTATATTACTGTCGCACGCCCAACGTCCCGCCAGCAGGAAACGCATGCGCGGACACACGAATCCTTCTGCAGCAAAACGTTTTTATTGTATCTTAAAGAGAGGGCCCGGGGCGCCAGCATGGCGCGGCTTATATACACCCTAGCGCGGCGCATCCACACCTGATTGGTCGCTTCCCCATGATCTCATAGGCACGCCCCGGAGTGGGCAAACGCCTGGCACAAAGACACTCTTGCACATGCGCACACAGTTAACTTCCTGAAAGAAAGTCGGCTGGTGCGGCGGAGGCCAGTGCCATCTTGTAATGGCAAAAAGCTATCCCGGCTTTCCTCGTGGGGCGCAGTGGAAGCCAACACCATCTTCTGGTGGCGAATGTTATTGCTGCTCTCCACATCTCCCCCTTATTGTTTTACTAGTAAGAGGCTGGTCTACGTCCCTGCAGTTACATCCATCTGCTGTGGCTCCTGTCTTAGGTCGTTTCTGTATGTCACAGCCTTATCCATCATAGGGTAACCCTATCGCCACCGGGCCCCATGTCTTAGATTGGTCTGTGCATGAGGAAAGTTGCCCGTCTCTGGATACCGCAGTGCGTTGTGACAGTAACTGCTGAACGACCTAGGGCGAACTCTACAAAAGAGGCCAGCCAGAAAATGAGTTAGTGGCGAAATCATGATCACCCTATCGCGTGTAATGAGGAAACCTCAGCGATGTAGAAGGGCTGATCAAAGAATCATTGAGTCTCTCTCATCCCAGTGTAATGTATCCACAGATTCATGGGGTATAAGAGCAGAGAACTCAGATACCGACTAATTCCTGAGCATAGATAACCAAATTCCAGGGGAGGCCCCTTGTTCAATGGCCACACGTGTTTGAGTGATAATGACCTTGTCACGTTTCTGGTGAGACCTGAGTTTGCAAACCAACCATAGCATGAACACTAATCCACAGTATAGGGCTGCACCAAACAGAGCCACCCCCACCCATTCTTTGAAGTACTAGGAATCCAAATCCAAATAGGCAGTGTGAGGGCTAGAGGTAGTTTCCGAGGGATCCATCCGGGAGTCATTTCTAGGCGTCAGAATTCTCCGTGTCAGTCGTTCCGGTAGTCAGAATGGGTTTTCTTCTTCCTGCGGGAAAACACAAACAGATCCCCTGGATCTTATTAAAATAGGATCCGGGCCTTTCCATCGACCAGTCAAAACATCTTTCCATTTTACCATCTCTTTTGGTCTATCAGGCTCTGAATAGTGGCGTTGGGCCGCACTATGGCCTTGGGCATCTAGATTTAAAAAATTAAGGGTGAAGAGTGCCATGGAAACAGCTACTCTTGGTACTGAGGGTAGAGCCTCCTCGACTCCCCCTTTTTGTTTAATTAAATAGGATTTGAGAGTGCGATGGGCACGTTCTACAATGTCCTTTCCCTTAGGATTATATGGGAGATCAGTCAGATGAGTCACATCCATCTGATGGCAGAATTGTTGAAATTTTTGAGAAGTATAAGCTGGTCCATTGTCTGTCTTAAGGAGTTTGGGTTTACCCCAAGCACTCCACGCCTCAAGGCAATGTTGAATTGCATGCGAGGCCTTTTCTCCTGTTAGAGGTGTAGCAAACATGATGCCAGAGCATGTATCAATAGAAACATGCAGATACTGAAGTCTTCCAAAAGAAGGGATATGAGTAACATCCATTTGCCAGACCTGTAGCGGTCGGATTCCTTGTGGATTAACTCCCACATCGGGTACAGGCAGAAATTGACAACAATTTTGACATTGGGTAACTATTTCCCTAGCTTCTTTTCTAGTCAAAGCAAATCGGTGGCGTAAATTTTCAGCCATCACATGAAATTGTCTGTGAAATTCTTTTGCTACATCTAATTGGGGGGACAAGGCAACTGCAATCACTCTTGTAGCTTGGTCTGCTGGGTCATTTCCACGGGACATTGGACCAGGAAGGCCCGAGTGAGCTCTAATATGTGTTATAAATACAGGAGATCTCCTGCCGAGAAGGGTAGATTGAATTTGCTGAAAAAGTTGAGCGAGTTTGCTGGAAGGCCTGATTAATCCAGCCACCTCAAGGACCTTAACTGCATTAACCACATAGGAGGAATCTGACACAATGTTAAGTGGGCCTGGGAAGGTCTCGAGGACCTCTAGCACCACTAAACAGTCCACAACTTGAGGTGAGGTTTCATTATACTGCTTAGATACTACCTTATTATTGACCACATAAGTACCTACACCAGTTTTTGACCCATCTGTATACACTACAACCCCATCAACAAGTGGTTTCTGAGACATTATGTGTGGGAACACAATGGCTTGGCTTAAAGCAAATTGTAGGATCGGGTGTTTTGGATAATGATTATCAATCTGTCCAGTAAAGTAAGTAACTAACACTGCCCAAGCATTTGAGGTAGCAGCTAATGTTTGAACCTGAATGGCTGTATATGGTACTATCAAAATTTTGGGTTCATTCCCAAAATGAGTAATAGCTGCCTTCAACACGCGGAGTGCAAGCTGAGCAACCGCATCGGGATACCAGTCAATAATCTTAGCAGGAGATGCATTGGGATGGATCCATAATAAAGGCCCATCCTGCCACAAGACAGCTGTTGGTAATTGCATAGTTTTGAAATCACACAAATCAAAAGGCTTGGTTTCATCAATGCGCTGTAATTGAGCATCCTGTAAGGCACTTTCTACAACTTGTAAGGCCTGGTTTGGGGCTGGCATCAATGCTCTCGGAGAGGAGATATGAGAGTCCCCTTCCAAAATATCAAATAACGGTTTCAACTCAGCATAGGAAATCTTTAAAAATGGTCTCAGCCAATTTATATCTCCCAATAATTTTTGGAAATCATTTAAGGTATGTAAATGATCTCTGCGAATCACTAATTTCTGAAGAAATATTTTTTCAGAATAAATGACCGATCCCAGAAATAAGCCAATTTCTGCAATTTGAACTTTTTCTGTAGTGACTTGTAGTCCCCATTGTCCCAATGTTTTGGTTAAGATGGGATATGAGGTCTGTAAGGTTGTTAAATCTCTATCACACTTTAGAATATCATCCATGTAATGAACCAGAAGCAAAGATGGAAATCGCTTCCTTATAGGTTCAAGGGCTAGTTGCACATATAGTTGACACATAGTGGGGCTATTGGCCATGCCTTAAGGCAGGACCTTCCACTGAAATCTCTTATCAGGTTCAAGATGATTAACAGCTGGTATAGTAAATGCAAACCTCTGTCTATCTTGTGGACACAAGGGGATGGAAAAGAAACAATCCTTAATATCTATAATTATTATCTTCCATTGCTTAGGTAAGGTGGAGAGTAAGGGTAAGCCTCGTTGGATAGAGCCAAATAGACACATCTGTGCATTAATGGCTTTCAAATCACGGAGAAGTCTCCATTTTCCTGATTTTTTCTTTATCACAAAAATAGGAGTATTCCATGGTGAAATGGACGGTTCTAAATGACCAAGCTGTAATTGTTCATTAACCAATTTAGTGGCAGCTTCCAATTTTTCAGAGGATAGAGGCCATTGAGGAACCCATTTAGCCTCCTGTGTGAGCCAGGTTATGGGCATAGAACCCTCAATGGCACCTAGGAAAAACCCAGGCCCTGCCTTCCTATATTACCTTCTTGTGGGATTGGTTCTACTTTTCCTTGTTCCTTTTTTCCTAATCCCTTCCCTTCCTCGTAAACCATTCTCTTCATAATCTCGACAGCTTGTCGAGAGTACTCGTTGGTCAATGTCAGTCCTAGACCCTGTAAGACATCCCTCCCCCAAAGGTTAACAGGAAGAGGAAGGACATAAGGAATGAACCTTCCTGATTGGCCTTCTGGAGCATGCCAGATCAAAAAGCGTGAGCCGATAGTGGGGCTGGCCTCATACCCTAGTCTTTGTAAGGAATGGGATGATTGAATGACAGGCCATGCCTTAGGCCACCAACTAGAGGAGATAATGCTCTTATCAGCCCCTGTATCTAGAATTCCTGTAAAAGTTTTCCCTTCTATATTCAACTCTAAAGAGGGTCTGGAATTAAGGTCCATCATTAAATAAGCAGAATCAGTCCCGGAAGAGCCAAACTTCGCGGTGCCTCTAGGGACCCTGGAAGAAGGAAAATGATCATGTAAGCTTGGAAGGATAATCAACTGAGCAATCCTGTCACCTGAGGAGATGGAAAAAATGCCTTGAGGGCAAGAGCAGAGAACTTGAAGTTCTCCCGTGTAATCTTGATCTATTATTCCAGGGTGAAAAATAAGTCCCTTTAAGGTTAAGGAGGATCGACCCAAAATAAGGCCGACACTTCCCATGGGTAAGGGGCCTTTGTAGTCAGTGGGGACAGGTTGCACACCCATCAGTGGCATTAATATGAACTGGGTGGTGGAACGGAGGTCCACTCCTGCTGAGCCTTTTGTAGCTCTGTGAACCGTTGTGTCCGTTTGTTGTGAGCTGGAATCCCATATGTTTTGGGGCCCTGAGACTTGGGGCCCAGATACCCATTTTTTGGAGTGTTTTCACCCCCTTCTGCCTGCGGAGACCCGGGCTGAATAAGCCTGCCTCTGATATCTTTAACTGAGCGACAGTCACTAGCCCAATGATAGCCTTTCCCACACTTAGTACATAGTCCTGGTTCTTTCTTCTTTGTGAGGGCCTGATACTCCTTTTTCAGATGTCCTGGTTTGCCATGGTTATAGCAGACCCTGCGATCACCTGTACCTGAGCACTTTTGGCCCTGTAGGATAGCAGCCGCGAGGCCGGCATTCGTAAGCGGGCCTCCAAGTTCTCGGCAAATTCTCAGCCAGTCCTGTAATCCATTGCTCTTCCAGGGGGTAATAGCTGCTCTGCATTCCTGTGTGGCTTGCTCATAGACCAACTGTTCCACTAAAGGCATTGCCTGTTCAGGGTCTCCAAAGATCCTGCCTGCTGCCTCTGTCATCCTAGCCACAAAGTTTGAGAATGGCTCCTGGGTGCCTTGTATAATTCTTGTTAAGTGTCCCCCAGACTCTCCCTTCTTGGAAAGTGCCTTCCACGCCTTAACGGTGGCAGTGGAGATTTGAGCGTATGCTCCCCAGTTATAGTTTGTTTGATTATTGGCATACTGCCCTTGTCCTGTTAGCAGATCAAGTGTCCAATCTCTCTGATCGCCTTCAGCAATGGCACTGATTTTGGCCTGTGCCTGAGAGGTGTCATACCACAAGGCTTTCCATTCCATATATTGTCCCATATTAGGGAGTGCAGCCTTCACTGTTGTCTGCCAGTCTCCTGGAGTCATGGCCAGAGTGGCAAGCCTCTCGACTTGAGCAATAGTAAAATTGACACTAACTCTGTAGTTACGGACCGACTCGGCAAGTTCCTTAATTTGAACATATTCTACTGGTGCGTGAACACGGTCTCCATCGGCAGCCTCAAACACCGGAAATGCCTGCTGAATCTTTTTCTGTTCCTCTTTAGTGAGGAAGGAATCTGAGTGAAATCTCTCCATATAAGATGGAGGGGTGCTGGTGCTTATAGGCTGGGAAACCGCACGGTTTCCACCTCCCACTTTCTTCTGTTTACCCTAGCTGTTAGCTTATTGTTCATCTGGGTAGTATCCTTCTTCTTCATAGCGAGCTGCCTCATCTTCTAAATCCTCTTCCTCAGAGGAGCTAAGCTTGTCTGTCTCTGAGCTATCAAGCTCTAAAACCTCTAACTCCTTTACCGGATAAAGGCTTCTCCTTTTCAAAACTTTCTTCTCCTTTCTCTGTTTCTCTCCCGGGGCGTCTTTCCCCAACCTCTCGCTCCCTCAGATCTGAGGTCTTTGGGAGGGTCTTTTTTCTTATGTTTACCTTTTCTCTTTGAGCTCTTTAAACTTTTATCCCGCACTGTTTCTGACATGCTGTCTTGTAACTCCCCTAGCACTCTCTGTCCTGCTATTACAGTTGGGCGGCTCCCATCTTCTAGGCACGACCTGTGACGATGCCTAGCAGCAGCCACAAAATCAAACACCAAAAGAGAAAGCATGAAGGCTGCTAAAACGATAACAAAAACTTCCGCCGCATCTTCAAGTGGGGGAGAGAAGTGAAAAAGATCAACACCAAACATATCTTTCAGAGCTTACCCGCGTCCTGCAGCTTTGGATTCTCTCCGAGGACGGAGGGCCCCTCCTCGGCGATGGTGATGGTGTGGCATTTTATCCCGGGTTTCGGCACCAGATGTCACGCGCCCAATGTCCCGCCAGCAGGAAACGCATGCGCGGACACACAAATCCTTCTACAGCAAAACGTTTTTATTGTATCTTAAATAGAGGGCCCGGGGCGCAAGCATGCCGCGGCTTATATACACCCTAGCGCGACGCATCCACACCTGATTGGTCGCTTCCCCATGATCTCATAGGCACGCCCGGAGTGGGCAAAGACCTGGCACGAAGACACTCTTGCACATGCGCACACAGTTAACTTCCTGAAAGGAAGTCGGCTGGTGTGGCAGAGGCCAGTGCCATCTTGTAATGGCAAAAAGCTTTCCTCGTGGGGCGCAGTGGAAGCCAGCGCCATCTTGTGGTGGCGCATGTTATTGCAGCTCTCCACATATTACTACATAAATTAAACATATCTGTAATGAAAATTAGAATTTCACATTAATCTGTGTCTCATTTTGGCCTAAAGCACCAAACAATCTAAACGGTGTTTTGGCTTTGGTGGGTTATGGGGCAGAATAGAAAGGCACAGAAACTGGGGGTCATGAATGTTGTTGGAACCTTTCAGCTTCCTCTAGCAGCACAGCAAGAATTCCAGACAATCACTAAGGGCCTTCCTCCCTTTCTAGCCACTTTCTGCAGTTCTGTGGGATCTCACCAGAAACCACACTTTACAGAAAGACTCTTCAGCTAGGCTCCTTGTTCACCCCAGCAGTGCCTGCTCTTCCCTTACCAGACTGTCATTCCATCCTATCCTTCTGGAACCACAACTTACCTCTCTTACCAAGAAGAAAGATATAGGGTTTGTGGAGTAGATTCTTAGCAACGTTTTGAGATGAAACCTTTGTCTATGCAACTAAACCAAACAACAAGGAGACAAAAACACAGCACAGCCCTCAGCTCTAAGGGAATAGGACAGGGTGGTTTGTTGTTGCTGTTTTCCATCTTGATTGGCTTATGGCCTGGAAGCACAGGTTAACAAGCAGTTTCATGAACTTTAATAGGTTTACAAAACAAAGAAAGTCATAAATCAGAGCAAGTTTAGATTACATCAGTAGGTACACCAGAAACGTAGTTGCAGCCAGACAGAAAAGCTTTTCTATACGCCTAAGAGTCTATCTGATGACATCTTTAACTTCTCGGTTGGCAGAAGCAAGGGTCTCCTAAGTTAATGGTGCCAAATGTTTTTACTTTTTTTAGTCAACAAATTATCATTTCAGTAATAGAAGTGGGCAAGGAATGGATCGGATTTCAAGACGCTAAAGCTACCTTCCGGTAAGGGAATTAGCTTCTGGGTCAGCAGCATCCCAAAGTCTCCACACGGCTACAGTTTTACTCAGTCAAATTTCTCTGCAGGAACAGCTTCTTTTCTGCAGAAGCAGACACCCAAGAGCCACCAAAATTGACCATATGACTAATGCTCATACAATGATTGCTCCATCTCCCTTGGGCAGCCTGTTCCCACACCTCAGTACATTTTGCTCTCTTTTACAAACCCATATTTGTAATCTCCTGTGTATCTTACTTTCTTCTGAGCATGTCTCTTTCTCTTAAGCCTCATGATTATGTCCATAATAAAAATTATCTTTAATAAAAGGCTCCAACTTTTCTGATAAACTGTTTAATCCCAAAATTCTTTTCAATATTGAAGCTGGGAATCATGGATTGTTCTTAGTCAAAGTTCCTAAAATTCCCAGGGAACTTGTCAAGTTGCCAAGGTCAGCAGAATGGAGTTGTGTCTCTGTCCCCTCACTGCTGAGCTGTGCTGGCATTTGAGAAGCGGCAGTCGTTGAGAAGTTAGTTCCCTTAGTATACCTGGGGAAAAGGACCAACCTCATCCTGTCAGACACAGGGACACAGAGGAGAAAACTACTTACTAAATTTGATACAATCCTTCCTAAATTCCCCATTGGATCCCACTTATTCCTTTATCATCTGATCTAAGCTGACCTCATGCCTGTCCACTCTTTATCAAAACGGTGTCTACAAAACAATACAAGCCAAACAACAACAACAACAACAACAACAACAACAAGAAAACAACAACAACAGCAACAACAACACATTTGCTGGGGCCTCCTGCATTAGCCCTTATTCAAGAAAACGCCGGCCCAGGAGCGGCAGGACCCCTGCCTGAGACACCGCCGGAACCTGAGGGAAACAGACCGGATAAACAGTTCTCTGCACCCAAATCCCGTGGGAGGGAGAGCTGAACCTTCAGAGAGGCAGACAAGCCTGGGAAACCAGAAGAGACTGCTCTCTGTACATACATCTCGGACGCCAGAGGAAAACACCAAAGGCCATCTGGAACCCTGGTGCACTAAAGCTCCCGGAAGGGGCGGCACAGGTCTTCCTGGTTGCTGCCGCCGCAGAGAGCCCTTGGGCAGCACCCCGCGAGCAAACTTGAGCCTCGGGACCACAGGTAAGACCAACTTTTCTGCTGCAAGAAAGCTGCCTGGTGAACTCAAGACACAGGCCCACAGGAACAGATGAAGACCTGTAGAGAGGAAAAACTACACGCCCGAAAGCAGAACACTCTGTCCCCATAACTGACTGAAAGAGAGGAAAACAGGTCTACAGCACTCCTGACACACAGGCTTATAGAACACTCTAGCCACTGTCAGAAAAGGCAGAACAAAGTAACACTAGAGATAATCTGATGGCGAGAGGCAAGCGCAGGAACCCAAGCAACAGAAACCAAGACTACATGCCATCATCGGAGCCCAATTCTCCCACCAAAACTAACATGGAATATCCAAACACACCAGAAAAGCAAGATCTAGTTTCAAAATCATATCTGATCATGATGCTGGAGGACTTCAAGAAAGACATGAACACACTTAGGGAAACACAGGAAAACATTAATAAACAATTGGAAGCCTACAGAGAGGAATCGCAAAAATCCCTGAAAGAATTCCAGGAAAACACAATCAAACAGTTGAAGGAATTAAAAATGGAAATAGAAGCAATCAAGAAAGAACACATGGAAACAACCCTGGATATAGAAAACCAAAAGAAGAGACAAGGAGCTGTAGATACAAGCCTCACCAACAGAATTCAAGAGATGGAAGAGAGAATCTCAGGAGCAGAAGATTCCATAGAAATCATTGACTCAACTGTCAAAGATAATGTAAAGCGGAAAAAGCTACTGATCCAAAACATACAGGAAATCCAGGACTCAATGAGAAGATCAAACCTAAGGATAATAGGTATAGAAGAGAGTGAAGACTCCCAGCTCAAAGGACCAGTAAATATCTTCAACAAAATCATAGAAGAAAACTTCCCTAACCTAAAAAAAGAGATACCCATAGGCATACAAGATGCCTACAGAACTCCAAATAGATTGGACCAGAAAAGAAACACCTCCCGTCACATAATAGTCAAAACACCAAATGCACAAAATAAAGAAAGAATATTAAAAGCAGTAAGGGAAAAAGGTCAAGTAACATATAAAGGCAGACCTATCAGAATCACACCAGACTTTTCTCCAGAAACTATGAAGGCCAGAAGATCCTGGACTGATGTCATACAGACCCTAAGAGAACACAAATGCTAGCCCAGGTTACTGTATCCTGCAAAACAATCAATTAACATAGATGGAGAAACCAAGATATTCCATGACAAAACCAAATTTACACAATATCTTTCTACAAATCCAGCACTACAAAGGATAATAAATGGTAAAGCCCAACATAAGGAGGCAAACTATACCCTAGAAGAAGCAAGAAACTAATCATCTTGGCAACAAAACAAAGAGAATGAAAGGACACAAACATAACCTCACATCCAAATATGAATATAACGGGAAGCAATAACCACTATTCCTTAATATCTCTCAATATCAATGGCCTCAACTCCCCAATAAAAAGAAATAGATTAACAAACTGGATACGCAACGAGGACCCTGCATTCTGCTGCCTACAGGAAACACACCTCAGAGACAAAGACAGACACTACCTCAGAGTGAAAGGCTGGAAAACAACTTTCCAAGCAAATGGTCAGAAGAAGCAAGCTGGAGTAGCCATTCTAATATCAAATAAAATCAATTTTCAACTAAAAGTCATCAAAAAAGATAAGGAAGGACACTACATATTCATCAAAGGAAAAATCCACCAAGATGAACTTTCAATCCTAAATATCTATGCCCGAAATACAAGGGCACCTACATATGTAAAAGAAACCTTACTAAAGCTCAAAACACACATTGGACCTCACACAATAATAGTGGGAGATTTCAACACCCCACTCTCATCAATGGACAGATCATGGAAACAGAAATTAAACAGAGATGTAGACAGACTAAGAGAAGTCATGAGCCAAATGGACCTAATGGATATTTATAGAACATTCTATCCTAAAGCAAAAGGATATACCTTCTTCTCAGCTCCTCATGGTATTTTCTCCAAAATTGACCATATAATTGGTCAAAAAACGGGCCTCAACAGGTACAGAAAGATAGAAATAATCCCATGCGTGCTATCGGACCACCACGGCCTAAAACTGGTCTTCAATAACAATCAAGGAAGAATGTCCACATATACTTGGAAATTGAACAATGCTCTACTCAATGATAACCTGGTCAAGGAAGAAATAAAGAAAGAAATTAAAAACATTTTAGAATTTAATGAAAATGAAGGTACAACTTACCCAAACTTATGGGACACAATGAAAGCTGTGCTAAGAAGAAAACTCATAGCGCTGAGTGCCTGCAGAAAGAAACAGGAAAGAGCATATGTCAGCAGCTTGACAGCACACCTAAAAGCTCTAGAACAAAAAGAAGCAAATACACCCAGGAGGAGTAGAAGGCAGGAAACAATCAAACTCAGAGCTGAAATCAACCAAGTAGAAACAAAAAGGACCATAGAAAGAATCAACAGAACCAAAAGTTGGTTCTTTGAGAAAATCAACAAGATAGATAAACCCTTAGCCAGACTAATGAGAGGACACAGAGAGTGCGTCCAAATTAACAAAATCAGAAATGAAAAGGGAGACATAACAACAGATTCAGAGGAAATTCAAAAAAATCATCAGATCTTACTACAAAAACCTATATTCAACAAAACTTGAAAATCTTCAGGAAATGGACAATTTCCTAGACAGATACCAGGTACAGAAGTTAAATCAGGAACAGATAAACCAGTTAAACAACCCCATAACTCCTAAGGAAATAGAAGCAGTCATTAAAGGTCTCCCAACCAAAAAGAGCCCAGGTCCAGACGGGTTTAGTGCAGAATTCTATCAAACCTTCATAGAAGACCTCATACCAATATTATCCAAACTATTCCACAAAATTGAAACAGATGGATCACTACCGAATACCTTCTACAAAGCCACCATTACTCTTATACCTAAACCACACAAAGACACAACAAAGAAAGAGAACTTCAGACCAATTTCCCTTATGAATATCGACGCAAAAATACTCAACAAAATTCTGGCAAACCGAATCCAAGAGCACATCAAAACAATCATCCACCATGAACAAGTAGGCTTCATCCCAGGCATGCAGGGATGGTTTAATATACGGAAAACCATCAACGTGATCCATTATATAAACAAACTGAAAGAACAAAACCACATGATCATTTAATTAGATGCAGAGAAAGCATTTGAAAACATTCAACACCCCTTCATGATAAAAGTCCTGGAAAGAATAGGAATTCAAGGCCCATACCTGAACATGGTAAAAGCCATATACAGCAAACCAGTTGCTAACATTAAACTAAATGGAGAGAAACTTGAAGCAATCCCACTAAAATCAGGGACTAGACAAGGCTGCCCACTCTCTCCCTACTTGCTCAATATAGTTCTTGAAGTTCTAGCCAGAGCAATCAGACAACAAAAGGATGTCAAGGGGATACAGATCGGAAAAGAAGAAGTCAAAATATCACTATTTGCAGATGATATGATAGTATATTTAAGTGATCCCAAAAGTTCCACCAGAGAACTACTAAAGCTCATAAACAACTTCAGCAAAGTGGCTGGGTATAAAATTAACTCAAATAAATCAGTTGCCTTCCTCTATACAAAAGAGAAACAAGCCGAGAAAGAAATTAGGGAAACGACACCCTTCATAATAGACGCAAATAATATAAAGTACCTCGGAGTGACTTTAACAAAGCAAGTAAAAGATCTGTACAATAAGAACTTCAAGACACTGAAGAAGGAAATTGAAGAAGACCTTAGAAGATGGAAAGATCTCCCATGCTCATGGATTGGCAGGATTAATATAGTAAAAATGGCCATTTTACCAAAAGCAATCTACAGATTCAATGCAATCCCCATCAAAATACCAATCCAATTCTTCAAAGAGTTAGACAGAACAATTTGCAAAATCATCTGGAATAACAAAAAACCCAGGATATCTAAAGCTATCCTCAACAATGAAAGGACTTTAGGGGGAATCACTATCCCTGAACTCAAGCAGTATTACAGAGCAATAGTGATGAAAACTGCATGGTATTGGTACAGAGACAGACAGATAGACCAATGGAATAGAATTGAAGACCCAGAAATGAACCCACACACAAATGGTCACTTGATTTTTGACAAAGGAGCCAAAACCATCCAATGGAAAAAAGATAGCATTTTCAGCAAATGGTGCTGGTTCAACTGGAGGTCAACATGTAGAAGAATGCAGATCGATCCTAACTTATCACCCTGTACAAAGCTTAAGTCCAAGTGGGTCAAGGACCTCCACATCAAAGCAGACACACTCAAACTAATAGAAGAAAAACTAGGGAAGCATCTGGAACACATGGGCACTGGAAAAAATTTCCTGAACAAAACACCAATGGCTTACGCTCTAAGATCAAGAATTGACAAATGGGATCTCATAAAACTGCAAAGCTTCTGTAAGGCAAAGGACACTGTGGTTAGGACAAAACGGCAACCAACAGATTGGGAAAAGATCTTTACCAATCCTACAACAGATAGAGGCCTTATATCCAAAATAAAAAGAACTCAAGAAGTTAGACCACAGGGAAACAAATAACCCTATTAAAAAATGGGGATCAGAGCTAAACAAAGAATTCACAGCTGAGGAATGCCGAATGGCGGAGAAACACCTAAAGAAATGTTCAACATCTTTAGTCATAAGGGAAATGCAAATCAAAACAACCCTGAGATTTCACCTCACACCAGTGAGAATGGCTAAGATCAAAAACTCAGGGGACAACAGATGCTGGCGAGGATGTGGAGAAAGAGGAACACTCCTCCATTGTTGGTGGGATTGCAAACTGGTACAACCATTCTGGAAATCAGTCTGGAGGATCCTCAGAAAATTGGACATTGAACTGCCTGAGGATCCAGCTATACCTCTCTTGGGCATATACCCAAAAGATGCCCCAACATATAAAAAAGACACGTGCTCCACTATGTTCATTGCAGCCTAATTTATAATAGCTAGAAGCTGGAAAGAACCCAGATGCCCTTCAACAGAGGAATGGATACAGAAAATATGGTACATCTACACAATGGAATATTACGCAGCTATCAAAAACGACTTTATGAAATTCTTAGGCAAATGGCTGGAACTGGAAAATATCATCCTGAGTGAGCTAACCCAAACACAGAAAGACATACATGGTATGCACTCACTGATAAGTGGCTATTAGCCCAAATGCTTGAATTACCCTAAATGCCTAGAACAAATGAAACTCAAGACAGATGATCAAAATGTGAATGGTTCACTCCTTCTTTAAAACGGGAACAAGAATACCCTTGGCAGGGAAGAGAGAGGCAAAGATTAAAACAGAGACTGAAGGAACACCCATTCAGAGTCTGCCCCACATGTGGCCCATGCATATACAGCCATCCAATTAGACAAGATGGATGAATCAAAGAAGTGCAGACCGACAGGAGCCGGATGTAGATCGCTCCTGAGAGACACAGCCAGAATACAGCAAATACAGAGGCGAATACCAGCAGCAAACCACTGAACTGAGAATAGGACCCCCGTTGAAGGAATCAGAGAAAGAACTGGAAGAGCTTGAAGGGGCTCGAGACCCCATATGAACAACAATGCCAAGCAACCAGAGCTTCCAGGGACTAAGCCACTACCTAAAGACTATACATGGACTGACCCTGGATTCTGACCTCATAGGTAGCAATGAATATCCTAGTAAGAGCACCAGTGGAAGGGGAAGCCCTGGGTCCTGCTAAGACTGAACCCCCAGTGAACTAGACTGTTGGGGGGAGGGGGACAAGTGGGGGAGGGTGGGGAGGGGAACACCGATAAGAAAGGGGAGGGGGGAGGGGGATGTTTGCCCGGAAACTGGGAAAGGGAATAACACTCGAAATGTATATAAGAAATACTCAAGTTAATAATAAAAAAAAAGTATTGCTCATGACATAAAAAAAAAAAAAAGAAAAGAAAAGAAAATTCCTCCACAGACTTCTGTATAGCCACGTTGAAGGGGAGAATTTTTCAACAGAAGTTCCTTCTTACCTGTTGATCCTGGTTTTTGCCAAGGTGACCAAAAAGAAAAAATAAATCTAACTGGGACAATCTGTAAGCAGCTGCCTCAAGGGAGGGGCTCCTGGAATGTATAAGTACATCAATTCATCGAAGGGATAGTTATCTCTTGAATCCATTTAAGGTCTTTAGAAGACTTATGTTTCAAGGTTTTTGAAGTTTGCTTTCTGTCCATGGGATTGACAAATCCATCTGAATTAATTTGATGGGAGGAGCCTATTCTATGTATCTATATTATAGGCCTTGGATGATTCAGACTGTCATGTTTCCACTCAGAGAGAGAAATATAATTCATATCTTATTCTTTTGACCAAAAACCATGTAAGGGACTGGAGCGATAGCTTGGTGATTAAGAGGCCCAGTTGCTCATCCACAGCACCCAAGTTCAAGTCTCAGCACCCACTTCATGACTCATAACCATTTGCAGGGTATAAAAACACCTAAATGAAATGTAAAAAACAATGTTATTTATCTTGGTGACACACATACCTTAATCTCAGCATTTGGAAGGCAGAAGCCCAGAGATCTCTGTGAGTTTTAGGTCAGCCTAGTCTACAGAGTGAGTCCCTAGATAGCCAGGGCTGCACAGTAAAACCTTGTTCCAAATATATATCTTTAAAAAGCAATGATATTGAAGCTGTAGTAAAAAAAAAGGTGTCCAAATTAACCAACAAGGATAAGATGGGACAGATGCACTGTTGAATTATACCAGATATTTTAAGACTTTATGCGCGCGCGCGCGCGCGCGCGCGCGTGTGTGTGTGTGTGTGTGTGTGTGTGTGTGTGTGTGGTGTGTGTGTGTGTGTGTGGTGTGTGTGTGTGTGTGTGTGTGTGTGTGTGTGTGTGTGTGTGTGTGATGTACTTGTTATGGAGAGAGTCCATTTATACCTTCGGGAGAGTGAGGTCAAGTGTGTGGGTGTTTGTAGAGTAACGTTTTGCAATTTGTGGATTGTAATCACATTGTAATGTTATAGTTAGGGGTCACCACAGCACAAGGACTCTATTAAAGGGCTACAGCTTTAGGAAGGGTAAGAAGCACTGATATACAGGCTAGAGATCAATATTGAAGGTTTTTTTATTGTTAAAAAAGATTATTTTGAATAGCCAGAGGAATCCTGATCAAAACCACAAATTCTCCCAGTATCACATTACCTAATTTCAAAATTAGACTGAGTCAGGATAATAAAAGGCAGAATTTTATTTAAAAGCATGCATTATGTGTCAATGGAATAGAAGAGAGGACTGAGAAAAAAGTCATGTAGTTACAGCCATCTGATCGTTACTTAATAAAGGTGTGTTGGAGAACAGGTATTCTTAAACAGGTGATGTCAGGCAAATTGAGTAGCTACACATTGAAGAGTAACACTAGATCCCCGTCTCTCCTGCTCTATGCAAATCAACTCAAAATGGATCAAACTCGGTAACTTAAGACCCCAAAGTATTCTGGAGAGGATATCTTTGCTCAATCATTCATATAACCCAGATTAATCTCCATCCTATAAAGAAGTAAAGTAGGGAAGGACAGTGTGGCACATTCTAATCCTAACTAGTGCCTGCATAAACAGGCAAACTCTGTGAAGTCTAGGCCATCCTCTTTACATAGCTTGTTTTAGACCATCTAGGGCTTTAGAGTAAGATCTTATCTAAAAACAAAACCAAAATAAAACAATGATAGCTAATAAACAGTAAAATTAGTAGATGGGCAAATGATCTGAATAAAAATTTCTGTCTGTCTGTCTATCAGTTTCTGTTTCTCTGTGTCCTTGTGACTCTGTCCCTCATGTGTGAGCATGTGTGTGTTTCTGTGTGTGTGTGTGTGTGTGTGTGCGTTTCTGTGTGTGTGTGTGTGTGTTTGTGTGTGTGTGTGTGTGAGGGTGTGTGTATGACTCGGGCCTGCAGCCAGAACTGGATGTTGGGTAAATATTCTACCACTAAGCCAGAATTCCAGCCTTCAACTCCTAAACAGATGTACAGAAAAACAATAAATATGATTTTAGCCACCAAGTGAATACAAACAGAAACTCCACTGAAATTCCATGTCGCCTCATGCAAAAGGATGATTCTCTATGTAAAGAAACTTAGATCCTGGCCTGTTGACCCAAGTTCAATTCTTAAAACCAATGTAAAGGTGGGAGAAGGAACCAATTCCATACAGACTCTCTCCAACCCTCAGCTCTGCCCTGTGGTACACATATCCCCTGACTTATATATCAGTCACACATCCAAATAGTATTTGTTGTTTTAGTTTTTAATACAGAAATAAATGACTATAGGTTTACATTGCTGGTAGGAATGTGAATTATCATAATGGCTATAGAGACTAATATGGAGGCTACTGAAGGAACTAAAAACAAAACCACTATCATAATCCATATATACCACTCCTGGTGGATACTCAAGGGAAAATATGGAGTCAGCCTCAGAGTTTATCAGCACATGAACCGATGAAAAATTATTATTTTTTTTTTGCAGAAATGCCTGATGTCTACAGTGTGCCTGTGACTGAGCCTCCAGCTTATCTGGGACTTAGTCCTGGATCCAGACTTCCAATTCCTACAGGACCAGAGAGTACCTTACAACGACATTTCCAGAACAGGTCACTACAGGGCCTGAGGTTGGATTCCAGTTTGCTCAGGTTTCCCTCGAAATACTGCAATTTTGCTTTCAGTGGTATCTGACATCAATATGGGTATGAAATCCTGAAGTCTGAGGTGCCAAAGGTTACTGCCTGGCCTCAAGTCTTCCTTTCTATGGTTCTAGAGGTTACTTTTGGCCTGTAGCTCTGTGTTTAGTCACCTGATTGTAGACAGGCTATCTGGTCTGAAATTGGGTATCCAGTCTCCAACAGGTTTGCAGAATCTGGGGGTGACCAAACTTTTGACTCCATCTGTTCACCTTGGTGCTTAAGGTGTTGCCCCATGTTTGATCCTGTTGGCACATAGCGAGGACTAGATTGCCTCAGTCACTCATCTGAAATCAAAGTCAAATTCCCCCAGTCATCATAGCTGGACTGCATGCAGATCTAAGTTACAGAAACCAAAGTATCCAATACAGAAATAATTGAAATGTCCAAGAAAGAATTCACAGACTTACTATTCAAAAGAATTGATAATCATAAGGAGTCAAATTCATTCATGAATTAAGGAAATATATCTAAAACCTTGTCCAGATAGCCTCAAAAGTAAACGTAATAGTTAAGAGAACAGTAGTAGAATTTCAAAATATGGAGGAAAATCTTTGGAAGGAGATTGAAACTTTGAAAACTAAACTAATAAAAATGTTTGAAGAGGCTGGTCAAACTGGTAGAAACCACAACAAAGACTGTCATTAGAGATAAGATTACTGGGTTCAGTACCCACCTCCAAAAAAAAAAAGAAAAGAAAAGAGATAAGATCATGGACAAGAACAAATCTCAGGCATAGAGGACAAGAGGGAAAATAAGAAGCATAAACAATATTCCAAAGATCCTGGGACACATTAAAGATTCCAAACCTAAGAATTCATGGGGTATAGCAGGGAACAGCCAAAGTAACATCGAATGGATGAGACAGACTTATATTTCAGTGAAATTCTAGCAGAAATCATCACAAATTTATAGAAATAATTAAGCTTGCAAGTATAACAGCCATGTAGAAATCCAAACAGACAGAATCAGAGAAGAAATTATCTGTGACATACAATCAGGATGTCAAAAATACAAAATAAAGAAATAATTGTAGCCAGGCAGTGATGGTGCATGCATTATGTTTAATCCCACCATTTGTGGGACAGAGGCAGGCAGATTCCTATGAGTTCAAGGCCATACTGGTCAAAAGATCGAGTTCCAGGAAAACTAGAGCTCCACAGTAAAACCCTGTCTTAAAAAAGGAAGGAAGGAAGGAAGGAAGGAAGGAAGGAAGGAAGGAAGGAAGGAAGGAAGGGACAAAAGAGAAGGAAAGAAAACTAAAAGAAATAATCCTAAACATGCAAGAAAATAACAGCTAACAAAGAACTGAACCTTGAAGCTGTGTTATGCTCTGGGAGCTAGAGATCTGAGATTAATGTCCTAACTTCCATCTCATCTCCAGCCAGGAGTGGGTGGGAGCAAAGTCCTTCACTTCAAAGCTCAAGCTTGCTCCTCTGGTTAGGCGGCTGCCTTGTTCCTGAGATTCATGCTAGGGGCTTCTGTATTTAATATTCCTGTAACTCTCCCTCCTTGGTATTTCTGCAACTGGGTTTGAATACGCAAAGGCCGTCAAACCTTGTATTCCTCTTGAAGTATTCCTGGATTAGAAGTTAACTCAGAGCAAACCAAGCAATTAGTAGTAATCAGCTGAGCTATTTACAGGTATACATGTAAAGTCTTTCCGAAATTATGAAGTGCATGTGAGCTCTCAAATATTGAATAGAGAAGTTGCCATCTGTCTATCCACCCTGTCTTCCCCATTGGTTATCAGGATCATATGCAATCTGAGTGCCCTGGCTTATTGGATGTTTTCCTGACTCTAGAGTCTCCATTGTCTGGTGTTATTCCCATATGCTGGGAAGAACTCAACAATGTTCTGAAGGATACACAGGGTTTGTGGAAGGAGATGAATATGAATGAGCCTTCTAGACTTAGAACAAGGGGTCACCTGGGAAGAAGCAGATCTGGCTGAAGAAAAGTGTTCTTCAGGCATCCGTCATGTCAGTGACATAAGGTGGTGGAAATTAAGAAGGTAGCCTGAGCAAGGTTTCCCTGTAGAGACAGTGGGTCATCTAGAAGACAGCTAGAATTTTTAACCCAGAGGCCAGGGAGTTGTTCTAAGTATATCCTCTCCAAACTCACTCTGTGGTGCCTGCATTAGGTTTAAAATGGACCTAACTCATCCACTAGACAGCAACAATGATGCATATAAAAGGCCTAGTCTACTTGAGTTCTCAAACTCAAAACGAACATTCACAATTCCAGATCCAACCCAGGTCACCTAAAAAGCAATTTTAAAAAGGAATGAATGCTGCCATTTATCAAGAGCTTAAAAGCAGGACAATTCCACTTATTACCCCTAGAAATTCATGTTTTGGGTTCGATGGCGACTCTCTATGTAACTGTCGAGACCAGCGGCAACTACACTGCCTCAACACAGAGACCCGATCGGACAAGGCACAAGCAACGGAGGGTCAAAGAAGGATACGTGCTCCAAGAATCCCAGCCTTTTAAAACAAGTATGTGAAGTTTTTCAAGAATAAACCAGAACTTCCCCCAGGGCAGTGCCCTGACGCCACCACACAGGTCACCCCATCCAGACCTGACAGTGGTGAAGCAGGCCTCTCCAAGACAGACAAATGCAACCTGAAGGAGAAGAGGAGCCAGCCACAGGAGAAAGATGCAGAGGCCTTGAGCAGGACCCTTGATAAGCTGTTTGTGGGACACTCAGCCCAGACACCCAGTGCTCACCATGGCCCCCAAGCCACATCTCTAGCTGCTTTCCATACACCTGATTCTGCTGCTACCACAAAGAAAGCCAAGAAGATCAAGCACCTAAGGAAGAATCTGATAGGTGGAGGAGCTGCAGTAACACTTCCAGGCCGGGAAGTTCAGCAGAGAACAGCTGGAGAAGCTGACATGGCACAGGGTTCTGGAGGAGGAGCTGGAGGACTTGGAGTTGGGCCTGTGAGGCTTCAGGAATAGTGGAGTGGACTGAAGAACAAACCATGGGGTGCTCTGGGGTCCAGGGAGCATGGGCCACAACAGTCAGGAGGGGCACTCCCATACTGGCTCACTTTCCCCTCCTGTGGCCCGACTCTGTCCTCTAGAGCCTAGGATCTCTTTTCTTCATCCCTTCTCCTTCTCAGCTCCCATTTTTGACCTTTTCCCTTCTATCCCATTGTTCACAATCTGAGTGATGACCCCAGGTACCTGTGCTGCTGATCTGGGTGTCTTGTTGAAAAGGAACCCCGAGAGGGTGGGAGTCTGTCAGGGATCTGAGGCTGAGGGTACAAGGAGTATCCAAGATTGGGAGTCTTAGTTCCTGTTCAGTGTTTATGAATAAGTTCTGTGGCCACCAAAACCACCACCACCTCCACCAACTCCTCCTCCTCCTATTCCTCTTCTTTCTCCTCCTCCTCCTCCTTTTCATCTTTTATTTAAGAATGTAAGAATAAATTCAAGTAGACAACAAAAAAAAGTTCACTTATTGTGTGTAGCAAACCTATGTCCTGTTGAGATATAGTGGTTTCCATAGATTTATTTATTCGCTTGTATTTGTTTGTTTCTTTGTTATTATGTCCACAGGTGTTTTGCTTGCATGTATACCTGTGCACTAGTGTGTGTGCCTGGTGTGTAGAAAGATGAGAAGAGGGCATGAGATCCCTGGGACTAGAGTTATGGAGTGCTGAGAGCTGCCATGTGGGTACTAGGGATCCAAACCAAGTCCTCTGAAAGAGCAGCCACTGTGCTTAACTGCTGCTTCATTTCTCCAGCTCATTTCCATATTTCAAATACAGAAATGTGGAATTCTTGTGATTAACCATCCAGGTAGACAAGGTCAAACAACGACCACACCCAGCTTCCTTTTTCCAGTGTATAGGCTCTGAACTTTTGTTTTGTTTTGTTTTGTTTTGTTCTGTCTCCCATGATCTGTGAAGGGACAGCCTGTATCTCTTAAGCTGAGAAGGGCCTGAAAACATAGCCCTATTTTTATTGAATCAGGGAATGTTGGGCACTCCTACCCTAGAAATCTATCAATTTGAGCTTCTTCAAGATCTGATCAACTTGTGAGGAATTAACCCAGCACCATTGGTCACAAATTCATTTTTTCAGTATTTTTTCATTTATTGAATATTTTTACTTACATTTCAAGTGTTATTTCCTGTCCTGGTTCCTGGACATAAGCTCTCTATCCCATCCCACTTCTTCTATAATGGTGTTCTCCACCCAATTTCCCCCTGCCCCCCATATACACCTACACTGGGGATCCAGCCTTGGCAGGACCAAGGGCCTCTCCTTCCATTGGTGCCCAACAAGGCCATCCTTTGGTACATATGCAGCTGGAGCCATGGATCCATCCATGTATAGTCCTTGGGTAATGGTTTAGTCCCTGGGAGCTCTTGTTGGTTGGCATTGTTATTCTTATGGGGTTGCAAACCCCTTCAGCTCTTCCAATACTTTCACTATTTCCTCCAATGGGAAGCCCAGTCTCAGTTCAATGTTTGCTGCTAGCATTCACCTCTCAAGAGGCAGGACCACCGAAATGCGGATGCTTTATTCCTTGTTAAAAGGGAGAACAAATATATTCATAGGTGGGGATATGGAAGCAAAAGGTTGGAACAGACACTGAACAAATGATCATTCAGAGACTGCCCCATATGGGTATATAGGATGGATATATATATATATATATATATATATATATATATATATATATATATGTGTGTGTGTGTGTGTGTGTGTGTGTGTGTGTGTGTGTGTGTGTATACACACATATACATATATACACATATATATTGCAACCAAAAGTAGATAAGATTGATGAAGCTAAGCAGTGCATGAAGACAGGAGCCTGCTCTAGCGATCTACTGGGAGGCACAGATGAACCATGTCAATTATAGAGGTGAATGCTAGACACACAGACACACACACACAAACACACACACACACACACAAACTCACACACTCACATAGAAACACATACAAACGAACACACACTCATACAAACACATAAACATACACACACATACATATATACACATAAACACACACACACATACTCACACACATACCCACACACACTCTCAGACACGAACACAAACACACATGCACCCTCACACAGACAGAGACACACATATACACTGACACACACACACAAATACACACACATACACAAACACTCACTCACACACTCATACACTCATTCACACACAGACACACACACACATACACACACATGCACATGCACAGACACTCTCACACACATACAAACACACACACACATACACACACAGACATAGACACACAAACACACACACTCGCATACATCCACAAATACACACACACACACAAACTCACACACTCACTCACACACACACATAGACACACACACAAATGAACACGGACACATACACACACATAAACACACACACATACACACATACATATACACATGTAAACACACACACATACTCACACACATACACACACTCACACACACCCAAACACACATGTACCCTTACACACACAGATCCACACAAACACACATATACTGACACACACGCACACAAATACACACACACACACCCGCACCCACACACACACACCCGCACCCACACACACACACCCACACACACAAAGGAAAACTAAGTTTTTATCCAGCAGGTTTCCTGTTCAGTGAGGAATTAGTGGGAGCTATGATGTATACAAGTCTCTTAGACTCCAGCAGGCTGTGCTGCCCTGGCCTGTACTTATTTCCACTTCAGAAAATCTTTCTATGCAGATACTTGCTGGTCCTACCTGAGTTACAAACTTTGCACAGATAACCTAAACAACACAACACCAAATTCCCCAGAGAGAGGATTTGAAGAAAAGCCTTCAGTAAGCTTCATGTTGACTCATCATAGGCCCCTCACTAAAACTACCCTGCTTCCTTCATAGAAGAGCTTGGAAGCATCAGAGGAAGACAGTGACTCATAGTCAGTTTTCCGGAACTTTTCATAACATTATAGTTCACATGATATTAAAACAACCTCAATATCAGTCAGAAGGAGAATAATGAAATAAACTGCAGTGACTTTTCTGAACTACAACTTTCTGTACAAGACTGAGAGGGAATCTAGCCTGAAAGAATGCCAGGCCAACGATATAGTCAGGAAAACAATGTCAGCAGAGGGATGCACTATAAGATTCCATGTAAGATCATGGTGAAGCCAATAAGACAAACCAGAATCTTCAAGGGGGATACCTCTACTCAGGTAAGGTGAAGAAATCTAATCCTTATTTTTAAAATAGCCGAATGGCTAAAGAATGTGTTGACAAATAAGAGAGGGGGCTCTACCTGGAACTGGACAAGTGATGCAAAGACTGCTGGCCAGCACAAAACAGGAAGCTGAAGGTTTGCTGAGAGACCTAGGCTAAAAGGACTAAGTTAGGTCTAAGTTAGAGAATGACTGGACAAAATCAGATGTCATTATCTGGCGTCCCCGAATACCCACAAATTATAGGTCACCACAGCAATGTACACACACACAAACACACTCACACTCACACACACACACACACACACACACAAACACACACACACACACACACGAAAAATCAGACGTCGGCAGAAAACAATGAAGTTTCCATCATGCTGGAGGAACAACATAAAACAATGAAGTTTCCATCATGCTGGAGGAACAACATAATATAGACTATTCAAAGCAGATATTTTACGAATTTCTACTCAGCTATTTTTCCCTAGAGGAATAAAAGGGCCTAGATAGCATTCTTCTTGATGAGAATGGGGGTATATATGGATAACTTTGTTCTTGAAGTCTCAAATCTCTCATGCCAATTCTCTGCGTTTGAGAACCCCTTTCCACATCCCTGCTCTTCCAACCAGCTTCAGAGTATAAGGACAAGATATGAACTCTCTAGCAACCCTCAAACAAAACAGGACTGACATGCTGCTACTCAGGCTCTGTCTGGTTCCCAAGATTTAGGAAGCATGAAGAGATGGTCTTGATATACAGGGAAAACAGGGGAGAAAGAACAAATCCACCAAAAGAGGACAATGAGGACCATTTCTTTAGCATTTCCACCAGGCTCTCCTCCTCGCAAACTACTACCTTCCTGGAATCTCACAGGATAACTGTAAAGAAAATGAGCTCCAGGCTTTTGCTTCATCCATCAAAGCCCTGTGCAAGTCTAAAGAGGGGCTCCCACATAGCACCCTCCACACATAATGGCATGTAGTGCTGTGATGTGTGATCAACCTATCTCCCTGAATAAACTGCAGATTCTCAAAGAGCAGGAGCATTTGCTTTCCAAACATGCAGTTTCTTGAAAAAGGGCTATCTCAGGTTGGGGATTTAGCTCAGAGGTAGAGTGCTTGCCTAGCAGATGAAAGGCCCTGGGTTCGGTCCCCAGCTCCGGAAAAAAAAAAAAAGAAAGAAAAAGGGCTATCTCCACAGAAAGCCTTGTAAATGATCACATCAATGAACACTTGGAAGGGACATAGACATAGGTCAGTACATGTAACAGTAATGGACAGTTACATTGGTTTGTCTATGTTTATGATAAGACATGAGGACAACCTGTACCTGAGGCCTAACCCTACCTGCTGTTGCTTGGCTCTGGGGACACAGATGTAATTGCTGGCCTCCTCACAGAACCTCTTTGCTTTCTCATAGGATGCTGGCAGTTTAGTGTGCTCCACCAGCAGTTGTCTGTTCTCATTCAGCAAAATCCTTACATTGTTCTTCAATTGAATCCATTCACACAGGAGGGGGCAGTGCGTGTTGCTGAACCACAAACAGTAAATGTCAAATCCCAGGCAGGTTCTATTTGCCTATCACTCCTGCAAGTACAATCATCTCTTCAAGGGCCCTCATCTCCAGACATCAACATGCTAGAGCCACAGTATACAAGTTAGCACCAATTAGAGGAGGAGAAATCCAGAGGCCACATTCCCTGTGATTCAAAGTACTTCTGAATATCCTGACACTAAGATGTTTTATATACATCTTGGACCATATGGGTGCTCATATGTCCATAGTATGCTAAAACAATCTGCAAGTAGAGGGCAAATCCCCTCTGAGGGATGATAGAAGACCCAATAGCTATACAATCTTTGCATGTGTATCTCATGGATCACAGAGAACCTGTCAGTGTCCTAGTAGTTCAGAGTTGATTGATATTCCCATCATGGTGCAAATCTTTTCTATATAGAGGAGCGATCGTTAATGGGGAAAATAACAATTGGATGGTCTTCTAAACTCTTCACATGTAGGACCACGGAGTCCTAAAGTTACAAATCCAAGACCCTGTGCCAGGAGGCAGACTTTCCTGTTAAAAGTCAGACACTACAGAAACAGAGCCCTGACTTTTGTTCAAAATCATACAGGACAGAAGCACTCCCTGCCTAGTGCTGGGTTCTCATCTCTGTCAGTGACACACTGGTAGGAACTATTCACTTGTACGAGCTCCTTGTACCTCTCCATGGCATAACTTATTGAGTTGGTCACCATTTGCATAGCCATCATTCTCATCTCATGTTTGGATTGAAGTATTAGCAATTCGAGATCCGGCCTGTCTTAGGGCATTGCCCAAGGAACAAATAACTGTCTGAATTCATGATTTCAGAATTAGGTGAAATGTAAATAAGAAATATCCATTAAAAATTCAAATTTAAGAGTGGGGAGGGAAGAATGTGGCAAACACAAAGACCAGAGCAAAACCACAACAGTGAGACAACATCAATTCTTTCAAGGAAATATTTCTACGCAAATCAGCAAACATTTATTTTGAAAAAAGGACTCTTTAAAAGGCTGTGGAGATATGGTTCTGCAAAGACCCCTCTGTACTAGAGTGGGTAGAGCCTGTGAAATGCCTGTTTAGGAATAACAAATGTCCAGAATTTATTACCACAATCACCATTTCTAGGTCACAATAAACGGTCCCTGATAGCTAAAAAAAAAAAAAAAGTAAAGTCAAAAAATAAATGAAGTTCAAATCAGTCAAAAAAAGATTACCTGAAATCAGACTATTGACTTGATTACTTAAAGCCAATTTATGGCACATACTTGCTCCTTTGAACTGTATCCTATTTGTGCTGATTAAACTTATTATCCTGAGCACAGGACAACAGAGCCAGGTTACCAGGTCCAAGGAGCTGACTGTCAAGAGTTGGACAGGTAAGCATGAAGGCATTGACTAATTCTGTAAGAAGTTTCCTCCAGTCTGTGCCACAGCCTTGGGTCCAACAGATAGTTATGATGACATTTCTTTTGTTTTGAAAGCAGGGATTCTCAAACCTTGTTTCCTATTGTTACATGAATTCCCAGAGGGCATAACTACTTTGACAGGGAAGAGGATTTGTAACCCCTCCTTCCCTCAGGAGAGTCCTATCTACCACCAAAGTAAATAGAAGGTGCAAAGAGTTCTGTTGGTCCATGTGGGCTTCCACACTATCATGACCCGCAAACTGTCCAACAGACAGATCTTTAGATCCCATCAAAGGTCCCATTCTCCAGATCCTGAGCAAAACACCCAGAAATACGTTCATATAAATACATACCAACACATATACAAACACAATTAGAATGCCAACTACTTCCATGGAGATGCCATAGAATCAGTGTATAGTGAACAAAATCAGAGTAAATGAGTGATGGCATGCTGGCATTTCATTCCCTCACTTAGTTGCATCAAGTGTAACCAGGTCCTTCCAGCTATTGACAGAACTTATGCTAATCCAAGGAGCTCAGGGTCAAGTAAAAAGGAGGTTGACCCTAAACACACAGCACCTAGCTTATCTCACAAGCCAATGCCTGCCAAGGCTCCTCAAAATCCAGGATGAGAGGTGAAACTCTCTCGTGATATGAGGAAATCTTGGGTTAGCAGAGAGAGAGCACAAGACAGCGAACAGGTTACTGGGCATAATGACTACCTGTAGTCCCAATCATCGTAGATATAAAGGTCCAGGATTTGATAAGTTCATGCCTCTCGAATTTACACTTCTGGATTTCAAATTTGAGTTCCTACAGTTCCTTTAGACGCTTCTCTTGCTTACTGATGACATTTGGGGATGATGCCCTCCTACCAAAACCTGTAGATAGATAAACCCAAGTGAATTTGCATATTTGATGGCCCATGGGAGGAAAAGAGCATTCTGAGTCCCAAAAGGAGGTTGAGGAAGAGGAAATGGTAGAGACTGGGTGAATGCCTGAAACAGCAGAAAAGCTTTCTTCGAGCTGGATTCTTTTTTTTTAAGATTTATTTATTTATTTTGTATATGAATACACTGTTGCTGTCTTCAGACACACCAGAAGAAGGCATCGGATCCCTTTACAGATGGTTGTGAGCCACCATGTGGTTGCTGGGAATTGAATTCAGGACCTCTGGAAGAGCAGTTGGTGCTCTTAACCACTGAGCCATCTCTCCAGCCCTCGAGCTGGATTCTTAAGCTATGACCCTCTTTCCAACCTCTAATGCCATACATGTGACAAGCTCACTATTATAGAACCCCTCGCCCTGAAACGTATAACCTGACTCAGACATAAACATGTGGGACATTGTTATGTCATATCAGATGTGGTGCAGGTAAATCCTGGAGTTCATAATGTTTAGCACCATCAAGCTCTAATCATATGTGTTCCAGCCCAAAGTATCTAAGACCTACACTCATGACTAGGGGTGCATCTTTCCTTGTTCTTGTCATCAGAGACTTATGTACCCTACAGTAATCTAGAAGACGAAGTGCTTTAACTCCCAACCGTGGATGGTCACATTGTTAATCTCACAGTGCCTTCCTCTGCCATTCATTGACACAAACAATTAAAAAGCTTCTAGAAAAGAAACTGAAGGCTTACCAATTTCTGACTTTCTCTCAAATTAATGATCAGGAACTCCTGACTCTTGGTTTGCCTTTGAGAAATCCTAAGGCTCATGCTTGTAAGGCCTAGTCTTAGAAGGCACATCTCAAACCTACCTCATCAAGGAAGTTCCCCAACTCTGCCCAGGACTCACCAAGCCTTCCCCAGAATGATTTCATCCTTCCTGTTTTACTAGACAGGAGGTCAGCTTCCTTCTGCCTTGGTGTGGTCTCTCCTTGATCTCCACTCTCCCTCCAAATAACCTGAGCAGCTGGCAAAACATGCCTGTTTGTGAGCCCAAAGGGAACTGAAGGAATTTCCCAAAGGCAGTTGGTGTCACCACAACACAATCACAGAAGATTCAAGGGATCTCTTAGATACAATAGATTGTCCAATGAAGGGCTTACTGATGATGTCACTGGGAAGTTCTATGGCCTACCTGCTAACTAGCTCTCCCCAAATTGATCAATTTCTGTGGGGGCCCTTTCCTGCAGTCTCTAATGTGTCACCAGAAATACCGTTTGGCAACCTCTATTCCAAAGCTAGATATTTCTCTCTGCTTCACTAGAAGTCATCAATGCTTTTGCTGGGGAGAAAGGCTTACAACCCTGAATTGGATAAGAGATTTTTCTTAGCACCCAAATCTCTAGGGACCATGGATGAGGGAGATTTTTCTTAAAAATAAATCTACCACCTTAGACAATGGATGTGATATACATTTCTATTCCCAAGGTTTTCCCTTTTTCTGGAGGCCAATATCTTTCTTCTATACTTTGACTGTGTAAAACCTGGAAATATTTGCTTACTGTGCAGTCCTTCACACCTTGACATTGTTTCATTTACACATCCATGTATTCCACAATATCAATGGTCTATAATACTATTTTTTTGTAATAAAACTCCCTTTTCTTGGGAATATAGGGATCAACTACAGGGTATATATAAAATTATAAATTTCTGTGCCTTTTATATTCTAAGTTGGACATCCTCACTTTTTGAAACACAACAAGACAATTAAATTGGACATCAGTGAGCAAACGTCAACCTGGACCTTGTGTTACTACATTGTAATGACATAGCCATCACTTCTCCAATACCATTCTTCCTGAATTTCCAAGTCCTATCATAAGGATATTGTGGGCTGCACTGTGATCTTTTACTCATATCACACATAAAAATCAGGAGGATGGGCACGGACTGGAAAGGCCTAAGGTCAGGTTAAACCTCAATTTTAATGGGTCCGTAAGTTCAGGAGGGAGGCCATTTGGCATTGTCATATATGGATTCTGTGTTCTTATCCTAGGTGTAATGCCACCTGAATGTGTGCTTTAATGCCACCTAACCTCACTAATGTCAGAGTGAAGCTCATGTATGACTTTTGTGGGACGAGCAATGCCTTTTACTACCATCTCCATTTGTACAACATCACTATGCAAAGCTAAAAACAGAGGGGTGGAGATTGTGGATTCCTTGGAAGTTGAGGGTCTTTTCTTTTGATTAAGGCACATATTTTTCCTATGTAATTTTTTCCCTTGCTTTTTCATTAATGATGGGTGACATCTTTCCTGGCCTGACATATACTGGGAACCAATTTTTGGATTACCAGAGCTTCTATTTTAGATATGACAGGCCCACCAAGGGTCCTACTGCATACAGAAGGTATGAAAAAGTCCCAGTTGCTGGAGTAAGTTCAAAAAGTCTGTGACAACAAAGACCTGATTGAGAAAATAAGAGACAAGCTGTTCATCAAGATCATAGTTGTATGATAGTAAGAAAATGTGAATAAGGCATCAGGTGAAAAGATCAATTAGGAGGTCATAGGCCTAGAAGGGGTAGCCTTTGCTCTCAGCGGAGCTGCCATTCTTTCACCCATTCCTTGACCTCTGCCACAAGACCAGAGATTTCCCCAAACAACTGTCTGGCCTTACTCAAAGACCTGGCAGGGCTTCTCCCTGTAGAATAGGAACTGCAGAGTCCTTGAGGATCCACTAAGAGATCCTCACTAAGAGGTCTCCTCCAAACAGGTTCCTTGTTGTCAAAGGAAAATATTCCTGCAGAATCCTGCCATGGCAGTAGGAATTTCAACTAGGCTGCTCTTAGGTCCAGCTCACTGGATGCAGGCCTGAGGCCCAGCAGTATCTGGGGAAAGAAGCAGCACACACTACCTCACAGCTCTCTCTTTGTTGGATACAACTGCGAGAACTGTAATAGGATTTTTGTTTCTTCGTTTGTTTATTAGAAATACCTACAAAGCTGGTTAAAGTTGCAACATGCCTTTAATACCAGCGTGCAGAATTTTTTTAAATCACTGTTTTATGTTTGGATATTGTTTTTACTCCCCTCAGCAAATATCTCTGTGCTTAGAATGTTAAGCACATGCTCTGGAGGGACCTATTATTCAAGTTAGGCAAAGCTTTTGTTCTTACCAATCAGTCCACAGATGATGCCATTACTTACTTTCAAATAAGAAAACAGTCATAGAGAGGTGAGTTAATCTGTAAGCTATCACAGAAGAAACACATCATGACTGTGGAATGGCACCCCAATCTTTTGCATTTCCTAAGTTCTTTTATTTCTTCTTTTTATTTTTGACATTTTTATTGGATTTTGGGGGTATATTTCATTTTTTTTCAATCCTCACAGGTATCCTTTATTCCTCTCCTCCCATTTACAAGTAGGAATTTCACCTGTAATTGTTAGTCCAGATAGTTTGGTCTATGGCTTAGATGTCCCCTTGGCCTGTTGCCTTAGCATAAGCTGTGTTAGAGGCAGGCGCAATGGTTCAGGACTTAACAAATAATAAATTCCACTACATCTGGATTCCTAGCCTCACAGTCAGAAAGGGACTATATTTCTATTCACTATGGAAAAAAAAGACCCAGTTCATTAACAAGTAAAAAAAAATTCTCAAATTTATTAAAGGGTTTACCATGGTCATACAGTTTTTCAAATACCTGGCATTCATCGTTTTTCAAATCCAAAAATTTCTTTCTTGTTCACATTTTCTTTTTTTGATTATTTCTTAGTTTTTTTAATTTTTTTTAGATTTAATTTTTAATAGATATATTCCCTTATTTACATTTCAAATGTTATTCCCTTTCCAGGTTTCCAGTCCATTTTCCCCCTCCAGCGCCCCCCCCACCCCATCTGGGTCTTTCACTTGTTTCGATAAAATACCCGAAAGATAATTTATATTATTTGGGCCTATTGTGAAGGGTATCATTTCCCTAATTTCTTTCTCAGCCTGTTTACCGTTTGAATAGAGGAAGGCTACTTAATTCTTTGAGTTAATTTTATACTCCAACAGTTTGCTGAATTTGTTGATCAGATTAAGTAATGCTCTGGTGGAAGTTTCGTGTCACGTAAGTATACTATCATATCATCTTCAAATATTAGTATTTTGACTTCTTCCCTTCTAATTTGTATCCCTTTGACCTACTTTCATTGTCTGATCGCTATAGCTAGGACTTCAAGTGCCATATTGAAAAAGTAGGGAGAGAGTGGGCTGCCTTGTCTAGTCCCTGATTTTAGAAAACCTGATTTTCCTTCAAGTTTTCTCAATTTAGTTTGAGGTTACTTACTGGATTGCTGTATTTTGCTTTTACTATGTCTAGATATAGGCCTTGAATTCCTCATCTATCCAGGACTTTATTCATGAAAGAGTATTTAATTTTTTCAAATGATTTCTCAGCATCTAATGAAATGATCATGGGGTTTTTTCCATTAAATTTGTTTACATGGATATTTCGTTGATGGATTTCCGTATATTAAAACATCGCTGCATTCCTGTGATGAGGCCTACTTGATCAAGATGGATGATCGTTTTGATGTGTCCTTGGATTCAGTTTGCAAGAATTTTATTGAGCATTTTTGCATCAATATTCATAAAGGAAATTGGTCTGAAGTTCTCTATCTTTGTTGTATCTTTGTGTGGTTTAGGTGTAAGAGTAGTTGTGGCTTCATAGAAGGGACTTGGTAGTACTCTGTCTGTTTCTGTTTTGTGGAATAGTTTGCACAGTATTGGTATGAAGTCTTCCATGAAGGTCTAATAGAATTCTGCACTAAACCCATCAGGTCCTGGGCTCTTTTTGGATGGGAGACTTTTAATAACTGCTTCTATTTCTTTAGGAGTTATGGGGTTTTTCCATGGTTTATTTGTTCCTGATTTAACTTTGGTATCTGGTATCGGTCTAGAAAATTGTCCATCTCTTACACAATTTCGAGTTGTGTTGAATATAGGTTTTTGTAGTACAATCTGATGAGTTTATTTAATTTCCTCAGATTCTGTTATTGTGACTCCCTCTTCAGACCTCATTTTGCTAACTGGCATAAACTCTCTGTGACCTCAGGTTAGTCTGCCTAAGGGTTTATCTATCTTATTGATTTTCTCAAAGAACCAGCTCCTGGTTTTGTTGACTCTTTGTAGAGACCTTTTTGTTTCTTCTTGGTTGATTTCATCCCTGAGTTTGATTATTTCCTGCCTTCTACTGCTCTTGGGTTTATTTAATGCTTGTTCTAGAGCTTTTAGGTGTGCTGTCAAGCTGCTGACATATGCTTTCTCCTGTTTCTTTTTGCAGGCACTCAGAGCTATGAGTGTTCCTCTCAGTGCTGCTTTCATTGTGTCCCATAAGTTTGGGTATGTTGTATCTTCATTTTCACTAAATTCTAAGAAGTCTTTAATTTCTTTCTTATTTCTTCCATGACTAAGTTGACATTGAGTTCATCTTCCATGTATATATGGGCTTTCTGTCATTTTTGTTGTTATTGATGACCAGCCTTAGTCCATTGTTATCCAATAGGATGAATGAGATTACTTTTATCTTCCTGTATCAGTTGAGGCCTGTTTTGTGACTGATTATATGGTCAATTTTGGAGAAGGTACCATGAGGTGATGAGAAGAAGGTATATCCTTTGGTTTTAGGGTGGAATATTCTATAAATATCTGTTCAATCCATTCGTTTCATAACTTCTGTTAGTTTCTCTATGTCTCTGGTTAATTTCTGTTTCCCCGAACTGTCCATTGGTGAAAGTGGGGTGTAGAACTATTATTGTTTGAGGAGCAATGTGTGATTTGAGATTTAGTAAGGTTTCTCATGGTTTAGGGACACAACTGCTATACAACTGACAACTATAGCAATCACCCAGAACATCTGCACAAAGCCCGTGACGGTTGGCCACATGAGGATGAGTGGCTTTCAAAGTTCATCATGATTTTTGGTAAGATCTTCCTTGTAATTGATGGCTTGACTTCCCACAAACATGTTCCAGTTTTGTAGAATCTCCTTGGTTAGCATCTCATCCTTTCAGTGGCGAATCTCATCCTTGTCCAGCTTCCCATCCTTGTTCAGATCTGGGAAATCATTGAACTGCTCCCATTTGGACAAAACCCAGTCTGGCTCAGGGCCATTGTCCTCATGGGAAAAACATGTCCACAATATACTCATCCTGGTCCACAAGTCCTTCCCTGTTCTTGTCGATATCCTCCAGGGTTTCCAGAACTACAATCTCCTTCATATGTTTCAACTGCTCTGGGTTCAGAAAGGCAATGAATCCCTCCCGAGTACCTGTCAGGTTGCTGTCAATGTCTGAAGCCTTAAACCTCCTCTCATCTCATGGAGGCCTTTTTTTTAAGGTGTGATGATCAGAGCTATCTTGGAATTCAGCAAGGTTTCCCAGGTAGTAGCCATAAGTGGACTGCTTGTATTCTTCCCAGGAGATCTTTTCGTCTATGTCCCTATCATAATCCTTCCAGAGTTTAGCCACATTATGGTAGATGTATCTTTTTGGTACCTGTTTGATCCAAATTTTCAGCTGCTCAGTAGTAACAAGGCCGCCTCCATCACTGTCTATTGGATCAACAATTTTCCCCAGCCTCTCCTTGCTCTCATCCAGGCTTAGCTATCAAAGGTCTTGGAGTCCTCCTTGCCCAGGAAGACCTCATGATCATACAGGAAGCTATGCTTGTCCTCTGGTGGCCACAGGCCCAGATCTGAATCGGGACAAACTATGTGCTCCTTGCTCATCATGCTCTTGGCCCTGAATGCCAGCACCAGTGCCAGCAGCAGCCCATGGAGAGTCCCAGGCTGACACCTGGCACCAGAGTCACGAACAAAGGGAGGCAGCAGGGAAGTAGGGGGCTAGCAGCACCTTATCCGCTGTCCCCTACCCAGAGAGGGCTTTTGTTACATTTCAAATGTTACCCCTTTTGCTGGTTTCCCATCCATAAAACCCCTTATAACACCCCTTTCCCCTTTCTACTCGGTGGGTGTTACCACACCCACCCAACCACCCAGGCCTACCTGCCTCCCTGTTCTGATTTTCCCCTACACGGGGGCATCAAGCCTTGATAAGACCAAGGGCTTCTCCTCCCATTGGTGCCCAACAAGGCCATCCTTTTCTACATATGCAGCTATAGTCATGGGTCTGTCCATGTGTACTCTTTGGATGATGGTGTCAGCCCTGGGAGCTCTGGGTGTTCCTTATTGTTGTTCTTATGGGGCTGTAAACCCCTTCAGCTCCCTCAATCCTTTCTCTTACTCCTCCATTGAGGACCCTGTTCTCAGCTAAGTGGTCGGCTGTAAGCATCTGCCTCTGTATTTGTCATGCTCTTTAGTCAACTTTTTTGAACAGATCACCACAGAAGAACAAAGATGTATTGTCTTGGAGTGATTTTGTATCGACAAATAGATGATTTCTTACTTCTGAATGATGATTGTAAAAGAATTCCTAAAATTAGATTAGTAATTCAAAGCCCGTTTATAATAGGACTGCTATTATGTTCTCTCTGATAATCAAAATTGCATTGAAAACTCTTCCATTCTTAAAGTGTCATGAGTAAATTGCTTCTGCAATACCAAGCAGGCATCTCCAAATTAGAGCCCATTCTAAGAGCGTATAAACCAATTAACCAAAGTTCATAAAAACAGAATTAATGACTTACTATAGGTGCAAGGACCGAACATAAAAAATTGACTGGATTTGCCTATAGGTAATTTCATTTACTCTTTTCTCACAAAAATTACAGTTTTTACTCTCCACGAACCTGTAGAGCCAGTGACTGATGATGACAGTTTATCCTAATAATTACTCTTAATGGATATGCATGTAAATATTCTCTGTTGTAAACTTATTATTCAACTTATGATTTGAATTCGTGTGCAAACTTGTGGTGAACTTTTTACCATGTGATGATGTATTCCGAAAGATATACAAATACTGAGGACAAAGAGAGAGAAAGCTTTTTACACAGAACTGAACCGAACAGGACAGAACTCAAGAATAACTTAGAAGTAAAGGTATAGCGTTGAGAATAAGGCCTTGAGAGTAAGGAAATTATTGTGACATAAGGGCAAGAGGAAAGGAGATAAGAAGAGTGCAAAGAGAACTTTTTAAGCGAACTTTTTGGAGGCAAACTTTTGTACAAACTTTTAGGAAAACTGAAGAACTTATATCGAAATGTTAAAATCACTGCTCATCAGCCTTCAGCGAGGCTCACTGGCTAGCCTCTGCTCTTCAGTCAGGCTCAATGGCTAGCCTCTGCTCTTCAGCCTTCAGCGAGGCTCACTGTCTAGCCTCTGCTCTTCAGTCATGCTCACTGGCTAGCCTTTGCTCTTCAGTCAGGCTCACTGGCTAGCCTTTGCTCTTCAGCTAGGCTCACTGGCTAGCCTTGCTCTTCAGCTGGGCTCACTGCCTAGCCTCTCTTCTTCAGCTGGGCTCACTGGTCTATGGGGTCCTAGCACATTGCTTAACCATCTGCTCATGACTGCCTGACCACACTGACCACCTGACCGCACTTATTTCTTAAAGCCATTCTCTAGAAAGAGCACAAGAAACCAAAGAGAAACACCACCGGGACCTTTTCCCATGGGCTCCGCTTAACCTTAAGTACTTTTGTTACTGCTTTAAAAAAGTGAAATACAATTTCTGCTATTCATATGGCCAAGAGAGCTGTGCAGTAGTCGTTGCTTTATGGAATTTGGTGCTAAATCAAGATTCCTTTATTCTATTACAATGTTATCTGTATGTTGTATGATGTATCTTTAGAAAACACAACACTAAATTCCTAAAATTTACATGTTTTAAGACATCAGCTCATGGAGAAACATAACTGCTTACCTATCTAGACTGACCTTTTTCGCTATATTGCAGGTATAATCAAGTTTCTACACTACTTCCATGATTTTCAAGAAGGCTTAAGACAAAAATAACTTGAACATAATGGCCAGAAAGGGGATTCTGTCAAGTTGTCTTATGTGGGACAAGATACCAAGATATGACTGGTAAACCTAAAACCATCTGTTCCCAAAACTAACAGAACGTATAGAAAATACATACTTTCTTACCATTCCTCTGCCCTGATGGTTAAGTGATTTATTGAGCACCTACTATGATCTTAGCACTGTGCATCTAAGGGTGAAATGGTGAATAAAAAACTTAATAAAAAGCTTCATTAAGGAATAAAGAAAAATGAAACATAACTTTGAAACTCAGATTCCATATAAGAAACACTACGATTTCTTAACTGGTGATTTCTGAAAATTTCATCATTTTTTACATGGGCTTCAACAGTAATGATACTCAGTCTCGATTTTGTTAGTCGCAAATATGCAAGTCACACTTCTTTCTTGGCTCCCACAACTGTCAACGGGAACAACACTGTCACTGTCCATTGTGCTTCCCTATCAATCCTGCTATGGATGGTATAAATTCGAGTCTTTTAAATGTGAATACAGGCCACCAAAAATCCTTGAGGGGAAATTACACAAACCGGTATATTCTCTAAAACATTCACATAGGATTTTACTGATATCACAATGCAAATTCACCAAAAATATTTAACCAATAAAAGCAGAAATATTGAATAGGTCTACAAATAGGATGGATAATCATATATACTTGAAAACAACTATCATGGGAACAAAGGATGTACTAGGAGATAAGATACATCACTAAAAGCTACACAAGCAGCAAAAAGGACGCTACATTTCTTGGTTTAAAAGTTAGGTGATGGGGGTTGGGGATTTAGCTCAGTGGTAGAGCGCTTGCCTAGCAAGCGCAAGGCCCTGGGTTCGGTCCCCAGCTCCAAAAAAAAAAAAAAAAAGAAAAAGAAAAAAAAAGTTAGGTGATACACTTGATCTTTAAAGACAGGCAATGAACTTGATCTTGAAGCTCTCCAACTGTGCCCTGTCCACATAGAAACTGAAGCAGTAGATGACAAGGCTAGATGCAGTTTTACAATGGCCTCTTTTTTTTTTTTTTTTTTGTAAAATATACTTATTTATACATTAGACAATGCAGCTGTCTTCAAACACACCAGAAGAGGGCATCAGATCTCATTACAGATGGTTGTGAGCCACCATGTGGTTGCTGGGATTTGCGCTCAGGACCTCTGGAAGAACACTTGGTGCTCCTAACCACTGAGCCATCTCTCCAGCCCTCACAACGGCCTCTTACACAGCATCAAAGTGCTCTACTTCACTAGATGGATCCAGGGTGATAACAGAGAAACGTTCACAGTTCCTGAGCACTTCTGAGTTCAAATACCTCCAGTGCCAACTCTGTGCTGTTGGCACATTCTGACCTGTATCCTAATTGTTGTCAGCCACAAAAAGGACGGGTTAGCACCACACAGTATTCACTGCCCTATTCTAAAAACCCTTTCGATTCTGAAAAAGCAACATTCCATGCTTGCTCCATATTTGAGGAAGCCAAATGGTTGGTCTGGCTCAAGGCTTTACTTTTCTTAGCTGATCAACTTTCTTTTTCCACTTCTTGTCACAGGAAATATTTTTTTATGCTGCAACTACACGGCAATATTTGAACGAAACCACCATAAACTCTGGGTGTCACCTCCTGAAATTTAAAATTCACCTAGCAATTCCTGGCCCTCTAAACAACACCATGGAAAATAAACGAAAACAAGCAAAACCATTCCAAAGGCACTTGCTGATCTGGAGGCCTGCTCATAGCAGGTAGGAAAGAATTAAATTATGCGGAGCTGTAATCTTTCAGAGCTTTGCAGGCTAAAAAAGAGGGAATCTCTGTTTCTGTTCCCTTTCTCCAAGTAATTGAAGGAGGGGTATTTTACATCCTCCCAATACAATCCCTTGCAAGGCGCAACCAATTACAAATAGATTAGAAGAAATCTATTAAATAATATATATATTCATTGCCTGAGGTTTTAAGAAAATATATTCCCATGATCCCCGATTCCCGTTCTTTAACATACAATAGAAACTTTACAGGGAGCGCGCCACCAGGCTAAGCTGCCTCTGAAAAGCCTGTCCTGCCCTGGGAGGTACAAGGCCATTTAATTCAAGTCAATCTAGAGAGAGGTGAGAGCCCCAAGTTGCTCTGGGGATGTCAGAGCACAGCTCTCATGCACACTCCAAATCACCTGTCCATTCTTTCTCAATGCCATGGGCTTTGCAATCCCTGCTTCAGCTCTCCAAACATCCCTGAATCCTCGCTTCCCCTACCCAATGGGCTCACTTTGCAACGCCTCCTTCTGGCACTGCTTCCCCAGGGCTGTGAGAGTGAGTTCAAGAATGCCCGCGGGTCTCCTACCTACATTGATGCTGCTGCTCTGGCAGCTTGCTGTCCCTGGGGATCAGACCTGCGGCAAGGCTAGGGGTCTGTGCGAATGCCATGCCTCGAGGTACCCTGGCAGGACTGGCCCGGGCTACGTCCCTGGACACTCCGAGGCTGAGGTCACCATTGGAAACCCCGCCACAGTCAAAGCGCGCCGGACCGTGGCCCAGGTGACCCCCAGCGCCGCTACCGCCCCCTTACCTGGCTGTTTCTTCCACTTTTTCTTTTATTTTTTTCTTTCTCTTTTTGATCGCGATGTGGCGCCTGGAAAGAGCTCGCCTCCAGCAAGGAGGACATCATGCAGGCAGAATCACCTCTTTGGCCTGCGGCGATCGGAGAGGGAGAGAGAGTTTAGTCACTCTCAGCGGCGACCCCACTGCTGGCACAAGTGAAAGAAAAACAAGCCCAAGCACACGCGCCACTGCAGTCGCCAAAAATATCGCGCGCGCCGCTTCCCGTCAGGCTCTGCGCTCACCTACGAATTCCCAGTGCCTTAAGGTCCCACGCTCATCGAAGAGCTCTGTGTGCCCTCAGTCCAGGCTCATGCTCGATGGAGCCGGGGTGGGGAGGATACATGCAGCCATTCCGCAACACGGGCAACGCGGGGAGGCGCGTAACGCGGAGGTCCGGGCTCCACCAAGACCCCTCAGTCCCCTCTCGTGGCTCTTCGGAGGCCCAGGCACACCATGATCTGCCCGCCCATCGCCTGCTGAGCTGCACGCTGCCCCCTACAGGCTGCGGGGACCTGTTCAGGCTCCACTACGAGCATTGGGATTGTGTTTGACAATCTCCTAAACCGGCTCAGCAGGGCACAAGCCACCCCCACCTGTCCTCACCTGAAGGCATCCTGAGGGGGCAGCTAGCTCACATCCCACAGGCAGGCCGCAGGGCACCGGGCCATGGTCTTCGTTCTGCACCTTGCTGCCAGCCCCCCACTCACAACCCGGTCCCTTGCCATCCTGCTCCCACTGAACTTCCTCAGTGGAGCAAACCCATTTCACATACAGAAATCAATTCCTTATATGTCCCTGGACTGCTAAACCCAACAGGACAGAATGAAGGGGTCTTCCTGTAGGAGTTCTCTAAAAGTGATGTTTTCACTAATCACCTAAAGGATCCTGCCACTCCTGTAGTGGACTCTAATCTTCTGCATTTACATGTCAATTAAAAAAATTGATGTAGCAACAAAGATTCTTCAACCCTTTCACTGAGAGCTCTGAACTGAGTAGGGGCATCCTGAGAGTCATACACCCAGAATGGGTTGTTGTTTTAGTTGTTTGTTTGTTTGGTTGTTGTTTATGGACTTACTGTCTAATTCACAATTGCCCTCCAAAATGAACACTTGTCTAGTTCACTCTAAATTCCCAACAGATCGTATCAGGGAGATTTCGTTGAAATAAACTTGGGATTTAAATTAAAACCTTCCCCAAAGCATCTTGGCATATCTGTAACTAATGATGCCAGAGACCCAAGACCTGTACCAGGTTCTGATTGATCCCTGACCTAAGTACTTGTCTCCCACAAACTCCTGCTCACACGTGGTTTGGAAAGATACTGGCTCCACAAGCAGCCAACGGTTTGGTACCTTGATATGGTAACAGGAAGAGACATGTTCTTGGAACATGCAATTCTTGGCTCGCAACCGGATTTTTAAGCTCAGTTAAGAGGTTTTTTTCCTTACAAACAATAGAGTAAGCAAGTATTTCTCCTCCTTCATGCCTATGCCTCTTCAGTTACTACGGGATTTCCATCACGCCTGTTCTGTGAGGAATGGTGTTCAAGAGATTGTAAATAGTATGCCAAAATTTTTGCTGAAGTGTTTTCATGGCACTGTAAATTTCATAGAAGTTAGAGTTCTTTACACATCCACTTATGAATCCATATTGACCTATAAAACATTTTAGTCTTCTACTACAGAGTCAACTAACTGGGACTCAGAGGGGCTCACAGAGATTGAACCAGCAAATAAAGAGCATGCAGGGAGCTAGACCTAGGCCTCCTACATATAGTAGCAGATGTGCTAATTGGTCTTCATGTGGGTCTCCTAACAATTGGAGTAGAGATTGTTGCCAACTATGTTGCCTGCTATTGGTTCTTCTTCCCCTAACTGGACGGCCATTTTGTGCCTCGGTGGGAGAGGATGCACTTAGTCTTGTTATGAATGGAGGTTCCAGGGTGTGGCAGTACCCAAGTGGGACTTCCCCTTCTCTAAGAAGAAGGGAGGAGGAGGAGGTAGTGGGGGAAGGATTTGTAAGTGTTGAACTGGGAGGAGAAGAGGGATGAGGGGCTTATTGGGATGTAAGGTGGAAAAAAGAAAAGAAACAAGGAAAAAAAAACAAGAATCCCTAAAAAATAAAAACTGCTTTAGTCTTCTAAATCTAAGCTGCTGATTCCAAAGAGGGAGAACTAGAACCCTGAGAGAAACAGATGATCTCTTTGAAAAAGAGAGGTGCCTGCTTAGCAAACAGAGACTGTCTTAGAGAAGTGCACTCATCAATTCTGAAAGGCAGGTTGGTGTAACAAGGATCACAGGTTGGGAATATTCCCAGGATGAAAATGAAAGAACATATGAGAACTAGGGCCTACCTTGTGCAGCCAGCTCAGTCATCGAATGCAGGCAAGAACAGAACAGCAGAGAGGACTGAAAGGTGTATTAGTGGTCCTCCTGGCATGTGCGGCTGATTCCAAGCCTCAGGTAAGAGGCTTGAATTCTAAGAATTCAAGAATTCTAAGAACATCTAAGATTTCTGGGGTGAGTAGGGCATCAGAGAGTAGTTCACATCCAGCTTGTCCGCAAAGCATGCTTATGTCCCTCTGAGCTGACACCACGCCCTTGTGACAGAAGGAAAAACAGCATAGCAAGAGCAGGCACACATTTATTCCCATTTCACAGACAAGATGCTAAAGCATAATTGAAATTATGCAGCTCTTCTTGAGCCAACCCCGTTTATGTCACCACTGATCAATTTCAAGGACGCCATCCACTAAAGTACAGGTCAATAGAATGGGTAGTTGTAGACAGGACCATCATTTCCAGAACAGTCCACGACAGTCACCTGGATAGTTAATACCTTAACCAGAGCACTGAGGTTTGGAGAATGCCCATCTTCTTGTTCTTTCCCCATTTTCCTCCCTGGAACAACAGGACAACAAGATACTTCCGAATATCCAGGAACCATCACCATCTTGGTAAGCTCGAGGCTCGTCCATGTAGCTCAGCAAAGAAGCAGTGAGTTTGTATCAGGCACCTGGTTTCGTTTAAAGGTTTCTCAGAGTCACCTCTCTTAACTCACACAAATACACATGGGCTGTTACTGCTCTTTCCCCATTTTATGGAGAGAAATAAGGAGTCAGGATGATGAGTGTCCTGACAAAGAAGTGAGATCTCTCTTACACTCCGGAGTAGCTTAAACCCCACCCTACTCTACCAAAGACATCTCCAATCTCTGAACTGCACAGAGAAGACTCAGCTGCCTCCTCCACTCCTCCTGTATTTAAAGGAGTGTGAGTCTTGAACCTCCAGGATGATGGTGGGATGTAACTAAGGCAGAAGGATTCTGGAAGAAAAAGATTAAAACCCGAGCTTCCTTTTACTCCAGCTGCTCCAAACTAAAGAACTGGTGGGGCTTGAGCTCGGTCCCATCTGGTGGACATCTGACCTCAAGCTCCTCTGGAAGCAACAAGGGAACATTTGAGATTAAATGAAGGAGACACAGAGAGAACTGCTTGTACTAATTTCACCCTGGTCGGGGAGGAGGCTAACGAGAGAACTTTCCCCAAACTGCCTGCCAGAGTCCTATTTCATTTAGATGATGCAATGGCTTATCTAGGAAGTCCAACAAAGTGTCTCCAATCAGCCTGTGACAAAATGTACCTCAGCAAGGCCATTGACTGCACAGGGTTGGCTACATAACTCAGGCAGGAGGGCTCTCTGCAAAGGGCAAGTGCTGAGATGACTAAGAATCCCAGGACACTGAGAGCAGATGATCAGCAAGAATTAAACTGAATGCTGAGAATAGGAACCTATGGGTGGGTCATAACATCCTGGAAGCTCCCTCTGTAAGCACATATGGGAACAGCAGGGGACCCTGAGAAATATGACTGCAGGTGAAGGCACTATAATATATGACAGAATCTTCAGACAAATTGAAAAGAAAGTCCACGGCTGACAGGGGAACAGGAGAAGTAAAGCAGACTACACAACATATGGAGAGTATACCGAGAACAAAGGGTTAAAACATGCTCTTTCGTTACACAAACTAATTGTATATAGAAATAGACAAATGCCCTTCTGCTGAAAGAAGAAACAAGAGCATCAATTCTATGACAGCACATTCTCCCATTACATTTACATTTAAATAAAAAGAATAGTGTTCGACAGAGACAAGGTCACAAAAATAAAAGCCAATGTTCGACACTAGTCCTCTCAGAAGGAAACTGGAGTAAAAATGAACACAGATTAACTCTGTACCCAAAATGCCTAGCACGGAAGTAATGAGCCAAAACACAGTAAGAAAGTAAAAACACAATCATATAAAATAATCCAACACAAAAGTAGTATGCATTCTGACAAATCAGGACAAACTGGCAGACTATTAACCACTAAAAAAACAGCAAAAAGGTACTGTGATCAGCGGAACATTAAATTGATTTTTATTACATTTTAAGAAACACTGTTCAGTGTTAGTTATTTAGCTTAGTGGTAAAGGGTTTGGCCTGGGTTTCATCCCTAGCCTGCAAACAAAGGAACCAACAAAAAGCCATTATTCTGAGCTGCAAGTGAATGACTAATTGATTTAATAGTCATGCTTTCCTGATCTTGCACAGGCATGTAATAAAAACACAGAGTCAGAAACAGAAAACAGTTGGGTGAGCTAGGTGATATTTTCCCAGTACATTAGTTATGAGTTCTTCCAAAGCTTTTAAAAAATAAGTCATTCCTATACTACTTAAATTGCTCTAAGATAAAGTTTTAAGGTACAGCATGCTTTCTTCGAAACGGTATGAATTTTTTGAGCCCCAACTTCATCATAAAAGTACAAAACCTCAGTAACATTTTACAAGTAAAGAAAAAGAGGAGGGAACCCATCCAACAGAGAAACAGTCAAGATTCTCCCTGGAGTAGACTGTTTGTATCTGTGTACTTGATTATAAAATATTAGCAACACAAGTATGGCTCCTTCTACACCAACTGCCACTAAGTACCATTTGGACATTCCATCACAATGTTCTCAAGAAGAAAGATTGCAAACAAACACAAAAAAGAATGAAATTTAATATCTTTTTTTTCAGGCTGGAGAGCCAGCCGGCTTGGTGGTTAAGAGTGCTAATTCTCCAATGCTCCCAAGTTCAATTCCCAGCAACCACATGGTGACTGACAACTATCTTTAGTGGGATCCAATGCCCTCTTCTGTCTGATGCTCTCTTCTGACATGCAGGCACACTTGCAAACAGAGTGCTCATGTACATAAATAAATAAATAAATCTTTAAAAACTAAAACCTTCTAATCAAGTAAATGTATCTACATCTAGAAGCTAGAAAAGGGTCACAGCAATATTAAAAATAATTCAGAAATGGTAAAGGGATATAAGGGAGTCATAAAATCACTGGGCAAGATGGTGTATGCCTGGAATCCCAACACTCACAAGGCTGAGGGTGGTGGATTGCCTTGTGTTCAAGGCTAGCCTAGACTACAGTCTGAGACCTTATATTAGAAAGCAAAACAATTGGGGAGGAGATAGAGAGAGAGACAGAGAGACAGAGAGACATAGAGACATAGGAGTGGGAGACAAAGACAGAGACAGAGAGAGACGGGGACAGAGAGAGACAGAGACACAGAGAAAGACCTCGATGTCATTTCTTGCACTGATGACAAGCTACTGAAGAATGTGAATGTCTCCTACCAAACACTGTGATAATGCTAATGACAGAATGGGTTTCTTATTATGATACCATAAAATGTAGGTGGAAAAGTAAAAGAATGTATAATAAACAAAAGAGAAATCACACATTGGAAAGCCTAAATTTAGAAGTCTATGTATGTTTCAGTCATAGGGGAAGGGATGAGATGATGTGGGGGAGAGAATAATTGGAATAAATTGTATATGTGTATGAAAATGTTAACTAAGAGCAACCAATGAACAGAGAAAAGCAGGTTTAATTTACAATGAAATTGAGTTCCTATATGACACTATGTAACATTTTGTAAATATTAATTACACTAATTATCTGCAATAAAACTCAATTGTTATTAAAGATGTGGTTGTGTTCATACGAATTTCCAATATTTTAGAATCTTTTTATTTATTTGCTTATTTATTGATTGATTTTTTAAGATAGGGTTTTGCTATGTAGACCAGGTTGACCTCAAAAAAGAGATCCACCTGCCTATGCCACCCAAGAGCTAGAATCAAAAGTGTATACTCACCCATGAAATTTACATTCTGAAAGTGATAATAAAATTACACCTATCAACTTGGTACAGTTACTGAACAGTGATCAACTTAATAGAAATATCAGAAACACATTTAAGGCATTAGGTTACAGTTGTCAAAGGAATCTTGAGCGGCATATATAATTCAAATCATCTAGGAGACACATTTTGAAGAAAAAAACCAAAAAGTAGGTAAAGATAATTGAAATATTTTTCATCTATTAAACATTTTAAAGTGCATTCTATATGAAGGCTGTAAGTGATATACTTCACATTTTTGCTTATATACCATCCTCAATTTTATGTGCATTCTGCAAATATTGTCCATGTTTATTCAGGCTCTTAACATTTCCCCATGACTGATGACATTCACAGAAATCAGATTGAGCAAACTGTATATGTTGATGTATAATAGAATTGGATTCTAACAGTATAGCATAAAAATATGTATATATAACTTCCCATATATGTGTATATACATATGTAAATGGCTAAAGAAAATGAGTATCACTATATCATTGTGGTAATGTTTTCGACAAAATTCTGAGAACGTTGAACTGGCATCAAATAGTGACTAGATTGGCAAAAAAAAAATTCCACAAAGTAAAACTCTCATAAAGAATCTAACAATACTAGCAAAAGATACAAAAATATTAAAGTCTCAATGAAATACTGTATAATATTTTCTCAACTCTAGAATACTGTATTTTTGTACAACTATCAATAAAAGGCATGAATTATGAAGAATTCAAAAGTAGTGCAGTATAATTATGCAGTGGTCATTACTGTTGCATACTATTTTATGTAACTGCATACACTCTCTTTTTTTTGTTCTGTGGTCTAGCGATGAACTTGGGTAGATTTATGGGGAACCATTGCATTGTAGACTTAAACTGGATTAATTTAGGGGATAGTAAGTCATATTTTGGTAAAGTTGTTTTAAAAATAAATCTTTGGATATTGGTACAGCAAGTGATTCTCCCTGAAGGAAAAACCAGACAGCAGGAACCTAGACCACTGCTGTCCATGAGTTATTTTTAGATGATAGAAATATTCAATATCTGCTGTGCTTCTGGCTATGGATTCTGGCTGGCTGTTTGCCTCCTGCTTTGCCTGCTGTGACTAAAGAGGAAGATTTTAGTTCTAAGTTTAGTTTGTCTCAAATAGCCATGTGTGACCAGTGGGTGCCATTTGGACAGTGTAGCCACAGAAAACTGAAGCAGTGTAACCAAAGACTTGCCTAGGAGTCAGTTGACCTCCTAGAAGTGACTTGGGAAAACGTTGGCAATGATAGCCTCTTGGGGAGCTTACCTTTACCAAAAGCAAACTGTGAATCCTTTACTCTTCTGCAATAGTCAGAATGTAACTGGTCTCACACCCAAGCCAACCCTCACCAAAGACAATTGAGAGGGAGCTTAATCACTGTGTCCTTTAGATTTCAGTTTAGTAAGCACTTCCTTCAAAGTGGAGCAGACTGAGATTGCCAAGTCCTTTGCGTGGCTCCAGGGACTTGGGCCTGACCGGGAGAGAGGAGGAAATGAAGAATGACATTGGACACACATACATGGGGAAGGCTGGGTCCATAGGCTGGAGAAAATGCAGCATCCCAGAAGCTCAGCATGTGTATTATATAGTTGGCCAGAAAGCAGTGATGTTGCACACAGCAGGAAGGAGGTAGGCATTACTTGCAGATAAACAAGGAGGGGAGGACTATGTATATGTAAATGACAAGGGGCAGATTTAACTAATCTCAGTAGGAGCAGTCTCTGCACGGAGCAGTCTTCAGGCTGTAAATATCCAGATGGGGCCAGGGAGAAAGGTAGAGTAGACTTTTTCTGCACACACTATCAACACCATCCTGAGAAGGATTTGGCACGTGTCTGAGCCTCAAGGGGCATGGGGGCCTTTGCCTTTTACCCATGGATAAATGGCTTTGTGTCCTTGGCATTTACATGCTCATGCTTACTGCACACATCCACTCAGGGCTTCACTTCCTCCGGGCTTCCTCTGCTCACACAGTGAGATCTCAAAAGAAAAACAGAAACCAAAAAAACAAAAAATGTGCAGTGAAGTGGTTAATTCTCTAAGGTGTACAGATCCAGTTGCCTAAATCTAGGACTTCCTCACAGGCTACAGAAAATCCTGTGGACCTAAAATAAGAAAAAAAAATTAAATAAATAAAAAAAATACAACGACAACAACCAAAACAAAACAAACAAACAAACCAAAAAAAAAAAAAAAAACCAAAACACCACTACCAACAACAACAAAAACAAAAAACAAACAACCAAAAATAAAAAAAAAAAAGACCCATGCTGCCCGCAAAAAATGAAAGGGAGAAAAAAATTCTTAAAGTTTTTCATAGAAAATTGTTTAAGCAAAACACACGGGAATTGTACATAAAGGCGTTAGTGTGCTGAGATGTGAGGCCTACTCACAGCATGCAGCAATTGGAAGTCTCAGACAACTTAACAGAAGAAGACTACTAATTATTCTTTGTGACCACTCTCCACATACTACTTACAACTTAATATTAACCTTCATAATTGAGTTGGGGACAGTATTCACCATAGCAGCTAATTGAAGCATTAGTGCACAAAGACACACAAACACACACACACACACACACACACACACACACAAACACACACTCACACACATGCACACACATTCAAACACACACACTCACATACACACTCACAAACACACACACACAAACACACACTCACACACATGCACACACATTCAAACACACACACTCACATACACACTCACAAACACACACTCACACACACACACACACACGCACACTCAGAGGCACACAGGAGAAATGTATATTCTATGAAGTTTCTTGGCATATTGATTTGTAAGCCTCAATGCTGGAGTATTCTTGGTTTTCCTTAAAGGGGGGGCGGGGTCAGGCCTCATTTTGCCCTTTTTGAAATGACAGATATCTGTGTGTTTAACTTACTCTGATGGCTGTTCAGGCTGCCTCGGCCTATTTTACAGCATCCAGGTCACCTTGGTAAGGACAGTGGTTGTTCTTCTTATTGGCAACTGGTTTGCATCAGAAGAGTTATTCGCATCCTTACCAATATTAGAAGTTTGGTGACACAAGCACCTTGACAAACTAAAATTATTGTGGTTTTGCCTTTCTGGAGGACATTAAAATTTACATGTTTTGGATATCACTTTTTTTTCTTAGGATTTAGTCCTGTATTAGTGCTGTTCAAATGTGGCCATTCAGCCAGCATCCCTTTGCTCCAGGCACTCAGCACTCAATTCCAGTCACTGATCTGGTGCATACTTGGTCCCAGAGATGGACAGCAGAGGGACTTGACACACAGCATCCACACTGCTCCATTGCCTTGATTTTGTAAATTCTTTTCAATGGCTATTTCTTGATTTATAATTACTACAATAATGACTTGTCTTGATATTTCGAGATAGGATCTTATTACGTGACCCAGGCTTGCCTTGATTTCCCAATTCTCTGGTCTTAGTCTTCCACCATTCCCTGATTCTCAGTTTATTATTAGAGGTAGTTGTATGGCTCTATTTTCTAATCAAATGTTCTTCTGGCTTTATTACTTTGCCCTTTCCACAGACTTTTATTAATTATGCAAAGTAGATGGTATTTAATATTTAAATACTGGTACATTAACTCATCAGTCCCCAAGACAAGTCTGAATTAAACACTCATTTTCATCCTCACTGTGCAATAAGGGAATTGAGTCACACACAGGTAAAATAACTTCTCCACAGTTGAACATCTAACCGGTGTGAGAGCCAAGGTTTGAGTCCAGCTACAAAGTAGATTGGCATATCATGGGTTGGTCTAGTCCTGCTGTATATTCAAATGCTAAATTCTGTACCCTAAGGTCTGGTTGCTCCAGGACAAGGAGATCCTCATGTATACCAGATGTTTGTTTGTTTCTTTGTTTCTTTGTTTGTTTGTTTTGTCTCCCGAGTTATCCCTTACTGGTTAATAAAAATCCCTACAACATGGGCTGCGCAGAAGAGAGGGGACAGAGCAAAGTTTTCCGAGGCTTGGGGGCTCAGGCAGGGTCCAAGAGGAGAAGGAAAGGACATGGGAAGAGAAGGAAGGAGACACCACCCCATAGGGTAGGTGGATCGTGAGTATATTTCCATGAGGGCCAGAATGTTAGAACAGGTGTGTCCCAGACAGGGCATGGCAAGCCATACCTCAGGGTTATTGACAGGGAAGCAGGAAAAATAGCACAGAGGGTTGATATCTGCCCAGTTCTAGTACTTACAGGCTTATTATAAATCTAAAAGTTTTGTGTCATTATTTGGGAACTAAATGATCTATGGTGGGGTAGAAACCCCCTAATAATTTACTGTGGCAATGGCCACTCAATTATTGTGGTTTTAAATATAACACACATTGAATTTCACAGTTCAGATGAGAGGCTTTTTATATTTCCAATGTGACTGTACACCTGAGGTCTTGTCAAGATAGAAAGAAGTAACATGGCAGAAATAGCTAGAACATGTTAAGGTCACCACACCGACCAAATGAAATCTACAAGCTATACAGACTCTGACGATGAGGAGAAGGCTTAGTACTCTCTAGGAGTCCCCTTCCCTAGACTTGGGATAATACTACCAGTAAGCCAAAACTATATTCCTCTTTCATTTCTCATGGAGCCAGTGGTAGACCCACATATATGATTTCTTTGCCTGCAGTGTTTTTTTTTTTTTTTCCAAGCGCTGCCCTGTTTGAGGACTTGGAAATGGTAAGCACCATCAGAGGAAGGTCAGCATATGAATTCTGTGTAACTCTGCTCTGACAGCATATAGCACAATCCTATCAAGTAGTGGAAGCCTTTCGAGAAAGATTAATAAACCTCTAGGATCAAAAGGAAGCAACCCGAGGGCCACATGGCTATAAATCAAGTCTGAAACCATAGCCCAGTATGGAAGTTCAGCCTTGGATCTTATGTCAAACAGCATTAGCATCCAAAAGAAAAACAAAACTGAAATGGCATGGTGGCGGGGATATATAAGTCATGTAGAAAAATCCCAGGGCAAAGATATCTAGGAAAGACACATATCCACAAAGCTTTCACCAAGAATCCCTATTCTGTGTTCTACAACATTATATATTGTTGTGATTTGCCTTGGAGTTCTCTCTGACTTTGTAAAATAAAGGCAAGAACTCGAGATTTGGGCAGAGGGAGGAGTCGGGAGTGAGAGGGGAGGAGTCAGGAGAGGGGAGAAGTCAGGAGGGGAGGAGTCAGGAGGGGGAGGAGTCAGGGGAGGAGAAAGGAAAGAAGCGAGGAGAGAGTTGTCATGGGAGAAAGAGAAGCTGGAGACCTGGCAAATAAAAGGTGCAAGGGATGAGGGATTTGGGAGCTAGGAATAGGACAGTGTAGGGTGGATCTGCCCAATCTAGACGCTAGATTGTTTTATATTAATTGAGTTGCGTTTTCATTGTACTGGCCGATTCGCGTTGGAGAGGAAACTGCCACAAACTGCAACAAAATGGCGCCCAACGTATCCATTAGAACTCACCTAACCTGAGATAAAAGTTTACTTCCCTCTCACCCCCAGAATAGGGCTCTGATAGAGATCTAGGCAGGAGTACTGGTGGATTGGGAGGTGACTGGGTCTGAGGGGTCTACGGAGAACTGCAGAGAGGCTCCCTTCCCTAAACCCCAGACAGAGAGCTAAAGCCGAGGGCATCATCTAGAATCGAGGAAAGGGATAGGAGAACCTAGAGCACAACTGCCTGTGAGGGAGTTTTCTGGCCAGCATATTGAACAGGATTCCTGAGATCACCACACGACCAAGCAAAGCCGGAGACAACCCAAAGAGGCCCCTCTCTGGGAACAAAGAATCGAGAGGACTGCACATGTTCTGAGGTGGAGGGAGAAAAAGGTATAAAGGGCTTCAGATCAGGTACTACTATGATGTAAGAGAGATATATAACCTTTTGATACTTAAAGATGAGAAACACAATGAATATTTTTGGGCCTTATGGGATGATAATTTGAATGGTCTGATGGTTGTGAATTTTGAGGAAATAGACACTTTATCATTTACCAGTATTGCAATATTCATTCTTCTGTTTTACTATGTCTTCTCAAAAGACAGGGACCTAAATAGCAAATTTCTAGCCTTAGAAAAGAAATTACAAGTAATGCTAGAACAGAAATTTCTGAAATTTATACATGACTCTGAACAACAGAGAGATAAGCTTAAGTCTTGGCAACAGGAGCTAGAAGAGGCACTAGAAAAAAGATTTTGACAACTCGTAGATCAAATTGAACATCAGGGAGATACAGATAGAATCTGGAAGCAAAGTCTAGAGGATAACTTACTAAAACTAGCAAATCAAAATAAGGCAGAGGCTGCAATATCAGAATTACAGCATAAAGAGAAGCTAAGATTATGGAAGCAGGGCTTAGAACAGAAGATACAAGTAATTATGGAACAACATGAACAACAGAAAGAGAAAATTAAGTCTTGGCAATGTAGCCTAGAAGGAACAATTGAATTGAAGACACAGGAAATTATAGATCAGAATAAGAGACAGAAAGATGAAAATGAAGGTGGTAGACAGGAACTAGAAAGCATGTTAGAACAGAACATACAACAGCTCACAGGTCATACTGAACAGCAGAGAGAAAGTAATGAGGTTTGGAAGCAAGACTTGGAGAATAACTTTTTAAAATTAATCAATCAAAAGATAATGGATAGCAGATTATTAGAAGTACAATATAAAGAAAAATTCAAAGTGTGGAAGCAAAGCCTTGAACAGAGAATTCAGGAACTCAAGGAACAGGGGGAAAGACAGAAGGAGAGATATGAAGCATGGGTACAGACTTTAAGAGAGGAATTTAAAATTACAACTAAAGAAAAAACTCAGGTAGAGAAAGAAGATAAAATTAGGGAAAGCCATCCTAAGGTTATTAGGAAACAAACTTTAGTCTATCCAGTTAGTGTACAACAAAGGCCTCCAGACGATGATCATCCACAGGGTTATGAAGAATTTGAATGGCAACCCATGGATGTGTTAGAATTGAGGAAATTTAAGGAAAGCGTAACTAATTTTGGAATGCATTCACCATTTGTAAAACAAAGATATGGTAAGAACAATTCTAGAACCTGCTGAAAATTTACAATGGATTTCGTGGTGGAGAGAAGAAGTGAGGGAGATAGCACGACAAAATAGAGCTAGGGGCAGAGAGATTTCCACAGATCAACTGCTTGGTGAAGGCTGCTTTGCTGAAGTAGAGGTGCAGGCTGTATATGATGAAGAAACTCTGGCATGGTGTCGATTGTCAGCCTTAAAGGCCTGGGACAAAGTCGCAGAATCAGGGAAAAGACTTGAAACATTCACTCAAGTCATACAAGGTCCTAAAGAAACCTTCCCTGACTTTTTACAAAGGCTTACCTCAGCTGTGGAAAGGAGTGTATCAGATTCAGCGGCAAGAAAGGCGATAATTGAGTCTTTAGCCTTTGAAAATGCAAATACCAAATGCAGGGAAGTAATCAGACCACTGATGGCGAGGTTTGCACCAATAGATGAGTGGATGAGATATACAGCTATTGTTGGATCTTGTTCTCCTGATACGACTGTGATAGGAGAAGCTGCCACTGGGCAGCTAGAGATGACCCAAGATTTCAAATGTTTTAATTGTGGTGAGCAGGGTCATCTCAGATATTACTGCAAGAAAAACCAAAGGAATACCAAAAGGGGGACTATGCCTCCTGGAATGTGTCAAAGATGTGGCAGAGATAGACATTTGACTAAGGAATGTAGAGCAATAACAGACAGATGGGGCCACATACTCCCAAAAAAATCCCAGGGGGGGCTCCCGCAGGGCCCAATGCCCGGCAGGGAGAGTTCTCTTCCTCAGAACAATTAAACGGCACGACTTCAAAAATAGATGTTCTGGGACCAGAGGAGGCTGAGGGAAGTCCTATGGACAATTCCAAAAGCCTCAAAGGGAGCAAAAACGAATATTTTGGCAAACGTCTATAGAGGACCAAAGGCCAAAATAAAAATACTGGTAAACAATATTGAAATTGAAGGAATGGTTGACACTGGAGCAGATGTTACCATCATCTCTCCAAAATCTTGGCCCACTAGTTGGCCACTTCAAGGAATGGATATGCAGTTTCAAGGTGTTGGCACTTTATCCCACATGAAACAAAGCACCAGGTGTCTTAAATGTATAGGACCAGAAGGTCAGGTAGGAAAATTAAGGCCATACGTGGCTGATATAGCCATTAACTTATGGGGAAGAGATCTACTACAGCAGTGGAAAACTCAAATTAATATCCCCTCAGTTTCAGGGTCTGACCCCGAAATTCATCAGGCTCCTAATAAAAACTTTAAATCAGTCAGGGAATGTTATCAAGGACAGTTAGAGACTGTCCAAGCTGTCCATAAGCAAGATACAGCAGAGGCTGACAATTTAGTGGTACCCCAAGGAGCCACTGCTGTTAAGACAACAACAGCCTTGCCACTAAGGTGGCTGACTGACCAACACATCTGGATTGATCAGTGGTCTATGACAAAAGAAAAACTACAGGCATTAGAACAGCTAGTCCAGGAGCAGCTGGAGGCTCAGCATATAGAGGAGTCCACCAGCCCTTGGAATTCTCCAGTATTTATCATTAAAAAAAGGTCTGGCAAATGGAGGGTGTTGACAGATCTCAGAGCAATTAATAAGATTATTCAGCCGATGGGTTCCCAGCAGCCTGGGATCCCACTGCCTTCTTTGTTGCCTAAGGAGTGGCCTGTTATAGTGATTGACTTAAAAGATTGTTTTTTCACTATTCCTCTACATGAAGGCGATAAGGAAAGGTTTGCCTTTTCAGTGCCTACCCTCAATAGAGGTCGCTCCATAAAAAGATATCAATGGAAAGTCCTGCCACAAGGAATGTTGAATAGCCCTACCTTGTGTCAATATTTTGTACAGCAGCCATTGGAGATGATTCGCAAACAATTTCCCCAATCTATTATTTATCATTACATGGATGACATTTTATTGTCTGATTCAGATATAAATATCCTGGAAAGAATGTTTGATGAAGTGAAAAAAACCTTACCTTGCTGGGGATTATGAGTCGCCCCGGAGAAAATACAAAGAGGGGATTCTATTAATTATCTAGGGTATAAAATAAGTCTACAAAAGATTAGGCCACAAAGGGTGCAAATCAAAAGAAATCAATTAAGGACACTTAATGATTTTCAGAAACTACTGGGAGATATTAACTGGTTGAGGCCTGTGATTGGCTTGACCACTCAAGAGTTGAACAATTTATTTCAAAAGTTACAAGGCGATAAAGATTTAAATAGCCCAAGGAAATTATCAGCTAATGCTGAGAAAGAGCTAGCTTTGGTAGAAAGGAAATTGCAGGACACACATCTAGATCGTATTGATCCAAAGATGGCCTGCATATTAGTCATCTTACCCTCTACTCATCCCCCTACAGGAATTCTCATGCAGAGGGAAGATTATATCTTAGAATGGATATTTTAGCACATAAACGGAGTAAAAAACTGAAAACCTACATTGAGAAGGTCTCTAAATTGATACTTAAAGGAAAATTGAGACTTCGACAATTAGTTGGAATGGATCCGAGTGAAATTGTGATACCTTTTACTAATGCAGAAATTGCCTCTTTGTAGGTACAAAATGAACATTGGCAAAGAGCATGCAGTAACTTCTTAGGAGAGATTAACAACAGATGCCCTAAAAGCAAGCGACTTCAGTTCATAAAACGAACTAACTGGATCCTCCCTCGTATAATAAAGGGAACTCCAATATCAGGAGCCCCTACATTTTACACTGATGCCAGTAAGTCAGGAGAGGCAGGATATAAATCAGAAAATGTTCATTTATTTACTTTATTTCATCGAGCATACGGTGGAAGCCGGAAAATGAACAGGGAAACTAGGCCAACTGAGAGCTCCTTTCATTTTGTTTCAAAAAGGAAGAGCCAAAGAAGCAACACTCCCTGGTTTTCATGAAAGGAACAGAATGGGAAAAGTTGAAACATCGGCTGGCCACTTAATACTTTGGCTTTTAATAAAAGGCCCAACAAATCTACCTCCTATTTGGTAAAAAAGAGAATAAAAAACCACAAAAACGTTCTGTCAGCCAACTTCCCTTTAAACCTCTGTTAAACAGAAAGACGGTTTTTTTTAAAACATCATTTTAAATATTTAAATATGTATTTGTGTGTGTGTGTGTGTGTGTGTGTCTGTCTGTCTGTCTGTCTGTCTGTCAGTGTCTTCTGTATGGAGAGGATGTGCTATAACACTCGAGATGGGGTGTTCCGGGGCCCACGGGTGATGCCGCACCGCCGCCCCAGTCAACCTCCCCGCAGGGCCTTCCCAGCGGTCCCGTAGCTGGTTTCTGCGCACCGCCACGGTGGAAGTGCGCCCGGCGGAGGCAAGTAGCTGACCCGGGGGCGGGGGTGGATGGTGGGGGTGGGGATGGAGGGTTGGGGCGGTCACCCACCAACCCCAATCCCGGCCCAACCCACGCGCCCCCACCACACCCCGCGCCCTCTGCCTGAACGCGCGCCGACCCCCTTGTTAGGAGGAGCGGGGACGGAGACAGCGGGACGCGTGGAGGGGGGAGAAAAAACACGCAGGTGGAGGGGTCGGTAGGAACGGGGAGCTGGAAAGATCCGCTGGGATCACCAGCACGGCCGAACACGTGCCGCCGGGTTGAATCCTCCCAGCGGACTGCACTGACGTCACCCGTTTACCTCTTAATGGTTTCACACCCTCTTTAACTCTCCCTTCAAAGTTCTTTTCAACTTTCCCTTACGGTACTTGTTGGCTATCGGTCTCGTGCCGGTATTTAGCCTTAGATGGAGTTTACCACCGGCTTTGGGCTGCATTCCCAAGCAACCTGACTCCGGGAAGACTCGGGCCCGGCGCTCCGGGGGGCTGCTACCGGCCTCATACCGTCCACGGGCTGGGCCTGGATCAGAAGGACATGGGCCCCCCAGGAGCGGCGCCGGGGAGTGGGTCTTCTGTACGCCACATTTCCGGAGCCATGGCATGCAGAGGGCATTCGGCGCGGGGCTCTTTCACTAGCCGTTACTGAGGGAATCCTGGTTAGTTTCTTTTCCTCCGCTGACTAATATGCTTAAATTCAGCGGGTCGCCACGTCTGATCTGAGGTCTCCGTAGAGAGGGGAAGGAGGAAAAGAAGGCGTGGGTGGCCGCGGGCGGACGGGTGGAGAGGAGAGCAAGAGGGCGCCAAGGTCCCAGGCCGGGGCCTGCCACCTCTCTACCCCGGCCAGCTCCCACATCCCGGGGACAAGTTGCATAAGCGCACAGACGCTGCGGCATCCCTCCGACTGGCACCAGAGCGGTCTGCCCCCGGCGGGGGGCGGGGGGGGAGGAGAGATACCTGAGACCGGCCCCAGCGGATGTGGTATGCCCCTCCACCCCCATCCGACCCTCCCAGATCGCTCTCTTTGTGAGCACTGGTGGGTGCATGGCGGCGATGGATGCACTGAGCCAGTGGGCGGGGCCCGCCTCCCACCAGACCAGAGGCTCGGTGACCGATCGCGGCGACAGGGCCCGTCTCGCGCCCAGGCACCCGACCAGCCCACGCCAACACGTCCCCACTGTGGGGGAGAGCGGGCGAGAATGGGAGCGGGAGCGGCTGAGCGAGCAGGAAGGAGCCACGAGGAGGGTGGCCGGCGAGCGGCACTGGTGGACGGGGAGGACAAGGCCCTCGCAGACCCACCGGGCGTGGAGGACCGCCAGACGCCGCCCAGATCTGAACTTCGGGAGACGGATGGCCGAGGGGAGAGGCCCTGCGAGCAGAGTCCCAGCGGCGCAACGCGCCCCCCCCCCCCCGCAGCAAAACCGCAGGGGGGGGGGGCGGCAATTGATCCTCAAGCAACTCCCAGAAAGGTGTAGCCCCAGGAGGAACTCAGGGCCGCAAGTGCGTTCAAAGTGTCCATGATCAATGTGTCCTGCAATTCACATTAATTCTCGCAGCTAGCTGCGTTCTTCATCAACACACGAGCCAAGTGATCTACCACTAAGAGTCGTATCGGTATCTGGGGTGTGAGCGAACTTGTATGGGTGCTAACAACGGCACCAGCTCACCCGTCCGCCCCTGCTGCATGGGAAGAGAGGGGCCAAGGCGAGGCAGCTCCACCTCAGGCCAGCCAGCGGGAAACTAAAGGATACATGTGAAATGAAAAAAAAAGACAGGGTCGGCAACGGAAAGGCAGGACACATGGGACATGGGACGCCGCCACCCCAGCACCCGGCAGCGGCCGGCCAATGGGCGGGCAAGTCGGGCGCTTGGGCTGGGACCCCACGGGCGCCCAGAGGGGGCTCCAGACACGGACCCCCGACCGCCACCTCTGGAAGCGCAGGCAGCCGGAGGGGGCCCGCTGAGTCTGAGGGAGCACCAGGTGGGGGGAAGAACCGGGAAGCCCTCCCACGGATGACCTACGGACTGTAGGGCGACCTCCCCCCCCGGGTTTTAAACCTCCACGCTGGAACAGGTCAGGTAGGTACCGGACAAGAGCGGGGCGGCCACGAAGGCCCAGACGGCGGGGTGGGTGCGTGAGCCCACCCGTGGCACAGGCACCCCCCGCACGCGACAGAGCCACCCCAGCACCGTCAGAGCGGGAGAGCTGTGGCGGAGGGGCAGCAGGTGCCATGAGGAGAGCGAGCGCGTCCCGGCCACCGCCCGGGAAGAGATCATGTACCGCCCCCGGTGCACACGAGATGAGATTACGGAGCCGGTCCAGAGAGAGGCAGAATGACCTCAGTACTCCGAGGGCCTTGGCTGGCTGGCGGGCAAGGGAGGTGCAGGCGGTGGCGGTGGAGGCAGCAGTGGCAGAGGCGGAGGCGGAGGCAGGCGCACGGAGGCGAGGACGGAAGCAGAGGAGGGAGGGAGAGAGAGAGAACAGAGGAGGTCCCTGGACAGACCAGACCCGACCCCCCACCGCACTGCTCTATAACGTCCCCCGCCTTTCCCGAAACGCTCACTTGGCCGACCGGCCGCAGCGCGCGCCAAGAAGGCGACTGGGACCCGGGGACGCGCCTCCTGGTGAGAGGAGGGACTCACATGGGCCTGAGAAAGGACCGGACACCCCCTCGGCCTTCTCCGTTAATGATCCTTCCGCCGGTTCACGGAAACCTCTTTACGACTTTTACTTCCTCTAGATAGTCAAGTTCGACCGTCTTCTCAGCGCTCCGCCATGACTGTGGGCCTACCCTGGCGGGGCCGATCCTAGGGCCTCACTAAACCATCCAATCGGCAGTAGGGAAGGGCGGTGTGTACAAAGGGCAGGGACTTAACCGACGCAAGCTTATGACCCGCACTTACTGGGAATTCCTCGTTCATTGGGAATAATTGCAATCCCTGATCTCCATCACAAATGAGGTACAATGGGTTACCCATGCCTGCCGGCGTAGGGTAGGCACACGCTGAGCCAGTCAGTGTGGCACGCGTGCAGCCCCAGACATCTAAGGGCATCACAGACCTGTTATTGCTCCATCTTGGGTGGCTGAATGCCACTTGTCCCTCTAAGGAGTTGGGGGACACAGAGTGCTCGGGGGTAGTGTAACTAGTTAGCATGCCAGCGTCTCGTTCGTTATCGGAATTAACCAAATATATCGCTCCACCAACTAAGAACGGCCATGCACCACCACCCAGGGAATCGAGAAAGAGCTATCAGTCAATCCTGTCTGTGTCCGGGCTGGGTGAGGTTTCCCATCTTGAGTCAAATTAAGCTGCGGGCTCCACTCCTGGTGGTGCCCTTCCATCAATTCCGTTAAGTTTCAGCTTTGCAACCATACTCCCCTGGAACCCTAAGACTTTGGTTTCCCGGAAGCTGCTTGACTATCATGGGAATAACGCCTCCACATCGCCAGCCTGCTTTTGTTTAGTTATGTACACCCATTTGTTTTTCTTTTTCTTTCTCTATTTCTCTTTCTTTTTCTCTCATTGGGGGAGGGGATTTTTTAAATTCACATTTTAAATATTATCCCCTTTCCTGATTTGCCCTCTAGAAACCAGCTATTATTTCCCCTCATGCCTCCTGTTCTATGAGGGCAGTTCCCCACTCACCCACTCACTCCTTCCAACCTGCCCATTCTGACAGTTCCCTACACTGGGGCATCAAGCCATGACAGGACCAAGGGTATTTGCTCCCATTGGTGCCTGAAAAGGAAATCCTCTGCTTCATATGCAGATGGAGCCATAGGCTCATCCTTGTGTATTCTTGGGATGGTTGTTTAGTCCATGGAAGATCGAGGGCAGGGGTTTGGTTGGTTGATATTGTTCTTCTTATGGGGTGACAAACCCCTTCAACTACTTCAGTTCTTTCTCTAACTTCTCTTTTTGGAACCTTGTTCTCAGTTCAATGCTTGACTGCAAGCATTCTCTCTCCCTTCTTCCCTCCCTCTCTTCTTCCCTCCCTCCCCACACTGCTCTATGTTTCTATGTTTGTGTGTTTGTGTGTCTCTGTGTATTTGTGTGTCTGTCTGTCTGTCTGTGTGCCTGTCTGTATGTCTTTCTAAGTGAATGTCACTTTTCTTTTCTTAGATAAAGTGCTGAGATAAGAGTCTTACCCAAGCTATGCAAATACGTCCTTTAGGTTGAGGCCAGAGTATTTTTTCCCTCTGTTCTACTATTTATAGACCTAATACTAGGAGCTTCTAGCCTACATGTAATCCAACCTTCCAAGCTGCCTGATTCAATATGGTTTCTCTTGGCATCTTCATGAGTTGTTCTACTTGGACTCACATTAATTTGGACAATGTGTAACAATCTTCTGGATCCTTCTAATTCTCCAGCTTTTTCTGTTTTCCCCCAGTGAATAGTTTGTTCTCTCAGAACCTGAATCTGTAAAATTATGTCCAGAAAGCTTCTGTAAACACATGCCACACACGACAACTTCTCTTTCTTGCTCTACTTCTCTCTGTCTTTCTATTATCTATTTTTGTCTCTCTTTCTCTACTCTTGTGTGTTCTCTTATTCCGAAGCTGTTCTCATGTGACTTGGGCATATTTTATCTGTGATACATTCTGTCACTTTTTTCTTTGAATTACTACCTTACGTGGCCCTCAATTATATGACACTTTCAAACATGGCTACTTCCTTATATGAACTAACCTTACAATGTACAATCATTTTGCTAATATTTATCTACCTAGTTCTTACCTGGACCTATTGGTTGTAAAGAATTAACCTTACAGGATGCCTATATTTATGGCAGAAACTTTCTGACCTTTCATATAGATGTCCTGTGTCTCAAAGATGGGGGTATTAGAATAAAATTATTCTACACATTTTCTAGAACGTTGAAAGATTCAACTTAAGTCTTATTTTATGATCCCATTAGGAGCCATCAGTCCAAAACACAAAATCACTAAAACAAATCCTAGTTGCATCAGGTAGGGTGGGAAGATATCCCAGTGATTAAGCAGGCGGGAAATGTTAGAGAGACATGGGAAGAAGATTGTTTATTGGTCTATATTTATGGCTTGCTCAGCCTGTGTTTTTATAAAAGCTAGAACAATAAACCCAGCAGTGGGACAACCTACAGGGAGCTGGGCCCTCCAACGAAATTATTGAATAAGAAAGTGCCCACAGGCTTTTTCATAGGACAATCTTATGAAGAATTTTTTTCTTAGTTAAGATTTCTTCTTCCGGGCTTGGGGATTTAGCTCAGTGGTAGAGCGCTTGCCTAGCAAGCGCAAGTCCCTGGGTTCCGGAAAAAAAAGAAAAAAGAAAAAGAAAAAAAAAAAGATTTCTTCTTCCTCTTCCAAGTTATCTCTAGTTTTATATCACATTGATAAAAAACCTTCCTATATAGTTTGTAGGTGAGAGTTTGTGGGTGTATATCTCTAAGCTTGTGTATTGAAGTGATATTAAAAATTTTACAAAAGAATGCCTAATAATAACCTGTGTGTGTGTGTGTGTGTTTCTTTAATTCCGCAGGCTTTCGCCCGATTCTCGGTACTGTCTCGGTGCAGGCATGGGGCACCGACAGTGTGTGTCAGTGAAATTATGTATGTATATGTGTTTCTGCATGCCCACAGATATTATATGTATCATAATAGGGTATTAAAGAGGACAATGACTTAATCTAAAGAAATGCTTTAGATTATAGCACACACCAGCAAGAAAACATTCCTTTTTTGGCATGGGGTAGCAATTGGGCTTGCAACGATAAATTATGAAATATACTAGGAAGAGTGAAATAGCTCAGTAGGTAAAGATATTGGTTGCCAAGGCTGTTAACCTTGGTTTGGTCCTTGGGACATACAGAATGGAAGGAGGAAATGGATGCCATAAATTTTACTCCGTCATCCACATGTGTGCAATCACATGCAGAAACAAGCAAATACTCAACTAAAAGAATCAGAAAATTAGAATTCTATAAATATAGGACTTAAAATATATGCATAAATTAAAGTAAGGAAATAGATTGACATGAGATATGGTACGAATTCTGTAAAGGTGATACATACCCAGACTTAGAGAAAGTATCTTTATACATATGTGTGTTCCGTTTCTCCCATTTCTGGAGCAAGAAAAAAATTACATACATGGAATTTCTGCCTAGTATTACAGAGCAACAGAACATAATATTGAGAATTAAAAAAAGAATACATATATAGTTCATATGAAAGCAACTTGGTCTTGCAGAGATAAGCTAAACAACTCCTGGATACTATAAGCTCAGACTCATGAACATGTATTACTCATATTGGTGAATCAAAAAACTTAAATATGGGGCATGTAGATTCCAGAGACTTTTCCACAGTGGAATTGTGTAACCAGGTGACCAGACAATAGCACTTGCATTTGTATCACTTAGATTTATAGGGACCTTTCCTTGCATGGTGGAGGAATAGGCATCTACACTGAGATGTACTATATGTAACTAGAGAAATAAAACAAAATGTTCTCCTTTATACCCAAATCAGGAATACTACTAGGAGATTCCAGGTTTCTTAGTCACATCGTGAAATAGAATCAAGTGACCTTGTTCCAATATAATATTCTTCATTCTTTCTGAGATATGAGGTGGAGGATGAAAGAAAATACCCCAACAACCTGGGTTTAGGGTAATATATTAGTTTAAAATGTCAAGTGTATGAGTCCAAGGGGATCTGACATCCATCAGGAGTCATGGAGCACTTCCACTGGACTCTCCACAGTGGTTGCCTGTGCAGGATTTAGTTGCTGAATCAGCACTTATTTTTCAAATTTATAAGACATCAAAATGTAGACAAGAGGGATCATCCTCATATTCATTTACAAAGCACCCCCACAAGTTTTCTATTGTCTTACTTGGAAAGGATAAATTTAAAAGAGTAAAACAATATTATTATACTCAAGGAAAAAGCTCGAGTCAAAGAAACAAAACAACAATTAAAGGCAAAAGTCTATGTTTTTCAATACAGTGACTATAAGGAAAAGAAGTACACTTTAAGCAGAAATTGTTGTTATCTTCTTCAAATTTATGGAGCATGGATGGTATAAAGTGAATGATAAGATAGAATAACAATGTAGGCTGAGAAGCTAATTGAGAGAGGAGCGGAAATTAAAATCAAAACAGCTCAGAGCATCAAAGAAGCCTGTGGTAAAACCAAATCTACAGCAACACAATTGTAAGCAATACCCATTATGGAAAAGTAAAAGACAATTCGAAAGGAACATTAATGTATATGATGGACATTTGTGTCAACTTGGATTTAGATTCCTCTAAATCTGGAGGGGTTTGTCTCCTATTGAGAAGGCAAAATGTTGTTCCCCTTCAGAAATTTGAAGAAGATTGAATAATTTTACCGTCTTCGTCCTAGTAAAAAAAAAAAAATAAGGCCAGAAAATAATTTAAATTGTAAACGTGTGTGTGGGGGGGTGTGTGTGTCTTTATTAAATTATGTGTGAGTATTTGCATGCATAGGGTTGCCTGTGGAGGCTAGAAAAGGAAGGGTATTGGGTCCCTGAAACTGAAATTACCAGTGATTATGAGTCATCTAGTTCTTTGAATCTAACATGGGTCTTCTTCAAAAGTAGTACATGTTCTTAACTTCTCCGTCATCTCTCCAGTCTTCTGTAAAAATAAGTAAAAAAAAAAATGATTTCTGTTGCCTAAAGACAAGGAGGCTGAATGAATATAATGACTCTGAGGTTATTTTTAAAGATGAAGTCCATTAAGATAGACAATGGGCATACTATATCTAAAACTAAGAAGAGATAAAGTGCAAACAATAAGGAACAATGTGCTGTATGAGAGATGTTGCAGGGTAAAAATTGACATGAAACTTTCTAAAGAGGCTTGAGTCTGCTTATAAGGTCGGAGAAATTTGTGTGTACATGTTTGTGTGGGAGTACATGTGTCTGCAGGTGCATGTCCACAGGTGGGAATAAGGAGGTCAAAGGTCAATACTGGGTATCATTCTCAGTCACTCTCTACTGTATTGATTTTGTGACATGGTCTCAAGCTGACCATGGAATTACCAATTTAGCTAGACTGGGGCTCTGTCAAGCCACAGGGTTTCTTTCTTCTCCATTTCACAGGCACCAGGATGATTAGCTTGGAGCACAGTCCCATGACTTTTTACATATTCTCTGGAGACTGCACTCAGATCCTCATGCATGTATCAGAAATAATTTAGCAGAGGTGCTACCTCTTTCTGGCAGTGGCCATGTAGCTGCTGCAAGGAATAGCATATGAGTGATTCAGTGACAGGATTCTAATGTGGCAAGTCCATTTAAACCACTTCTCAGTTGACAAGGGAAATTTGGTGGCCTTTATATTTAGTACCAAGTTTGCATGCCCTACAAGCTCTCCTTTCCTTCATTTTACTGCATATAGTCATTATCAAAATTGTATCACTTCATCAGTCATGGACAAGGCCATCTGGAGTCACACAGGCTAAGTCACTGTGGATGATTCTACATCTTTCTCAAAACTCTTTCAAGGGATAAAATGTTCTTCACCTCTTTTTGTATCTATCAATCCTCCAGATGCTACCAAAAATCCTGGTAATTTGAGACTAATAATCATATCTTTAGAGAAGTACCCAGTCACACTGAGCAAGTCTGTGTTAATTGTGGAGAGAGGTAGGTCCTGCTTACATAACTATATTTAAGAAGCTATATCTGATCAATGGAGACATGGGAAATGTAGAGATTATGTTGGATTGATAGAGACTTGAAAATGGCTCTTAGAATGATTACATCTTACAAAGATCTATATATTAGAAAGATGTCTAGAAGATCTGCTTTGTAAAATGAACTTGTCTGTCTGCAATTAAAAGGGAATTATGATAGGAGATAATAACTAGAGATAGTTTACCAACAAATGTTTAATTCGGCCTCTCACCATGCATAACTATGTAACCATGTTTGCTACCAGACGGGTTATGTCTTCCTGTTTACAGGACATGCCTGGCCAGACATCTCTTTTGTCTTGCTGAAATTGTGCTTTTTAATGCAAAATAAGTTTAGGTGGTGATTGATCCAAAAAATGGGAGAAGGAGGAGGGGGAACTATCGGGGGCTTTGTGTAAAGATAGAGCTTTTGAAATGTGGATATTATGTCTTTTTTAATAATGTAAGCAATGATATCACTGCTTGGGTAAACACATTTGTCATTGTATAAATATAGAAGGCTCAAGTTATTTGTGGCCACTTGCCTGAAAATCAAAAGGTGGTCAGTGTCTTCACTTTTATTAACTCCCTTTCTCCATTTCAGGACCTAAACATTATAGCTAGAACTGGCATTGGCATCTTCTTGGTTCCTAAATTTTAATTTTTTAAAAATTTTTATTAGATATATTTCTTTACTTCCATTTCAAACATTATTCCCCTTCCCAATTTCCTGTATATTTCCTCCCCTCCCCCTCTCCCACAAAGGTATTCCCCCTAAATATCCACTTTATCCCCCCCTCATATTCCCCTGCACTGGTGGTCCAACCTTGGCAAGACCAGGGGCATCCCCTTCCCCTGGTGCCCCAACAAGTCTGTTCTCTGCTATATATGCAGTTGGAGCCCTGGATTATTCCATGTATAGTCTTTCGGAACTGGTTTAGGCCCTGGAAGTTCTGTTTGGTTGGCATTGTTGTTTTGATGGGGTTGCATGCTCCTTCAACTCTTTCAATATTTCGTCTAATTCCCTCCAAGGCTCTTGTTCTCAGATCAGTGGTTTGCTGCTAGCATTGACTTCTGTATTGGACATGCTCTGGATTTGTCTCTCAGGAGAGATCTATATCCGGTTCCTTTCATGATGCATTTTATAACTTCATCAATCTTATCTAGTATACATATATATACATATACATATACATATACATACACATACACATACATACATATACATACACACACACACACACACACACACACACACACACACATATATATATATATATATATATATATATATATATATATATATATATATCCCCTTTTAAGAAGGAGCGGGAGCATCTGAACTTTGGTCATCCTTCTTCTTGAGCTTCCTGTGGTCTGTGGATTGCATCTTGGGTAATTCGAGCTTTTTGGCTAATATCCACTTATCAATGAGTGCATACCAAGTGTGCTTTCCTGTGATTGAGTAACCTCACTCAGGATGATATTTTCTAGTTCATTCCATTTGCCTATGAATTTCATGACCTCATTGTTTTTGATAGCTGAGTAGTACTCCACTGTGTAGATGTACCACTTTTTGGTCTCCATTCCCCTGTTGAAGGGCATATGGGTTCATTCCAGCTTCTGGCTATTATAAATAAGGCTGATATGAACAGACTGGAGCATGTGTCTTTGTTGTATGTTGGAGCATCTTTTGGGTATATGCCCAAGAGAGGTATACTGGGTTCTCAGGTAGTGCAATCTCCAATTTTCTGAGGAAACTCCAGACTGATTTCCAAAGTGGTTGCACCAGTTTGCAATCCCACCAACAATGGAAGAGTGTTCCTCTTTCTCCACATCTTCCTCAGCATCTGCTGTCAACTGAGTTTTTTATTTTAGCTTTTCTGAATGGTGTTAGGTAGAGTTTCAGGGTTGCTTTGATTTGCATTTCCCTGATGATTAAGGATGTTGAACATTTCTTTAGCTGTTTTTTGGCCATTCGATAATCTTCTGCTGAGAATGATTTGTTTAGCTCTGCACCCCATTTTTAATAGGGTTATTTCACTCTCTGGATTCTAACTTCTTGAGTTCTTTGTATGTTTTAGATATTAACCCTGTATCAGATGTAGGAATTATAAAGATCTTTTCCCAATCTGTTGGTTGCCATTTCATCCTATTGACAGTGTCTTTTGCTTTACAAAAGCTTTACAGCTTTATGAGGTCCCATTTGTCAATTCTTGATATTAGAGCATGAGCCATTGGCGTTTTGTTCAGGAAATTTTGTCCAGTGCCCATGTGTTCAAGACACTTCCCCATTTTTTCTTCTCTTAGTGTGAGTGTATCTGGTTTGATGTGGAGGGCCTTGATCCACTTGGACTTAAGCTTTGTACATGGTAATAAGAATGGATCAATTTGCATTCTTCTACATGCTGACCTCCAATTGTACTGAAAGATCTCACGCAGAGAGACCCTTACTCAAGTCTTGGGAAATCGCGGACCCCAGACACAGAGAGACCATTTTGGATGTAATAAGCAAAGGCGAGGTTTATTACGGAGACCTATTACAGAGATCTCCGGGCCGACACGTATCCTGTGCAGGAGACAGAGGTGTCGGCCCCGAGAGGCTGGGAAAAAGAGTATTTAAAGGCAGAGGCTGTGAGCACCAGGGGATGGGGGATGTCAAAGGGGAATGTACCACAAGTTACAAGATTGTTTTATGGCTCCAGGAGATAAGGGGACGCCAGAAGGTTTTATGGTCCCCTGGTTCCTGGAACAGAGCTACTAAATCAGGAGAAGGGTAGGGTCTTCAGGTCCTCATTATTTTTAAAAGTTTGTCAAAATTGATGGAGCATTTGTATTTGAAACACCTCTGGTTAGGCTTGGGCTGCCCGGTTTCTTGGAGTGCTCTCTGCAGGACACAATGGCTGAAAAGCACAAGTAGGGGCTTATCAGGGTCTGGAGGACATCTGGTTAAAGTATGACTCTGAGTAAGTTGGGGGGATGTCTTTGGATGGTTTATGGCTCAGTCCTCGGTAGCCTGAGCTGGATCTTGCATTCCTTTTCTTTATCTTTATGGCCTGCTATTCCTGGCGGCAGGGCTTAGCCCTGAGTTTGTGGCTTTTGGGGCTAACTCTTTTAATTTTATATTTCTAAACCTAGAATTTGTATAATTTTCTTTTCATTCCCGTCTTCTCCTACTAAATAATTCTAATCTTAGAATTTTGATATCAAGTCTTATTTGGTCTCACCAGTTGTCCTAACTGACTGGTACTGTTGTCTCAGGACCATCAACCGCACAGCACCCACTCAATTTTTAACAAAAGCAATTAACCTGTTTGTCACGCAGGAGCCAAAAACTAAAACCAAGAAAATTATTAATAATGGCCCAGCTGTAGCAGAGAGTAGGGTAGTCATCCAGGGAGATCTACTAAACTAGCTCTCGAACTATCTCTGATGTGTTTTTCTGTCTGTCTGTCTTTTGTCTAACCTTTTTTTAAGTTTTTTTATGGAGTCTTTAATTACTCCTGAATGGTCTGTATAGAAGCAACATTTTTTTCAGTGTAGCACACAGGCTCCTTCTTTAAGGAATATCAGGTCTAATCTTTTTTTATTTTGAAGGACTACCTCTGAGAGGGAGGTTAGGTATTCTTGGAGGTCAGCTAAAAAGTCTTTTACTCTTTTTATATCTGAGTCAATGGCAGTTCTGAATTCTCTATAAGCCTTGTATTGTAGGGCAACAGCAGATGTCCTTGTGCTGCCCTTGTAGCACCTAGATAGCCCTAGCCCTAAGTAATTCTCAACTCCTTTTTTTTGTCTCTTACTAAGTCTTTAGCATCAGGATTCCAATCTGGACACTATCTGAACCTATACACCAAGGTCATGACTGTCTTTCAGAACTTCTAAACTTATATAGGTTGTGATCCCTGAGGCACAGTCCCAAGAAGTGTTAGGAGTACTAACATATGTAATGTTACATTATTTGTAATAGAAATCAAGCCTATCCCCACACCTATCTCGATGGAACCCAGGACAAACATGACTGAATTTCTCTCTAGGTCCCAGCTCTCAGCCCTAACAGCTAGTACACGGCTGGTGAGGGCTGAGAATTGACGGCTGTCAGGGTGGTCAGCAGCACCAGGTATGGTCCTTTCCAGCGAGGATCGAGTGTCTGGGCTCAGTGTAGCTGCTTCCGACCTGGAACTGATGGGATGTCTCAGGGGTCTCCGGGGCATAGGCTGCTGTCAGCTGTGAGCAGATTTCTTTCTGTATCACCTGTAGGTCTTTTAGCCTGGCACACAAATCATTATTACTATGACATGTTGGTTCAGTAACATCATCTAATATAGTCAGGGGAGCTGAGGCCCCATATAAGATCTCAAAGGGGGTAAGGCTGAATCTGGAAGGGGTATTTCTTGCTCTGAAGAGAGCAAGAGGGAAGGAGTGTCACCCAGTCTGTGCCAGTCTCCATGGTCAATTTGTTTAGGGTCTCTTTTAGAGTTCTGTTTATTTACTCTACCTGTCTTGAACTTTGAGGTCTGTAAATATAATGTAATTTCCAATCGACCTCTAAATATTTGGCCACACCCTGGCTTACATTGGCAACGAAAGTAGGACCGTTGTCTGACCAGATTACCTTGGGCATTCCAGACCTGGGGAAGATTTCTTTCAGTATCTTCTTGATGATTGCAGAGGCCGTCTCTCGTTTGGTGAGGAAAGCTTCTGTCTATTTCTGAAAAAGTATCTACAAGCACTAGGAGATTATATTTTTCTGGTTTTATCTCAGTGAAGTTCACTTCGACTTTTCGTTAAACTCTCTAGGTCTCTTTGTCCTGTTTGTTAAGCATTTATTTATTGACGTATTTTATACTTTTTTATTGTCTCTCTTGGCTAAAATCTTAAAGTCTATTATATATATTTTAACTATTTGGACAAACTTCTTATCTCTTAAATGAGTCTATTTTTTTATTTGGCAAAGTGAGTCTTTTCTTTGTTCTCTGGGGAGTATAGCTTCCCCTCAAGTGTGCCATTGTCCTTTATCTTTTAAGCAATTTGGGCCTTTTCTAAGTGAGGCCATCCCTTAGTCTAATCCTAGTTCTCAGTGGCTGTCTCTTGCAGGCCTGTAACCAGGATAGGCTCCTGTATAGCCATTTCCCGAGCCACTTTATCTGTTTTGTCACTGCCCCATGTCACTGAATCTCTTCCCTCCTGTTTTCCTGGGCAATGAATAGTACTCACAGTTGTTGGCTTCATCCGGGCATCCAAGAGATGGCAAAGCCATCTGTGGCGCTGATGTGCTGGGGGGGTAGAGGTTCAGCCATTCTAGATGACATTGTGTTGTCCACCATGGCAGCACCCACTTGTCTCTGACCTTCATTCATGAAGAGAACTGTTCCCATCTGTGGACAAGGTCCTCGGCTTTCAGCAGGGGTAAATCAGCCAGTCGCAGAGGTCTTTCCTCCACCCATGTGCTTCTGTCAGTGTTTGACACTTGTGCTGTGGTGGCTCCAGGTCCGGATTGGGCAGCAAGGTGACCAGATTGTCCCCAACCGGTGGAGAATCTAGTCCATGGCAGCTGACCAGTGGTCCCATCTTTGGACACTCTATCAGCCACTCTATCACAGTTTAAGTCCTGGATTGGGTGATAATTGTTAGTGCCCGGCTGGCAGGAACGGTGTGTTTCAGGCAGAAAAGCACTAAGCCATTCAACTCTCAGCATCAGTTACTGGTGTACTGAGACAGGTCTTAAGCTCCACATACACAGTCTATAGATATGTATACACATGGCCTCATCCAGCCATTTCAGCCCACGCAAGCCAATTTGGAGAGCAATTTTCTCATGAGCAAGGGATGGGGGCAGTCAGGGATGACTATGAACTAGTGGGTTACCCGGCCCACGCCAAGGTCCACTGTTCTTCGGGCAGTCCATAAGTATTGTTCGTTGTCAGTAGCTCCTTGCACTCAAGGTCTTTGGATATTGGCCCACAGGGGGGCATAGGAGCACAGAGCATTGGGTCCCTGTATCCACAAAACAACTGGGCAGGCTTCCCTTCTATCTCTGTGTATAGCCAGCACCAAGAGGCTCTCCAGTGTCCCCTCTTGTTCTTTCTGGGGCAGTCCCTGACCCAATGTCCTTTTTCTTCGTATTAGGCACACTGATCTTTAGCCAGGAATTCTCTTTTGTTGTCAGGTACTATCTTCCTAGGTTCCCTAACTACTGTGGCCAGTATATGTTCTTCTCTTGTCTTTTATCTCTCTTTAGCTCTTTAACTTCCTCTTTCTTTTTAACCTTACTTTTTCTGTAACTTATACTAACTCTCAGTAACTTAACTTAACCCTTCAAATTTTTGTAACTTTTTTCTTTATATCTTTTCTTTATCTTAGCCAGATTGGTGGGGGCATTTTCTAGCCCCTCAGAGACCCACCCTTGGAGCCTGGCAGCAGACCTGGCACTCCCTACCTTTAGGCGTTTGAAGAGAGCAGGCAGAAGTGAGGGCCTTCCATCGTGTCTGGAACATTTTTTTTTTTTTTTTTTTGGCCTCTAGTAGGATCCCGTCTTTTCTCGGTGGTAAAGAAGACCTGTAACATTTACTAACAAGAATCTCAAATGGGATGGTGAGAAAACAAGGGAATCTTGAGGATAGAGGTCCACTGAAGAGGGCAAATAGCATTTAGTCACACAGCTAAGCCAGGAGGCTTTCTTGGGACAAAAAGACCTTGTGTCTGTGAAACAGAAAAGTGAGCAGAGGGGCAGTCTATCTGTTACCGGTTGTCTCTCTGGACTTAGATTTTCCCTTAAGGAGTACCTTCCTTTAGTGCCAGCTCAGTGGCTTTATCACTCAATAAACCCAGCCTCTGAAGGACACTAGGCTTCTAGTAAGAACTAATAACAAAAGGATGGAGAGACGGTAGAACCTGGGTGTTAGATACTAAGCAGCTGACAAAAGAATTGTAACCAGTTCACCTGGGGCTTCTTGTCTCTTATATCTAATAAAGAGATTGTTAATACTATAGTACCAACCTTTAATAAAAAAAAACTATAGCTCTCTCCATGTCTCTGAATATCAGGACTGTAGTAGTAGTCCTTTACCAAACTGTCTCAGTGGGCTAAGGGCCCATGGAAACGAAAACATTAATCCTGACCTTGGCCACAGCCAAAGCCTGAATTCTAAATTCAAACTGGCAAAACAAAACAAAGTTCTTTACAGTTTGTTGTAGATTCTTTGAAACTATTTTAGGGGCTTCTCTGCCCCCCAACCTGGGACATTTCTACCACAGGGGCAGGAACTGGCTGCTGTGGGGATAGGATCAAAGGCATTCTCCATGCTAATGATGACCAGTGAGAAAAGTAATTTAATGCTGGAGACTGGCTCCTCTCTTGGAATAGGGCCAGCAGATAAGGCAGGCTCCTTAAAGAACTTCTCTTAATGAGCACCCTCTTTCTGTGAGCAAGAGTTGAAGGTCTGGTCACTAAAAGCAGAAATTCCTTTCTTGTTCTTGTTTTTCTTAGAGTCCTCTCCCACCTCACTCTCAGCCTTTTTAGATTATTCTTTATGTAGCATTTTTAACACAGCCTGTCCCTTTTTTATAGCCTGTTGACAGCATTTCTGATCTTTTAGGCAGCTACGCACTAAGTGTCAAACCGGCTGAAACTCCGCCTTTAAGATTCCTTGCTCTCAAGCAAAATTTAAATCCTTTTCTAGCTTATCTCAGCTGTCCACTGTGAGATTCCCAGAGATGGCGAACCAAGGTGTAGTAATTCACTAAGAAATCTCTCTATAGTGTTTCTTTTTACCTTAAGCCTTTTACTTTTAAACAGCTCCTGAAGAGCCAGAAAAAGTGGGTGAGACTTGAGAAGTCCCCATGCTCGCTGCAGCAGCTCCGCAGCTAATTTCGCTCCCCCCTACTGTGTGTTGCGAGCACAAGCACAGATAAAACACTATGTTTTAAAAAATTAACGTTGGCTATCAACCAACACACCGCCACTAGAGCGGGGTCCATAAAATTAAGTTTCTTATTCACTATACTTGTTTCATACCGGAGGCCTAATCTGGGGAACTTTTTTATTTACGAGAGGTTTTGTCCTCAAGGTTTTTGTTAATGTCTGTTTACACAACTGTTAACAGCAGCTAGGCTGATCAAGGGGAGTAAAGGGAGGGGCCTCTCTCCTTGGGGAGGAGGCTCAAGAGAGAAAGACAAAACTCCCTGGCAGAAAACAATTTTTCTCAAGCAAATTATTTTTAACTCTTAACTTAAGCACCAAGAGGACCAAGTAAAACTCTATGACGAACAAAGCAAACAGTTTCATGATTTCAAACACAGTCATCAGTCCAAGATTTTAAACACAGTCGTCAGTCCAAATTCAAACACAGTCGTCAGTCCAAAATTCAAAAACGAAACAAAAGCCAAAAAGACACTCGACAATACCACAGAAAACAAGCCAGACAAACAATATCAAGACAAAGCATCTTATAACCAACTTTCACAGATGCCTGGTACCTTCAGTACGTGGCCCAAACTGCAGCTTAACCTTAGCTGCTTTTGGGATGAGATGGACCATCTGATTCCACCTCCCAACAGGATTCCAGAGTGTCCTCTTGTCCTAACGACTAAGCACACTTGTCCGTGCCTATATTTAAATAGGCAGCCGAACTCGACCTCTGACGGAGTGGGATTCCTCGTCCACTCCTGCCTAGGTAAAAGGAGCATTCCATCTCCTTTGTTCCAGAAAACCAGAGTCAGGTCCTCCTGACTGTCCATAGCCGGGCTCTCCCGACTGTTCTCCGCCGTGGAACGTCTTCCAGGGGCTGCAGCCTTGCGGGCCCGGGGCGTCCCCCCTTCCGCAGCCAGGGGGTCCTCACGGACCACAAAGGCAGCTGCACTGAGTGGGGATACACATCCACTCTCCTACAGGGCAGGAATACACATCCACCCTCCTAGCACAGGGCAGGAATACACATCCACCCTCTCAGCACAAGGCAGGAATACCCATCTGCCCTCTTACCACAGGGCAGGAATACCCATCTGCCCTCTTAACACTGACCAGTACTAAGACACACATATATCCACACACACGGCGGAACCAAAACAGAGACAGACACAGACTGACAAATGCGGCGCCGCTCACACAGAAACACTCAGACAAACATCCAACTCACCTCCAAGGGGTCTTCGGAGTCTGGGGTAGTCACGCAGATCCCGGACGAGCCCCCATTATTATGAAAGATCCCACGCAGAGAGACCCTTACTCAAGTCTTGGGAAATCGCGGACCCCAGACACAGAGAGACCATTTTGGATGTAATAAGCAAAGGCGAGGTTTATTACGGAGACCTATTACAGAGATCTCCAGGCCGACACGTATCCTGTGCAGGAGACAGAGGTGTCGGCCCCGAGAGGCTGGGAAAAAGAGTATTTAAAGGCAGAGGCTGTGAGCACCAGGGGATGGGGGATGTCAAAGGGGAATGTATCACAAGTTACAAGATTGTTTTATGGCTCCAGGAGATAAGGGGACGCCAGAAGGTTTTATGGTCCCCTGGTTCCTGGAACAGAGCTACTAAATCAGGAGAAGGGTAGGGTCTTCAGGTCCTCATTATTTTTAAAAGTTTGTCAAAATTGATGGAGCATTTGTATTTGAAACACCTCTGGTTAGGCTTGGGCTGCCCGGTTTCTTGGAGTGCTCTCTGCAGGACACAATGGCTGAAAAGCACAAGTAGGGGCTTATCAGGGTCTGGAGGACATCTGGTTAAAGTATGACTCTGAGTAAGTTGGGGGGATGTCTTTGGATGGTTTATGGCTCAGTCCTCGGTAGCCTGAGCTGGATCTTGCATTCCTTTTCTTTATCTTTATGGCCTGCTATTCCTGGCGGCAGGGCTTAGCCCTGAGTTTGTGGCTTTTGGGGCTAACTCTTTTAATTTTATATTTCTAAACCTAGAATTTGTATAATTTTCTTTTCAGTACCAGCACCATTTGTTGAAAATGTTATCTTTCTGCCATTGGATGTTTTTAGCTCCTTTGTCAAAGATCAAGTGACTATAGGTGTGTGGGTTTATTTCTGGGTCTTCAATTCTATTCCATTGATCTATCTGTCTGTCTCTGTACCAATCCCATACAGTTTTTATGACGATTCCTCGGTAATACTGCTTGAAGTCAGGGATGGTGATTCGCACAGAAGTTCTTTTAATATTGAGTATAGTTTTCGGTATCCTGGGTTTTGCAAATTGCTCTTTTTATCTCTATAAAGAATTGAGTAGGGATATTGATGGAGATTGTATTGAATCTATAGATTGCTTTGGGCAAAATGGCCATCTTTACTATATTAATCCTGCCAATCCATGAGCATGGAAGATCTTTCCATCTTCTCAGTTCTTCCTCAAATTTTTCTTAAGAGACTTGAAGTTCTTGTCATACAGATCTTTCGTTTGCTTGGTTAAAGTCACACGAAGATATTTTACATTACTTGGGAATATTGTGAAGGGTGTCATTTCCTTAATTTTTTTCTCAGCCTGTTTATCCTTTGAGTAGAAGGCTACTGAATTGTTTGAGTTAATTTTATACCCCGGCACTTTGCTGAAGTTGTTTATCAGGTTAAGTAGTTCTCTGCTGGAACTTTTGGGGGTCACTTAACTATACTATCATATCATCTGCAAATAGTGATAATTTGATTTCTTCCTTTCAAATTTATATCCCTTTGACCTCTTTTCACTCTCTAATTGCTCTGGCTATGACTTCGACTATTAGATTGAATAAGTAGGGAAAGAGTGGGCAGTCTTGTTTACTTCCTGATTTTAGTTGGGTTGCTTCAATTTTCTCTCCATTTAGTTTGATGTTAGCTACTGGTTTGCTGTATATTGCTTTTACTATGTACAGATATAGGCCTTGAATTCCTGATTTTTCCAGGACTTTTATCATGAAGGGGTGTTGAACTTTGTCAAATGCTTTTTCAGCATCTAATCAAATGACCATGTCATTCTTATCTTTGGGTTAGTTTATATAGTGGATTTCATTGATGGGTTTTCATATATTAAACAATCCCTGCATCCCTGGAATGAAGCCTACTTGATTATGATGGATGATCATTTCAATGTGTTCTTGGATTCCGTTTGTAAGACATTTGTGAGTATTTTTGCATCAATAATAATAAGGGAAATTGGTCTGAACTTCTTTTTCTTTGTTGGGTCTTTGTGTGGTTTCAGTATAAGATTAATTGTATAACCTTATTATACAATTATTAATTCATAGACGGAATTTAGATGTGTTCCATCTGTTTCAATTCTGTAGAATAGTTTGAACAGCATTAGTATGAGGTCTTCTGTGAAGGTCTGGTAGAATTCAGACCTGAATCCATCTGGACCTGGGCTCTTTTTGGTTGGGAGACTCTTAATAACAATAAATGCTTCTATTTCTTTAGGAGTTATGGGGGTATTTAGATGGTTTATTTGTTCCTGATGTAGCTTTGGTACCTGGTATCTGTCTAGAATATTGTCCATTTCCTCCCGATTTTCCAGTTTTGTTGAATATACACTTTTGTAGTAGGATCTAATTTTTTTTTTTTAAATTTCTTCAGATGCTGCTGGTATGCCTCCCTATTCGTTTCTGATTTTGTTAATTTGGATACACTCTCTGTGACCTCTGGTTAGTTTAGGGTTTATCTATCATGTTGATTTTCTTAAAGAACCAGCTCCTGGTTTTGCTGATTCTTTGTACACTCATTTTTGTTTGTACTTGGTTGATTTCAGCTCTGATTTTGATTATTTCCTGCTTTCTACTCCTCTTGGGTTTATTTATTTCTTTTTGTTCTAGAGCTTTTAGGTGTGCTGTCAACAGTGGCCCTTAGAATTGGGGGTGTTTTGGAGGTGGGGTTCTGGGTTTCCTTGGGTATTCCATTGTCTTTATAGGTGATAGCTTCTGTCCTAATGTGGTCTTTATCTGGTTGGCTGTTTTAACAATTACCTCTAAGGAGAGATCTCCTTAGTTGGATGGGGGGAGGTGGAGTAAGGGGAGAGGCAAGTGGAAGCTCCTTTGTTTTTTTAATGGAGTCCTGCACTGGGGGGAGACGGAGGAGCAGACAGTCTGCTTAGTGTCTCCTTTGAAGCCTTGGGGGTTTTTTGCATCAGCTCTGCCACAGGGCACATCCCCTAGGCGATACAGGACTTAGAAGTTTGACCACACTTACCCCACACTGCCACAGGGTGGGTGTTGGGCTGTGGAAAGCTGCAACAACACTGCCGGCAGGGGAGGGGGGAGGGCGGGTGCAGGAACTGAGGAATTTTTTTTTTTTAATGTTGTGTTTTCGTGTGTGTCAGTGAACTGTCACAGAAAAGAGGAGAAACGGTTTGTCCAATGGGAACATTCCCTTGGCATATCGGCTTTGGGGGATTCCACAGAAGTCCAAAACGTTAAGCCTTTCTGCAGATTAAAGAACTAGGTGCCCTGTAGCTTTAAGTGTCTGCTGCATTAGCAGGTTAGATAGGGAGTTTGCCAAAACCGATTGCAGGCTGTTTTGCAGGCTGTCTGGATTTAGACAGGGGCTAGAGGGATCTTCAGCCAACCCCAGAGAGTAGCTCTGGCCAGGAGCCTTCAGGTGCCCCTTCAGCTTGACCTAAGCTCGAGATGGTGCTGACTGAAAACTCAGCAGGAAAAGATAGGTTGTTAGTCTCCAGAGTTGTGGGATGTGACTCACCTTCCTGCACTGCAGTTTTGTTGATCATTGTTGGAGCACTACATTTTAGGGCTCTGGTGCCCTAGTGCTCTCCACAGTGATCTCTGACCAGGCTGGCTAGTTGTGTGGGTACAGGTAAAGGGAGAAAGATCTCAGGCAGGGAGGGGGACCATTTATTTGCCACCCCAACTGCTGGTCCTTCTCCTTACCCCGACTGCCTGCCACTTTGGTTACCTGGGCTGGGCTGAACCAGCAGGGGACTGACTAGCCAGTGAGGAGTGCAAGGGAGATTCTGGAAGTGATGATTTCCGGAGAGCAGATCTCATGTCCAAGTGGCAGAGTAACAGCTCTTATAACAAGCTCGTAGACGATAATTCCTGCACGCCTTTCATTGTTCTTAAATAGTTTTGTGAATGGGTCAGTGTCTGACAGAAGGTACTTCCTATTGGTTTGTCCTGAGAGCTTGGGAAGACCTCCTCATATACTTATTTGTAGGTGTGATCCTGCTTCTACCTCTGATCTGTCTTGAGCCTACATGACCTGTGGTCAAGGGGCTTGCAGCATTGCCCTACATGACTGGTCTGTCTCAAACCTCTGTAAAGGGGTCTTTGGGGGGAACTGATATCCTGGGAAATTGGGAAGGCACCGGCAGTCCCCTTTAAGTGTCGTGGGGTTTCAACCTATCTCCAGCAGGAATCAGGGTACCTTTCACTGCCTGCCCCTCTAGTGAATTACATTGATGGATTTCCATATATTGAACCATCTCTGCATCCTTGGGATGAAGTCTACTTCATCATGAAGGACTATCATTTTGATGGTTGCTTGGATTTGGTTTGTAAGAATTTTATTGAGTGTATTTGCTTTGATATTCATAAGGGAAATTGCTCTGAAGTTCTCTTTCTTTCTTGTTGTTTTGTGTGGTTTAGGTATAAGCATTGTTGGTATCAAGTGTTGCCTTTAGCGGTAACACCATACATTCCCAGAAGACGTTTTGGCTCAAGTCTCACCTCCACCTGGGCATCTTTACCTCACAGTACAAATAAAAGCAGACTCCCTCCACCCTCACTCTCTTTTCTGTTCTTTCTCTGGCCCCTTCCCCTTGTATTTAATAAGGGATTTATTAAATCCACCACATGGAACCGTGTTGGTATTGGTTTGGTGTGCTCTTTCTGGACGGGTGCAGCCAATATTGAATAGCAACAAGCATAATTATGGTTTCATAGAAGCAATTGGCTAGTGTTCCTTCTTTTTCTATTTTGTGGAATAGTTAGCACCATATTGGTATGACATCTTCTATGAAGGTCTGATAGAATTCTGCACTAAACACATCTGGTCCTGGGCTTTATTTGTTTGGGAGACTTTTAATAACTACTTCTATTTCTTTAGTAGTTATGGGACTGTTTAGATGCTTTGTGTGATCCTAACTTAACTTTGGTACCTGGTATCTGTCTTGAAAATTATCCATTCAATACATATTTTCCTGTATTGTTGAATATAAGCTTTTGTAGTAGGATCTGATTATTTTCTGAATTTCCTCAGATTCTCTTGTTATGTCTTACTTTTCATTTCTGATTTGTTAATTTGTATACCTTGTGCCCTCTGGGTAGCCAGGCTAAGGGTTTATTATCTATCTTGTTCATTTTCTCAAAAAACCTGCTCCCACTTTTGTTGATTCTTTGTATACTCCTTTTTTGTTTCTACTTGGTTGATTTCAGCCCTGAGTTTAATAGAATTTCCTGCATTCTACTCTTCTTGGGTGCATTTGCTTCTTTTAGTTCTAGAGGTTTTAGGTGTTCTGTCAAGGTGCTAATGTATGTTCTCTCCAATTTCTTTTTGAGCTGTGAGTTTTCCTCTTAGCACTGCTTTCATTGTGTTCCATAGGTTTGGGTACGTTGTACCTTTAATTTCATTAAATCCTAAAAAGTCTTTAATTTATTTCTTCCATGACCAAGTTATCATTGAGTAGAGTGTTATTGAGCCTCCATGTATACGTGAGCTTTCTCTCACTATTGTTGTTATTGAAAACAAGCCTTAGTCCATGGTAATCTGATAGGATGCATGCAATTATTTCAATATTATATCTGTTGAGGTCTGTTTTGTGATCAATTATATGGTCAGTTCTGGAGAAGGTACCATGAGGTTTTAAGAAGAAGGTATATTCTTTTGTTTTAGGATGAAATGTTCTAATAATATCTGTTAAGTCCATTTGGTTCATAACTGAGGTTAGTTTCTCTATGTCTCTGTTTAATTTCTGTTTCTATGAGCTGTCCATTGATGAGAGTGGAGTGTTGAAATCTCCCAGTGTTATTGTGTGACATGCAATATATGCTTTGAGCTTTAGTAAGGTTACTTTTATGAATATAAGTGCCCTTGCATTTGGAGCATAGATATTCAGGACTCAGAGTTTATCTTGTTGGACTTTTCCTTCGATGAATATGAAGTGTCCTTCCTTATCATTTCTGAAAACTTTTAGTTGAAAGTTGATTTTATTCGATATGAGAATGGCTAGTCCAGATTTTTTCTTTGGACCATTTGCTTGGGAAATTATTTTCCAACAATTTACTCTGTGGTAATGTCTGTCATTGTCACTTATGTGGGTTTCCTGTTTGCAGCAAATACTGAGTCCTCTTTAAGTATCCACTCTGTTTGTCCATGTCTTTTTATTAGAGAAGTGAGTCCATTGATATTAAGAGATATTAAAGAATAGGATTGTTGTTTCCTGTTATTTTTTTGTTGTTAGAGATGGAATTATATTTGTGTATTTCTCTTCCTTTGGCTTTGTTGCAAGAAGACTACTTTTGTGCTTTTTCTAGGGTTAGATTTCCACCTTGTGTTTGAGTTTTCGATCTATTATTCTTTGTAGGACATAAATACCTATCTTAAAGGAATACAGCACAACACAGGTAAGGAATAGTAGCCTTTGAAAAGGAAACACAGAAATCTCCTGAAGAACTACAGGAAAGCACAAACTAACAGGTAAAGGAATTGAACAAAGTCATCCAGGAATTAAAAATGGAAACAGAGACAATAAAGAAAGCACAAATGGTGACAACCCTGGAGATGAAAAAAGAAGGAAGGAGATCAGGAGTCGGAAACACAAGTATTTTCAATCAGAAATCAAGAGATAGAGGAGAGAATCTCATCAGCAGAAGATAACAGAAAACACTGACACAACCATCAAAGATAATGTAAAACGCAAAAAGCTCCGAACCCAAAACATTGAGGAAATCCAAGACACAATGTAAAGATCAACCCTAAGGATAGTAGGTATAGAAGAGAGCTAAGATTTCCAAAATAAATGTCCAGTAAATATCTTCAACAAAATTATAGAAGGAAACTTCCTTAAGAAAATAAAGTCATGCCCATAAACATACAAGAAGTTTACAGAACTCCAAATAGATTGACCAGAAAGGAAATCTGTGCCATCACATAATAGTCAAAACACCAAATGCACAAAACAAAGAAAGAATATTAAAAGCAGTAAGGGAAAATATCAAGTAACACATAAAGGCAGACCTATCAGAATTACACCAGACTTCTCACCAGAGACTATTAAAGCCAGAAGATCCTTGGCAGATGTCATACAGACCCTAAGAGAACACAAATCCAGGTTACTCTATCCAGCAAAACTGTCAATTAACAAAGATGGAGAAACCAATATACTCCATGACAAAACCAAATATACAAAGAACCTATGACACACAGTGTATCTAACTGTGTGTCAGACAGATATCTATATACACATGTAAATAAATTACATATTTACTAAATTACTCAAAAACATTTTACAATGGCTGGAGAGATGGCTCAGTGGTTAAGAGCACCCGACTGCTCTTCCAAAGGTCATAGGTTCAATTCCCAGCAACCACGTGGTGGCTCACAAAAATCTGTAAAGTTATCCGATGCCATCTTCTGGTGTATCTGAGTACAGATACAGTGTACTTATATATAATAATTAAATAAATCTTTAAAAAAACATTTTACAATATTCAAGTAGACATATGTACACACATGGCTACATATATACACATATACAGGTGTGGCTGTTATATATCCATGGGTTAGGTGTCTTTTTTGCCCATCTGTCTTTATTAATGTATGTGGTCTGTGTGTGTGTGTGTGTGTGTGTGTGTGTGTGTGTGTGTGTGTGAGGCATGTGTGTGATGTGTATATATTTATGGGTAAATGCACACCCTTTTGTGTGGAAACACATGTGAAAGTCAGAGGAAAAGGTCATGTGTAGGTTCTCACCCCTTACCTTGTCCTGGGCAGGCTCTATTGCTACTACCACTGAGTAGACAAGGCTATAGTGATCAGAAGCATACAAGACTTATCTTCTTTTCTCTTTCCACCTTACCATATGACCTGTGGTATCCAATCAACCATGCCCATGCTTATTTCATATGGATTAGTTTTTGATATGGTGGGTGTTTGCGGCAAGGTCTTTTCCTTACTGAATAAAGATTTCAGGGCACCAATCACTGGACATATACTTCCAGGTTAGACTTCCAGGTTGGAGGGAGAAAGAGAGGATGAGAATAGGGGCTTGTGGATTGTTGGATTGTGGGAGAACTTGGGGTAGGTGATAGAATGAACTAGAGCCTCCCACTTAGATTTCCGATCAGTCAGGATCAGCCACTGAGGGATTTCATTTACTATGGCTTACTAGTAAGGATGTTAGTAGTTGTACCCAGTGATTGAATTACCTGTTGATTCTAAACTAAGTTTGTGTGGTGTTTGCCTTCACACAGCTTCTCAACTGATTTCCAGAGATAGGTACAGCCCCACTACCACCCCCACCCCCAGGCAGCCGATAAATTTGGATGCTCAAATATGAGGTTTGTCATGGTAGTAACTTTCTAAAGAGACTTAGCAAATTGGGTGAAGAGATTTCTAGAGCTACAGGCCAGAAAGTCTGTCAAGATGAGAACAGCCCACCAGGGCCAAATGACCCATTGGTGCCATGTGACCTGCTAGTATATGGGGTAATATGGGATGGTGCCCTCTTCGGTATTTCATGCTGCAGGAGTTCAAATTCAGTTTGAACCAAAATGAGTACTTTGGTATTAAAGCCTAAGTTTTAACCAATAACAATATTCCAGCACTGACATTATATTTCTTAGCATAAAGCATCCTATGGAATCTGTACGGTTCAGAATGAGTTCTCTGTATTTGATCTTTTCACAAGATTCAACCCAACTCCCAGCTCCTTTGGAGGTCACCAACAATACTATAGGCTGTTCTCCTAAGGCACCAAACCTGGGTATAAAATGTAAAATGTTATCTGGTTGATTGAACTCCCATGAATCCATTTCCTTTCACTTTCCTCTTTGTTCAGCCACTGATGGCTTTTGGTTGTCTTTTTAAGTAGCCATACACATACCACCTTTTACATTGTCTTTTACAGAGAGGCTCTATGGCTCACGTCTGGACAAACCACACCAGGCCAACAGGGCTCCACGTGGAGAGGTTTATTGGAATGATAGAGACAAAGGCCAAGGGGTGAAGAGAGGTAGGAGAGAAAGAGAGGAGAAAAAGGGAAGAGAGGAGAGAGAAGAGGAAGAGGGCAGAAAGGATCTGCCTTTTATGTGAAATGTGGTGTGACTGTAACATGAAATGTATGCTGGAAATGGATGACCGTTGCCTTGACAACAGATGCTCAGGTGACCAGATGACATCATTGCTGGAGGCAAAAGCAGTTCCTGATACCAACATTTGGAAATTTAGGTCACCAACTGGGACTCTCCTTTGTACCTGTAGCATACCTGTCAAAAAAAAACTAGATGTAACCATGCAGGGATGGCACCTTGGATTTGTACCTTAGCAGCTGCTGAACTCCTTATTCAAGAATAAGAAAAACTAACATTTGGGTTGCCTATAATGGTCTTCTCCTCTTATAACACGTCACAGCTCCTACCTTTCAAAGGTTTACAGAATCTACCTCCCTCCAAGGTTCTGTCTCTTCAGGTAGCACTAATAGAAGACTCCACACTAACCTTTCAATCACACCTGCCTTTCCAATCTTCTTTCTCCACCAAATACTAACCACTCCTTATCTCACGCCTGCATTAAAACCTTAGAAGAATTATTACCTCACCCTTCACACATACAGGAGGGCAATTTGCCTAAGACCATCTATACCTGGTATAGAGATGGAAGCTCCTTTCTACATGAAGGAGCCATAAGAGCCAGCTGCCCCATAGTGTCAGACACTGAGGCACAGGCCCTTCCTGCTCATACCACCAATCAACAGGCTGAAGTAGTAGTCTTTACTCATGCATTTAAACTGGCACAGGGACAATCCCTCAACATCTACACAGATTCTAAACATGCTTTCCGTATCATCCTGACCCTGCCACTAACTGGAAGGAGCATGGGGTACTTATGACTAAAGGAGGGTCAGTAACTAATGCAAACCAAATTATGGCCATGCTAGAGCCTCCCATCTCCACACAGCTATTGGGTTTGTTTACTGCAGTTCCCACCTGACGAATGACTCTATTGTCTCCAAGGGAAAGACGGAGCTGAAGAGGCAGCCAGAGCTGAGGCCCTTAGGGGCCTACACATGTCTCACCCTCCCCAGGACATTCTTACACTGCAACCCACATCCCCACTCTCACTCCCTAACACTCATCAAACTCTGTCCTATCTTCGCCACAGCTTTCATCCTAACAGCACGGCATTGTCTTATTTTGTTAAAAATCCACCTGAAGCCTACTCCTAAGGACTTAAGTTTCTTAAAATCCATCACTGCCTCTTCCAAAGTCTGTCAAGTGTCAGACTTCAACCTCTGGTATTGTAGCACCCCTTTTTCTACCCATTAGGCCAGAGGTTCCCTTCCTGGAGCTGACTGGCCACTTGTCTTTACCCACATGCCAAATATGCCAAGTACCTCCTAGTTTTGATTGACACATTCTCGGGGTGGGTGGAGGCATATCCCACAACTAACAAAAGGGTTCAGACAGTTTCTGAGCCCCTCTTCCAAGAGATCATCCCCAATTTAGTGTCTCAGCCTCCCTCCAGTGAGACAATGGTCCCTAATTTACTTCCCAAATTTCTCAAATTCTGTCCAAGGCCCTTGATGTCACCTGGCATTTTCATATTCCATACCACCCTCAATCTTCAGGTAAGGTAGAAAGAACTAACTGCTCCTTAAAATCCACTTTTGTCAAACTGTCACAGGAACTTTGATTGGGCAAAACTCCTACCTCTGGCTCATTTTAGGCTACAAGCTCTCCCCAAGTGACCTCTTTGTCTCACCTTTCAAACTCATGTACGGATGTCAGTACTAACTCCTGGTCTTTCAACTAAATGTGCTCCCCTCCTAGACCATTCACTTACCCCATTACTTTGTCACCCCCTTTCTCTCCTATGGAACTTTACTGACCACCACTGACTAAGGCCACACGCTGTCTCCTGTCCACTACCTATCAACATTGAGACCAAGTTCTTCTGTCCCCTCCAGATCAGCAGCTCTTAGCTGTCTCTCCTAAATGGTAGGGCCCTTCATGGACCCTGCTCTCTTAAGCTCCACAAGATGTTGAGACCACCCACCTTGTCCCCAATCCCAGAAGAATGAGACTCCACTCTAGCATCTGCGCTCCACTCCACTGGATTAGACCTGGGCTTCTCCTCTGATCGTTTCCATCCATGGTATCACTTACATCTAGAGATTCGTGGTTCAAGGAATCCCCACTGATAACAAACAGACTTTCCCAATAGGATCAGGAAACCGCTCCATACTGGAGCCAATCCGAATTGCTGTCATCCCTATATCTGTCATTCCTTCTACATACTACGTTCTCTTTGTCTGCTTCCTCTTTGACCAGACAAAAGATGATTGCAAAAAATGGCCAGACAAATATGGGGGCTGCCCATATTGGTCATTCCAGATACATATGTTAGGATCAAGGACCAATCACTTCTGTCAGCAATGCCAGACCCTGTTCTTCTATATGCAAGACCCATGGAATGCCAGGTAGAAAACAGTTGTTGGTAAGCTCTAATGTAAAAACAAAGCAGGGCCTCCAGTGAGTACTATCGACATCCAGAGAAATTTTGTCCAATTTCCCAAACTCTGGATATCGAAAAAATAGGAGAAATAATCAAACACTCCTCCAGGTCCTTACGTCCTTGACATCCTCCCTCACAAATGGTAATAACTTGTCATTTAGCCTTTTGATTCAGACCCTGACCTTGGTGTACCAACTCCTTATGGCACCCAACCTGGTCACCCCATCTCTGCCTCAGTGCCCTGCAGTCCAAAACACGTCAATTCTCTCTGGCACTGGTATATATCGTCACCTACCTGCCAGCTGGTCAAGAGGAGTTTGCACACTGGTGTTCCTTCCCTGAACTAGGAGTAATACATGGCAAAGAATCTTTACCAATTCCAGTTTTTGACATATACCTGTCCAGCATAAGAGGGCACTGCAGGTTGTGCTATTCCTGGTTGCTGCAGAAGTAGCTACAGGTGCTGGCACTTGAAGAGCAGGGCCGACGATTTCCGTAACCCTATACACGAAGTTCTTATCCCAGCTTGACAACGGTTTCCAAGGAATGTATGAAACCATGCTCATAATCCAGAAAAAGATCGATTCTTTGGCACCAGTTGTGCTTAAGAAATGACAGGGACTAGATGTTCTGACAGCTAAAGAAGGTGGTCTTTGTCTGTTTCTCCAGGAAGAATGCTGTTTCTATGTCATTGAATCTGGGGCAGTAAGAAATAAATTCCATCAGCTGCAACCAGACATCTAGAAATGTAGGGAACAGCATGAGGCCTCCAATTCCTGGGTTTTTCAAAACCCTACATGGAAATAGGATACTGCCCTTCTTAATGCCTCTTCTCTCCATTTTCCTGGAGCTACTATTTCCTCCCTGCCTCATTAATCTTGTTTCCACATTCCTTCAAAGAAAAAGTCAAAATTTTCTAACTGAAAACTCAAACAGTTCCTTTTACACAATTATCAAGTGGACCCGGATGGTAAAAGTCAGCTACACCCCAAAACTGATAATGCTCCTAGACAGCAGGGAGCAGTTTAAGATGTCTAAAGCCCCTATTTCCCTTTTAGCATCGGCTTCCCCTATTTCCCTTTTTTCTTCTCTCTATGATAAGAAAAAGGGAGGTATGTTATCATCAGAAGTGGTTTACAGCTAGCCTCTGAATCCAGCAGTGACATCATCTTTAGGTAACAAAGACCTGCTTGCTTCTGTTGCCATGGCAACTGCCACACTCTCAAGGCACATGCCTCACTCACGTTAAAAGTACACACACACACACACACACACACACACACACACACACAAATGAGTATTTACAAACTGATAAGTAAGATAGAGTACACTATTCTTTGTATTATTTTATACTATCATGTGTGTTTATAACTATGCTCACATAAAGAAAACTATTATAAGTAACTAAACATCATTTAAAAGATGGTAAGAAGAGGCAATAAGTATCTATATAAGCAATGGAAATGGAGAAAAGTACACAATTACAGTGAGAAATTATCTCTTTTTAAATTGTTTTTAATGAGTTTTTAAATAACCATACCACTAACTTTCAATTTAAGTCCCCAGGAATTAAATTTCTAAAGCATATTGTACTATAACTGACATGGATAAATCCTACCTCATAGTAACTAGTACTTTTTTAAATAGGCAAAGACATATCTGTATCCATGAAAATACATTGTTTCAGGTAGCATAATTTAAAATTTCAATCTCCTCCTTCCTCTCCAGCCTGTCAACAGCCTTATTTTCAAATGTTTTCCTATTTCCCAACCTTTTCTTTTCACTTCCTCAGTCAGGTTCTTCCAATGAAATTTAGGTCTTATACACAGTATTCCTGCTTGGCATAAGCTTCTGTGAATATGTAAGAGATATACTCCTTTCCAAGGTCCTTCCTCTTATGTTCACTAATGGAGCTGGTGAAATTCAATAAAAACACACTAAGAAGTGAAATAAATGGTCTAGTGACTTGTTTTCATATAAATCAAGGATGTAATTACAAAATATTAATTTTAAATTATAGGCTAAATAACACTTTTGTGCTACAACAAATAAAAGCAGTTTTCCAAAAAACAAAACAAAACAAACAAACAGAAAGCAAAAACAGGGTATGTTGCAAAACAAAGCAGGTGAGCCCTAAACTATGACATTTAGGAAGCAGATTTTGTTCTGAAAATATTTCTGCCTATAGTAATGGAAACAAGATCATACATGGTTCAGAACCAAGAAGTATACCTTTTGAGTATGCACAGTATTGTAATCTGTATTGACAATAAGTCAATATTACTTCCTGAATCCTATTTGAGCCGATATAAAGGTAGGGGAAGAAAAGTATGAAAATGGCAGCCACCACATTCTCAAAGCTGAAAAGGTAAGATAGTCCAAAAACAGTTAGAAAACATTTACTGGGAGTCTAATCCTATGCTGAAACCAAACAACCAAAAAAGAAAGTCATACACCAACATATCTGATAACCATATGTGCACAAGGCATTAATAAAATACGTGTAAACCACATGCAGTAACACAAACAGATTTCCCATTAGGCTTAAGGCCACTTCATTCCAGAGATGGAGGAAAGTGTCAATACATGAGAATTAACATAATCTACCACATAAGTACAAGTACCACCCTATGGCAGACATAAAAGACCTTTGATAAAATACAGCCTCCATTTGTGATGAAAGTCTTGCAGAGAATAGGGATACGAGTGATTTATCTCAACTTGATAAAGGCAGTATACAGCAAAAGTCATCCAAAAGAGAGAAGAATTCAAAGTATTTGTGTTGGAATCAGGACCAAGACAAGGATGTTCACTCTACTCACTTCTCAACATACTTCTTACAGTGGTATGTCAAGCAATTAAACAAGTCAAGTTAATGAAGCAAATACAAATGAGAAGGGAAGAAATCAATATATGTTTATTTTCAGGTTTTAAGATTCTATACATAAAAACTAAATCATAAAAAAAAAACTCCTAGAGCTGATAAATATTGATAAAAGTTGAAAAACACAAAGTTAAGCACAGGAATCAGTATCCTTTTTATATACAAAAGACAAACACGAAAGCAAGGGGACAATACTATTCTCAATAAACTAAAACAAAACAAAACAACAACAAAATACTTGAAATTAATATGACAAAGGAATGTATGCCATGAAAACTGTAAAACACTAAAGAAATTCACTGAACATATTCCTGCTTAAGAAACAGCTACCGGTGTTTCTTGCCCTCTTGCAAAGAGCAGAAGAATAAATAATACTCTGTTAGTACTCAGTGGCTTCTGGGATTTTCCTAACATTCACATCACCACAGAGAACTCCAAACAACTAAGAAACCTCTTAAGTTATTGAGACGCAAATCCCAAGCTTCATGCATTTATCATGTAAATAAAAAAACCATTTAAGTATCAAGTTTAAAATGGAGATAGGATCTAGTATGTACCCCCCCCCCCCATTACCACAGTCATTTGGGTGCGACTCAGTGTGTCAGCTCCAAGGACTATGTGTCCTGAGAGCTATGTGTCCTGAGGACTTGAGGCTGTTATGGAGTTCTGTTCTGTTCACTGCCAGCATGTTCCTCATTATCTAAGAATTATGGGTAAACTCTAAGGGGCCTCAAATCACTCACCGGCCAACATCTCTGGCACTAACAATTGATTTCTTATACACATTTTTGCCCTCAGCTTCCTGATGAGATTTATTAAGAATTGCTCTTGTGTAGATACTCATTCTGAGGATTGAAAGTAGATATGACTGATTTTTATATAAGTGGTTAGATCTGTGAGTCTTTTAAGAATACTTTTTAAGGATAAATGATGAAATAATTACTCCTGTCTTTGTCTAGAAGAAAACTAAAACAATTACATTGCAATTTAATGCTGCTTGAGAGATTTGGCTGGGATATATAAGTGATGGAACAAAGAATAAAGCACAAGGGTTAGGGCATCCATCAACTATGTGTATCTGTTTAGGCTTCTGTATGATGGGCTGGAACACTGTTCCTTCTACCATCAACTCTGTGTGTGTGTGTGTGTGTGTGTGTGTGTGTGTGTGTGTGAATTTTCTCTCTTCCCTGGTCTTTCTCACTGACCCCAAGGGGTTAAGGGTTCATAGGTTTTTCGCTGATCATAGAGAGTGCCAACCCCCCAGTAACTTAAGCTTTGCTCCCTCAGAAAACTGTCTGTTGAGTAACATCTCTAGTCGCTGGCTCCCTGGGGCAGCATCCCTATAGGTGTCTGGATCTACCCCCATCAATAGCTTTAAGCACTGACCCCCAACGGCTGCCTGCCTCATTATACCCACCACACAGATGCCAACATTGGTCATCAGAAATGGTAGAAAATAGTTTACTTTTAATTTAGAAGGAAATCGTGTTGCAGCTTAATTTTCTGTGTGTTTTTTTGAATATACGTGACTGTGTCCGTGAAGGACGCACTGCCCAGAACTGCAGTTATGAACAGTTGTGAGGCGAGTTTTTCTTATTTGTAAAGACTGACAAATAAGGCCCCGCCAATGCCATTCAAATAAAAAAAGAAAAAGAAAAAGAAAAATGTAACTTTTAATTTTTTACCATTTTATACCTGAAGGAAGATAAACATGACAATGCCTATTATTATTATTATTATTATTATTATTATTTTGGTTTTCACTGGAGGATCACTAGTGACTATTATGTTGTTTAAAATTCTTTACATGGTAGTATAGATGAAGGACTCAGACTAAAATATTTCCTTTGTAATATATATTTCATATGTGGAAACTGTAGAACTGACTTGCGAGGGTTAATCTTCTAAAAATATAAAAAAATCAACTATCCATTAAGAAATAGAACTCACTTAGCTTCTCCATACCTGCCTTCATAGCTACAAGAAGCAATTTCATCTCTTGAAAAAAACAGAATCAATTCAATTTCGTTGCGTAGAATCAGGATTCTTACTCACTGATGAATCTGATATTAGGTCTGCATTAAAATAAGATTTAATCATTATGTTAAAATATATTTTCCTTAAGGTTTATTAAGGAAATATGGTTTCTATTATTTTCAGGTGCAAATATTTAGGTTCCAAACACCTGCATGAATGGCCATTATTTCTATACTTAGTACAAAAACTAGTAAAATTGTTTTTTTTATTCTTCAGCAGTGTTCAGACAAAAACACGTCACAATAAACTCACGGTATCATGTTTCAATAAATGTAAACCATTCTGTTACCTTGTCACACAGTCCCTGGGGTAGGCAAGGATGAAAGTGGTAAGGAGGATGAAGTCCACCTCCTTGCTTTGGAGAACTGTGCAGCTCACTATAACAGGAAAAACAGAAAAGAAGTTTCTTGGAATGGTTATTTTTTCTTTCCTAAAAGAAATTTCTATAGAACTTAAAACTAATATGTTAAAGAAATTTCAAGTTTCTGCCAGCCATTTGATTAAACAAAAACTTACTAATCATTTTTAGAAAGTTTGGTTTCCTGTTTCCCATATCCAGAAACTAAGTCAGTGTAACAAGATGATCTCATCTATACACTACATCCACACATACATGGGTGCGTGCCCGCACGCACACATACATACATACGTACACACACACACACACACACACACACACACACACACACATACACAAATATACCCACATTATATAAATATTTTTATATAATATAATGACACTTTATCTTAAACATTAAAGTTTTTCTTTTACGTACAGGTAAAAACAGTCTAACAGCATTATTTTCTACTTGTCATGAAACAAGTACACCTTCAACTAAAAAACCTGAGTTCAATTTTAGTCAGTAGTAACTGCTTTACAGAACATAATTCCAGTTTCGATAGAAAAACAGCTTACCAGCATTTGTAATATCCAAACAAAATTTGCAATCTCACCCAGATGTATAAATGTGCCCAGCACCTGAACCATAAAGAAGTCCATTAATAATGGATAAGTATATTAAAGAAATTGGTCATTCTCTGGATAATACTAATTGGTTAATCATGATGTGTGCTTTTATAGAACTTTTTCTGCTACAAACAACACTGTTAGTAAAGCAAGACCCAAACCTATCACTTTAGCTAATTCCAAACAAAGCTATTCTGTGTACACTTCAGTAGCACATAGTTAAAAAAAAAAACTACTCACTGCCTCTTTTTCACACATATTGAAACACTTCAATGATCTATGAAAGACAGCAAAGTTATTGCACCACGAGAAACACAAAGTACAATAACTAATTTCATTTCAGTAGAGCATGAGACTTAATCTCAGGGTCAAAGGCACCAATTATAAAAGGAATTAAACACTCTAACTAGTCCAAATAAAAGACACACAATCCAGGTACTTTATTTACAAGTCATAAGCCTAATTGGGCAGGTTTACAGCTACACTAACCTATATCCATGCCATAATGTCCCTTGTTACTTGCTCTTTTTCCAGGCCATATGCTCAGGGTCCATCTCCTCACATGGCGGTTTCCTCTTCCCTTGGTCTCCTCTCTTGTTCCCCCTTCTCCTGTCTCTTGAGACCCTCCACTCCATCATCAATCCCACCTTTCTTCTTCTGTTGCCTAATCACAGACTCTATCCATTTTTGATGAGTTAAACTAAGAAGCAAAGTTTACAAAGCATCACTTGGGGTACTTGAGGATCTTTTCCTCAGGGCTTCCAGATCTTGGGAGCCAGTATGTAGGGAGCATTTAAATACAAGCAGCCCCACACCAACCCCACCAATAACTTTTCCTTATCTGACCAATAACCATCAACATCTTTACCTAGTACACAGCCCATACATATATTTTCAGATCCTAGCACCCATAGCTATGGCTTCTGGCAAAATGTAAGTACGTGTCACATTCTTACAAACTCAAGACAAAGTAAGCAGATTATCCAGTGTTTCCACAACTGTCCACTATTTATTCTGGAAGAATTTAAGGGTCATCAATAACAAAGCAACAGAAAATGCCACTAAACAAAGACCACAGCAATGATATATCATATTCCAAAGTTACAACCATGAATTAAGCTTTAAAAGGAAGTTGCATAACCTTTATATTTTAAGGACTTTTAAAATAAGAGTCTCACTTGGAAATTATGCAAAGTTCATCTTTGACCACTGAGTGTGGGCCATGCACCCCCACTGCCCTGGCCTGAGAGGCAACACCATAGTGTTCTTCTTCACTGGGCTAGCTGACCTGTTCCACAGTGCAGCAGAGTGCATGGGTCTCTCCACAAGCAGAGTGAGCTACTCCATGTGAGCTTCATGGAAATGCAAGGATACATGGTCCTCACTGGAGGGCAAACTAGACAAGCACATGGAGAAAGGATGTGGAGGAAGAGTTGGAGAAATCAGAGACTAGGACACAAGATAGTGAAAGAGAAATCGCTGAGAGTCAGTCTGTGACTAATAGAATTTTTAAACTGTTGCTCCTGTAGAATGAAAAGTAAAGTTGCTAACAGGACAGAAAACATCTGCATCCTGGGAATCCAGGAAGCGTTTGTAAAAGGCCCCAAACATGTGCAGAGATTAAATAGCTCTACACGGAATCATCAAAGAGATGATTCATGAAACAGCACACAAAGGAAGTCCCGCCACCTTAATACATGAATTTCCATTTCTCCAGTTTTCTGGTAGAATGTTAAATCACTTCTAACAATGGCATAGCATTATTTCCTATTCTACATTCTAACCTTCTTCCTTTAAGATTATAATTTTATAAGATAAATCTGATTATACAATTTAGTTATGTGTAGTTTCACCTTTTTAGCTTTGATAAACTCCATTCTGCACAACTCTACAAACTTTATTTAATGAAACAATTACAATGGCTTCTACTACCCAATGTTCCTGATAAGTAATAAAACACAAGAGGTTTACAAGGAGTTAAATTAATTCTCATAACTCTATAGGGAAAAATTACTATCACCCCAACTTTTATATTAATAATATAAGTTCAACAGCTGGTGAGTGCCCAAATTGGAATTTATTTCCAGTCAGTTTGATTTCCAAGCTCTTAAATTATCATACTTGTTGTTATTAAAATCTCGTTTTAATAAAATACCTACCACACCCATCCAAATAGAGCACACAAAACTAACACAGTTAACACTTGGTGAGATTTAATGGGAGAACAAGACAAGGGAAAGGGGTGAGAGAAAGAAGAGAAAAGAATGAAGAGAAGAGAGAGCATGAGGGCAGAAGTCTGCCTTTCATTTGGAATATGACATAACTACTCCCACGTGGCGTTGGGATTTGGACCAAAGGAATACTGGGAATGTAGGGCTATTGCCATGTCAACAGTTACCAAATGGTGTCGCTGCTCAAGGCAATTCCTGATACCAACAATACTGCTGTTATAATTCAACATATTTCAAAAAGTAGTTCACAAAACAAACCAAAGTCTATATACATAGGGCATTTTTTTTTCATCATTAGCTGTTACTAGTTCTGCCGCATGACTATTATATTTTATGGAGATGAAAGTATATATTATCTCATAAGGAAAATTGCTGACTTAGAATAACCAGAGATTGTTAATAAGGATTATTATAACCCAACTATTAGGATAACACAACTTTATAATAATATTACTTCTAATAATCCCCCTGGTGTTCTGAAATATTATAGTACAGGTCCTAAAACTGCCACCCATTTCTACTTGTCTCAAGCTCTGGCCAAACCTTTCGTGCACTGTTACAGCCAATTCTGTGAACAACTGACTCATAAAAGGCCAGTGAAAGAAGAACACAGACTGGAAACAATTAAAAAAAAGTCTATACAGTCCCAAATCAAAGGACACCTGCCTGTTAAGATAAAGGACAGAGGAAGCAGTGAAGTTCTAGGTAAATATATTTAAAATTCAAGTTACACCAGCCCTCAACAAACACCGAGAAGTCAACAAAATGATCTAAGTATTAAAAAGAAAAAGCAAAACAAAAAAACAAAAAAAAACCCCAAAAACCCCAAAACACTCTTTCTCTTCAACAAGGTGGCCAAGTGGCAGATGCCAACATGCAGATTTTTATGAAGACCCTAATGGGCAAGACCATTACTCTTGAGATCAAGCCCAGTGACACCATCAATAATGATCCAAGACAAGGAAGGCATCCCACCGAACAGCAGAGCTGATATTCACTGGCAAACATTGGGAGGATGGCCACACCCTGTCCAACTACAACATCCAGAAAGAGTCCACCTTGCACCTGCTGCTATGTCTGAACAGTGGCATCATTGAGTCATCACTTTGTCACCTTGTCCAGAATTACAATTGTGACAAGATGATCTGCCACAAGTGCTATTCATGCCTGCACAGAGTGTAGTCAACTGCTACAAGAAGTTTGGCAACACCAACAACCTGAGCCCCAGAGAAGAAGGTCAAATAAAGCTGGGGCCACACCTGGCCTGTGACCCTGTGACCAAATAAAATCCATTGATAGGGGCAAAAAGAGAGAGAGAGAGAGAGAGAGAGAGAGAGAGAGAGAGAGAGAGAATGAAAGAAAGAAAGAAAAATATCAAGCTGGGCACAGGACTTAAACCCTAGCATTCAGAGACAGAGGGCAGGCACATCTCTGTAAGTCTGAAGGCAGCCTGGTCTACAAAGTGAGTTCCAGGACAGCCAGGGCTATACAGAAAACCCTGACTCAAAAACAAAACAAAATTCTGACAATTAGCTTTCCTGTGTAAAACCATTATGAATCTGTAGCATATCCAACAAAAATTCATGTATTGGTGGCAAGAAAATACACTGTTAATTATGAATACTCTATGCTGGTAAAGCACACCAGACATACCCACATTTGGAAAACAGCTGTATAAGAAATATAGTAAGACACACATTTAAACAACTGAAATTATTGGATTTTGTACTAAAAACAGATCTTACGAGTAAACTGTAGTGGTTTGGCTTGATGCTGCTTGTATATTATTGTTCATATTGGTTCCTCAAGAGGGGTTGCCCCCAGCCCACAAGCAGAGCATCATGTACTTAGGTGATGCTATGTGAACCTTCTCTCCACTTTAATAAGTCAATAAAAGGTTAGAGCCTATGATTGGGTAGTGGATAGGAAAGGTGGGACTGGAGGCTCAGGAGGGGGTGGCAGATAGGAGAAAAAGAGAGAAGGAAGAGAAGAAAAGGAAGCCACTATGCACCAGAATCATGTGGCTGGGAGAAACCAGAAGCAATAAGGAGTCTTAGAATTGGGAAATAAGTTAGTATTGTATTACATATGCCCAATCTAGAAATATAACTTATAATTAAAATATTTGGATTGTGTGTCTTTTACATGGACTGTTAGGGTTGGAAATTTTAGTAACAAATTGACAAACCCATGTCTGGCTTAGAACCGAAGTAACCCGATATGGAAATCCACCCCCATCCACTCAATATTAACAACTAGGGCTTCACTCTAAAGCTGCTTCAGGATGGAAATTAAGCATGAGTCTAAAGGGTGTACAGAGAGCTAACTGAGAGGCTCCCTGCCCAAGCCCCAAGCAAACCTAGGCAACCAGAGGGAGCACACCAGCCCTGAGCTGGGACACAAGGTGACGCCAATGCCACAACATAGTTGGGGTTCCCTGAGTCTGAGAGAAAAAAAGAAGGACAGGAAGTCAAGGTTGCCTGAGATGAGGCCTTCACAACTGAAAATTAGCAAATGACAACACAGCAGGTATCTTTCCAAAGCTTTCTCACAGATAACAATGGGCTGATCTAGGCATCTCTCTCCCAAGTCAACCTTCCCGTGCACACTTTGATTTCCAACATCCCTCCACTTCTAAACAGGGCACAGGACACAGGCAGCAAGACCAGCTCTCTCAACTGCTTACACTGCAGGCTATGTAAGATCAATACACAGGCTGAAGGCTATACAGGACAGTCAAAAGACCTAAAGGGCTCAAAACACAAAAGCCAGGGGTCTGGGTACAGTCAGCCCCTCCCTACTAGTGAAAGAATCTGAAAGGACCTTAATGTCCTAAATCAAACACCAGAAGAAAACAAAGATAAAAGAAACTTCAGACCAAATATAAGAATTAAAATAGTACTACTGCACTCTTTTCCTCCTTCGCTTTTTCCCACATAAGGTGCTATAGAGAATTGAGGAGTTTCTTCAGTAGTGAATATAAAAAGCAGTGATTTTGTTTTTAACATTCTTAGCTTCTCAGAGTATATATGACCAAAGTCTAAGAAATTAAATTTGCCAAGGTATGTTGAAGAAAATTTTTGCATTTTCCATAGGCTAACTCTAAAAGCTGTACCAGGATCCACTCTGAAGTAACACTTTACCAGCAAAACTTGTAATTATAAACAGTATGATCTGCTCTTGTTAAGCAAATATCTTGATTGATTAGTACTTAACTTTAACTCAACGAATAAATAAAATAGTTAGATTCAGTCATCACAGAGACAACAACAGTACAATTAATACAGTAATGAAAATGTAGCTCTACCTTGTGTCTATATAACAAGGAACTATAGTAAGGACTAAAGAGGGCTAATATTGCACATACCTTAAGAGGCATGGACCTGGGTTGGAGAGATAGCTCAGTGGATAAGAGGTCCTGAGTTCAATTCCCAACAACCACATTGTGGCTCACAACCATCTGTAATGGGATCTGATGCTCTATCCTGATGTGTCTGAAGACAGCTACAGTGTACTCATGTTAATTAATTAATTAATTAATTAATTAACCATCGACCCAGAGAAACAAGGTGAAATCATCTAAACCAGTATGAAGACAACCAGGCAATCAAGCACAGTGATATATGAAGAGATCTCAAATGACAAATATGTATCAGTCAGCTGCACGGGTTAGAAAAATGAAGTTCATTAAAAGATCTACATAAGGGACTTGTTAGTGTGATACCCAATTTAATACATGAGGTTGAAGCAAAATACATTAAGGGAGTATTACTTACTGCAGACGCATGCCAAGATGTGCTCTTGAGAAATGAGTACATGCAAGAGATCAGGGGTAAGAAGGTGTGTGTGGGGGTGAGGGCCTGGAGACTGGGTAGAAGCAGGCAGACAAGATCAGAGCCATGAGGGCAGAGAAGGGAAGACAAGGTCAGAGGACAGAAAACACTGGCATTCTTAATGCAACACTTAACTGTACTATACAACACCAAGATTACCAGATCCTGGCATGAATCAAGCTTCCAGCCTAGGGACTAACCAGTCAGCTAGTTAAGTCATTGTTGGATCAAAAGAGGCACAAAGTTAAATTTTTCTAGGTACAAGTTAGACCACCACTGCATTAACTTTCATAAATTAATGCAACATTTACATTGGGTTCTGTAATTCTCTAAGATTATATCAAAGACTATTATATGAAGCCTTCACTATCAAAGTCAAACTAGCTTTATTAAGATTTATAAGAATCTTTAACATTTAAAACATATTTTATCCACACACATGACTCCTACTTTTTGAAATGCCTTTTGATTTGGTTTCTCTTTCTGACATTTGTATTAACGACATATTATATACATGAAAAACGGCTAAAGACACACGGACGTTGTCAGCTAAGTCCTAGGAGTGAGAAAGACAATTTAAATGTTTTAGGGGCATATGTAAAAGGCCCTGAGAATAAATTACTAATTCTGTGGACTTTCCTCTTAAATTTGCTCTTGGCAGGTACCAGGGTGTTCCACGGTGTGTTCCTTATTAAGCCCAGAATTGCCAGATGTATCTCATAAATTCTCCTTTAGAGGCTTATTTGATAGTCTTCATCCCTTAAGAGCCAAAGAAATTCCTATTGCATAATGACTGGTTCAAAGAAACTCTGAATCTATACACATACTTTTAACAGCAAATGACTTGAACATTCTGCTAATGTGTATGTGGCAGTCATTAAATGTAACAACATGAAGTCATATGCATGAGAATGTCCTCACAGACTCCGATATTGAGACACTTAGCTGGTGGTGCTGTTTGGAAGGGATTAACAGGTATGGCCTTGCTGGAAGAAGCAGGTTCCAGGGGGGAATCTTTGAGAGGTAAAGATTGTTGTATATCCCGTCTGCTCTCTCTGCTTCTGCTCACCACCATGCTTCCCATCAAGATGTCTATTAAACTATAAACAAAGTTACTTCCTCATGGGAAAAGCAACAGGAAGGTCTCTTCCTCAGGTTTGCAGCTTACTTGGCAGAGCACCAGGATTCTCTGCTTGAGAAAGTCTGCTTCCTTGGACTCAGTTTGCTTAGAATGACAAAGACCCTAGGTTGCCTGCAAGCTGGCACGCTGGGAACAGTCTCCTCGTGGCATTTCTCTACAAATAATAAAATATATATTCAAACTTAAAGCCAGGTATGGTGTATTACACCTTTAATTTCAGTGTCTGGGAGGTACAATGAGGAGAATCAGAAGTTCAAGGCTAGCCCCTATCTATATAATGAGCTCAGGACCAACCTCAACTACAGAACCCTAGTCTCAGTTCTTAAAAAAAAGAATCAATAAAAGAAAAATAAGTGAGAAATAAAAATAATAACAATTCATTTGATTATTCATTTAAGAGCACGGTATGCTCACCAAAGTTTCTGAAGTGAAAAGCCGCTGAGAAAATCCTTATTGATGGTGTAACAAGGAGGGTATCAATCAAGTCTGACACTGAGAAAGATGCTAAGGCTATGGATACGCATCAGGGGTGCAGCACTCGCCTGTCATGGAAGAGGCTGTGGGTTTGGTGTCAATAATTAAGGAAAAATGCAAAACCAAGCAGGCCCCACAAGAAACTAAAACTATGTTTTCTATAAAAAATTGTCCCAAGGCAAAGTCAGTTCCCAAGTAGTGGACATTAGAGAAATAAATATCTGAAGAGAACAAAATTTACAAATACCTGCTACTTCTCCCCAATGGGATTCTTTCCTCTCTGAGAATAATCTGTCAACTCCAGAGGAGTGGCTGAAGAGCAGCCATAATTTTAAGAAATACCACACGAAAGGAATGAGAACTGGAGTTGAAGAATCTTCCAAAAAAACTGATCTCTATATCACCAATAAGAACTGAGGCTGGAGAGATGTCTCAGTGGGTAAGAGCCCTGACTGCTCTTCCAGAGGTCCTGAGTTCAATTCCCAGCAACCACATAGTAGCTCAGATCAGCTCTATAAGGAGATCTGATGACCTCTTCTGGTGTGTCTGAAGAGAGTGATAGTACACAAACATACATAAGATAAATAAATTAATTTAAAAAAAAAGAAATAAGAACAAACTAGAAGTAAACAAATCAAGTTTTCTGGAAATTAAACCCCCGACAACTTCTACTAAAAGGCCAAATACAAGGCAAGTGATACATTTCTCCACACTTGCATTGACAATCATTGCCCTAGTTAGGGTTATTATCACTGTGATGAAACACTGAAGCAAGTTGCAGAGGAAAGAGTGTATTTGCCTTACACTTCCACTTGGTAATCCATCACTGAAGCAACTTGGGACAGGAACCCAAACATGGTAGCAACCTAGAAGCAGGAACAGGTACAGTGGTCAACCAGTGGTGCTGCTTACAGGCTTCCTCAGCTTGCTTTCTTATACAGCCCAGGACCACCAGGCCAGGGGTGGCCACACCCACAACAGCCTCGGCCCTCCTGTATAAATCACTGAAATAACACCCTATAAGCTTGATTACAACCTGATCTTATGGGTTATCATTTTCTTAATCCAGGTTCCCTCCTTTATGATGACTATAGCCTAGATTGAGCTTACATAAACACGGAGAGCATATTCATATGTACACGTTCATATTTCACTGAAACCAACAAGAATCTTGATTCACATACTCATATATTTTCATGAAAATATACTAAATTGCCATTAACTGTACATGTGATTGGGTAGGAAAGAGTGTTTCAGGCCACCCAGGACTACATAATGTTGGGGTAGAAATCTCATTTCATGTTTAGACAAACCACAACGGGACAACAAGGTTCCATGTGGAAATGTTTAATGAGAGAAGAGGAGAAGAGGAAAGACCGGTCATGAGCATGGGGAGGGAAGGGGGGAGGAGAATGGGGAGAGAAGGGACAAAGGGGAAGAGGGGAAGCAGGGCAAGAACAAGAAGCAAGAAAGGAAGAGAGTAAGAGAATGAGGAGGGGACAAGCAGCCCCTTTTATAGTGCCAGGCATACCTGACTGTTACCAAGTAACTGTGGGAGTGGAGCTTAGACAGAAAACTAACACATAGTGAGAACCTGTTTACAAGAAAAAAAAAACAAAAAACAAACAAGCAAAATGAACAAAAACGTTTTTTCCAGGACTGAAGGGATGCTTCAGTAGAGAAGAGAACATAATACTCTTGCAGAGGATCAGAGTTTGGCCAAAGCAAACACATCTGGCAGCTCACAACCACCTGACTCAGCTCCAAGAGCTCAGATGCACTCTATGATGCCAGCACCTTCATTCCCATGTGTGCATACCCACCATCACCACCAAGCAGCTACTACACACACATGCATATTATTAAAATAAAATAAAACATTTTTATAGAAAAACTTCTGAAAATTCAGACTCACACTCTGAACATATAGATCACAAATTCTCTCCTAAAAGTAGTATAGGGAAAAACTCCAGCATTTGGACCTCATTGATAGCAACAAGAACCATGTAGTATGTGGAAAATTACTACAAATCATTTATAGGATTATAATCTATGAGGTGTCATATTATAAAAGAATAAATTTCTGCTAATCCGTAATGATCACCAGAAAATTAATAGTTGATCGATGTGTCTGTGGTCTAACTATAGAGAGGTTCTCCACTCCCCAACACTTGTCTGTTTATTTAAATAAGACTTTGTCTAAAGTGAAGAGGGCAATGGATTAGGATACAAATAACATGATGAGGAATAGTTCAAAAAGTGAGTTGTTTTCTTCCTGTTCCAAGCAACTTTTGCAATTACAATGTGTCCTCTTTACTATGCTAACTCATTAGGAAGCAATGGTTCTGTATTGACAAGTCATCAATTATAAAGCTAGACTTGTAGATAAAAACCACCTTGTTTGAGGTGATTGGGTTTCCAAAGCTAATTGTATGGTGTTTGCTCATCTCAGGTGAGCATCAGTGAGAAACAGTGTGTAAAATACAATGCACAAAATAAATCAGCCCACAACTTCTCTGTAATCTGCAGCACTAACAGAGAAACTATCAATGATGATGTCAAAAACTTAAGCTTAAAAGTAACTTAGACATGAACTCAAATATCTACAACACATTATGCCCATCATTTGGGGAATGTCCTCAGAACACTTTAGTGATTTATCACAGGATTCTATCCTGCCAGTGCAGAGCAAAAATCATACTGGAACAGACTTAGAATCCCTTTGAAAACTATACAAAACATAAAGTTATTTAAAGGCACCATCCAACCGCTACAGAGAGACACAATGGAAAGGATTTACTAATGAATGACCTCAGCTCAGATCTTAGTCAAAGGACTGCCACCTTAGCTATTATACAGGGTATATTCAAGAGCAGTGAGCCTCAGATCTCTTCACCTATTAACGAGAATTGTGACTGACTAGTGGTCAGAAAATTCCCATGTGGGGCCATATGTGTATATTAGGTAGAGATGTGACCAGAGTAAAGAGAACTGAACGTAAATATGTCAAGCAAAGAGGGTTCCATTGTTTAATCCTGTCTTTAGCAGTCTTTTTCTTATTTAAGTTTTAGATTTAAGTTCTGAATAGAGTCTCCTCAAGGTTTAAAAGTAAAACAGTTTTGAACAGATGAGACTGATTTAAACTAGTCAGCTAAAAATAGTGTAAAATTCCTCAGTGTAGGGTTGCGTGGGTCCCATGTCCACTCTGCCACAGGGCAAGGCTGAAATAGGCGGGATGTGGGAGATGACTGCTCTTACCCCATCGACCAGTGGTTGTATGGGAAGTCAAGGGACACTGCTCTGGGGGGTGCGGGGGGGATGAAAAGTTGTCTGAGGCACAGGACCACTGGAGCTGCCTGAGGGATTGGGGAGGTTCCTTGGGCCTGCAACAAGGCAGGGGCTGTCTGGTTCTTATGCTCTTAGGCATCCAGGTGCCCCTGAATGCCACAGAAGAGTTGAGAATGGAGTTGGGGCCCATGGAACTGGATCTAGTCCAGGGCTGAAGGGGAAAGAAGGGGGCCTCTAGCTGGTCCTTTGAGGAGAGGCTTTGGATTGGTGATGGGGGGCTTGGTTTGGCTTGGCTGTGGTGGTTGCTGTGGCTGGGAGAGCAGGGAGGCCTTCTGCAGGAGATTAGATACCGGCTCTGTAGTCTAAGGCCTTCTCTGTGGCTCACCATGGCGAATCCCAATAAAAAGAGGCAGTCCATGGTTTTACGATATTTATCGGCATAGTGAAAAGTGAATGATTAAATCCGTACCCCACGTCTTAGGGTGGACTTGCGATTAAGTACCTTTTGAAGGGTGAAATATCTAGGAAGGAAAGGTTATTGGCTAAGCCTCCAGGCCTTTGGTACCTCATTAAAATGGAGATCTGCCTTGAGTCTATGAGACCACTGGCCATTTCCTCTACCTGTGGAGGGACTTGAGGCATTACCCTTATGTGACTGATGGCCATGAATCTATGGAGGGCTGTGGGCTTGTGATCTGCCAAGTTTCCCAGGAATCAGGCGAAATGCCTACTGTCTCTTCAGTGTCACCGGGATTTCTAGCCTTAGTTCAACCAGAAACCAGGCTGTCTTTCATGGTACCACACAGTTCTTACTTCTTGTTTTCATATGACTCTATGAAAGTTGCCCAAAGTGCCTCAATCACTGAAAGGTTCTGTAAGCTAAAACTGTAAAGAAATATTAAGGCAAAAATATTAAAGGTCAGCCAATCAGTGGCTATAAATTATAACTATGCCCTGTTCCATTCAACATACCACAACATTCAGCCAGCTGGCTTCCCTTCTGTGGAAGGGGAATGGTAGAGCAGCATGGATTTAGAATGTTACAATAGGCTTCTTGACTTACAGGATTACTAAAGCATGTGTCCTTCTTGCTGGGCACAGCAGTAGCAGCTCATTCTGGACTTCAATGTACATGTTAAGAGGCCTTTCACACCCCATCAAAAAACTTCCTTTTTTCTGCTTACGTGGGCATTGGTAAGCTTTACTTAATTTTGCTTATTTTTTGGTTTTACTGACATAGGGTCTCTATAGCCCAGGATGGCCTAGAACTCAAAGTTATCCTACTGACTCAGACTGTGTCTTGGCATACACTACCACATTTGATTCTTAATTTTAATATTTGTCGAAGGAACTATCTTCATTAGGAACAATCAGGTTTTGCAAAAGTGGCATTTCACATATTTACTAAGTAAATTACTTATACAATAAGTAATAAGGAGCTCATTTATCACACCCTGACAAAATGCTCCCAAATACAGCTAATGGCATTTGTAACTCCTAAAGATATGAAGTATTAATGAAGGAAACTGAAGCTTGCCTGCCCCCCTCCACCCCCGTAATTTCAACACTCAGAAGACTGAGGCCCAACAGTTATGGCTGGTTTGGGCTACCTAGGAGTGGTAATGGCGATGTTGTGGGGAGGAGACATAGGAAGAACAAGCCAGGTACAGTAAGTCACACCTGTAATCCCAGAACACAGGAAGAAGCTAAGGCAAGAGGATTCTGAGTCCAAGCCAACAGAGGCTAGATAGCTATGTAGTTAGATCCTATCTCAAACAAACCAATAAGCAAAACAAGTAAGTGCAACTGCCTTTGAGTGACCTTATTCAGTCTCACTGGTGTGGTCATATACAGATACAAAGTGCTACCCTACCCTCACTTAATAGTTACAAGAAATATTTGTTAACTAAAACAATTGTACAATGGGTTCACTGTTCCCATTTTAGTCATGACATAACACATAATGTGCCACAAATGTAGAGAAAGCAACCTGGGGCCACTCTTAGACAAGGCGAGATAAGCTGGGTTTGGGCCCACACATATCTCTCTTCTCAGTACCTTTCCCCCTTACCTTAGCCATCAGTTTCCTACTTAGGCAGTTACTTACAACTGAGGACCTTAAGGTATAGTGCAATCCAGGGACATCTGTATTTAAAGGGGCTTCTCCGTAAGAAATCAATGGGACAGTCTTTTAAATGAAGAGAGTGAAACTGGGATATCACATGCAAAAGAAGATGGACCATTAGCTTACACTATATATAAATATTAATTCACAATAGATTTTAAAATGGACTTAAACATAAGACCAAAACTACTGAACTCTAGAAAAAGAAAATAGGTAAATATTTTGACAGTGGATTTGTTAATGATTTCTTGGATATTATATGAACATATACTCACAACAAAGTAGATAAACTAGAAAATACTCAGACATAATACTGTGAAAGCAGAAGGGGGTCCATGACAAGAATAAATCCCATGATTTTCTGTGCCAACTAAAACTCTTAACTAAACTTTTGGGGAGAAAAAGTAAAAACTGGAGCTGAAGAGATGGTTCAGCACTTGAGAACACTTGCTTCTATTGCATAGGACTAAAGTTTAGTATTCAGCGCACACAAGGCAACTTGGAACCATCTGTAACTGCAGTTTCAGGATATGCCACATTTTCTTGCCTCTACATGCATGCTGTAAGCATACAAACATGTAGTCAAATATTCGTATGTTGAATTAGTAATTATCAGCACTCAAATGCTGCCGCCTGTAGCAACAGCACACAATCACAATCCTCACCGCCCGCCAAAATGCTCTAGGTTCGCAAATGAAACACACACAAAGACACACACACACACATACACACACCCAAAGACACACACACAGACAGACACACACACACCACATACACACACACAGACACACACACACAAACACACACACACCACACACACACACTGACACACACACAAACACATACACACACAGACACACACACACAAACACACACACCACACACACACACACTGACACATACACAAACACACACAGACACACACACACATACACACACACACACATACACACACACACACAGACACACACTCAGAGTCTTCTATTTAATATACTTTATACATCGAAATGTCTGGACCCATCCAAACATCCCAGCAACTAAAACATTCTCCCCTCCCATATGCTTTAATTATTTCTTACTAAAGCCTATATTCAATACTGGCAGTCACAGACCCAAGCCACAGCCCTCATGCGCCATGATCTCCAACTCTTACATGTTTTCAGTGTCTCTGTGTCTTTGTCTCCCTGTCCTACATTTCTTAGGCCAGGACCTTCTCTTTCCCTGGCAATGGTGAATCCCAAGTCCCGCCTCTGTCTCCCTGCCTAGCCATTGGCCACCAGCAACTTTATTACCAATCAGAGCCAACTGGGGTATGGACTCTCAGAGTCTTAGAGGCAGACATGTGGTTCCCATGTGCTTTTGGGAGCCAAATGAAAACAAATAGCATTACAAACAATCCACAACACTCATACACAATAAGAAAATAAATATTTAAGGTAAAACTGCATCAAATCACACAGCAGTGAAAAGGAAACTTACAAAATGGAAGAAAGTATGTGAAATTATATTCAATAAGAGATAAAGATAGGAGAAGCCGTGGCAGGACAAGATGGCAGTTGATGTTAAGATTCTGCTCTGTGTATTTACAGGTTGTTATTAATGTTCTCAAGAGATGGATAGTACCATGGTTTGTATGTTTAAGTGAGCAATTGTATCTTACCAATTGGATCTAAGATTATTGTGTTGTGTGTTTTTTTATGTGACGGTTTGAGAGTAGGAAAGTGTGCGGCTGGGCTGTGTTTACACCAAGATATCTAGCAGATATCTTGGGGCACCGCAGTGAGGACCTAGCAGGGTAAAGACAATTACTCTTTTTATTTTTATATTTTTACAACAACAGATGGCACGCCAAGGTGATGGGCAAGAATCCATTAGTAGTCCTGAGAGTTGAGAGAAAGTTTTTATTTTCTAAGTAAGAGGAGGCCGGTGCCATGTTAAGTCATGTGATATCTTAAGCATGGGAATTCAAACAAAGAAAGGGGAAGCCACCTGGGCTGGCAGGCTGTAGGTCACCTGCTGTGTGATAAGTAATGGCAGATCAGAGAGTCAGAGATTAAAAGCTGCTTTTTAAAGAAAGTTGTTTAGAAAGTCTTTCAGGATACTCATATTCTTTTTAATGTTTGCTCCACGGGAATTTTGGGTTGAAATCCTAGTTAGACAAGCTACTTCTTAATTACAGGCATTATTAAAAGGTGATTGAGTTTGTTTTTAGAAAGAAGAGAGTAAAGAGATTACCTGAATCAGGTGGGGATTTTCATCCATCGTTCAGAACTTAGATAGGGAAAAGTTAGTCACTAACTCGAAGTAGAGAGTTGTGATGAAATGTCTGTAACACCAAGGAGAGTGAATGCAGGCATATATTTTAGAAGTTATTAAGGTTAAAGAAAAATCTGTGGCTCCGGGTAGAGAGCTTAACAGATTGAGATATTTTGGGTTAAATTCCCGAGTTTTAAGTTGTTTATTGGTATTAGAATTGATAGAAGGTGTTTAAGTTTGTTTTAAGGGGAGTAAAGAGATCACCCGAATCACAAGGAGATTTTCATCTATGGTTCGGAACTAAGATAGGGAAAAATTAGTCACTAACTCCAAGTAGAGAGATGTGATTAATGTCTGTAACACCAAGGAGAGTGAATGCAGGCATATATTTTAGAAGTTATTAAGGTTAAAGAAAAATCCGTGGCTCCGGGTAGAGAGCTTAGCAGATTGAGATATTTTGGACTAAAGTCCTGGTTTGATGTGTTGCTTATTGATACTGGAATTGATAAAAGGTATTTGGTTTGTTTTATGGATTACACCGCTAAAGGCCTTATGGCTCGTTGATGCCGGCTAGCGAGGGTTTGTGGTTACTTTTCATATATACCACAACAGGAAGCTCGAATTCTCTTAACATGGGCTCCACGGGTACTTTGGGATAATTTCCCGATATCACAGAGTACAAAAGCCTATCAGGCTCATTGTTTAGCTTACTTCCTTTTTTAAAAAAATTGTTTAATATTCATGATGGGTGTGACTTTGAGTTTTATGATTATATTATTAATCTGGGAGAGAGTGCAAGATACAAGCTTTTCTGGTTTCAGACTAAGGAACACAGTATTTTGGGAGAAAGATTTTGTCTTTGTGTTTTTAAAACCTGTGATTAGGCTCTGGAAACCTCACAGAGTCATACTGATCAGATTTGATAGAGGTAGACCACCTGAAATATTTATTCAGGAGAATCAAACAAAAAGGTATCTCGATTGTAAACTTTTTCTTGAGAGTTGTATTTTACAGAGCGTGCCTACCAACTTGGAATCCTGGTCTCAAGGACTTTCAGCTGGGTCCAGTCAGGACACATCCACTACAGCATTTGTTTCATTCTTCCTACCTCCTACCCCCAAGGATACCTCAACGCCCATGTACAGCTTGAAGAAGTTATGGAGGAGTCGTCGCCCCAATTCCCTGTATGTTGGGGGGCTGAAAGTGGTTATTCTAAAATTGTTTTTATGAGGAATTTAAAATTGGTTGTAATTTAACAGGGAGGAATTAGCTAGATTGAATTGAACTGTCATAATCTCATTTGGTAACTAGGCTGGAATCATATCTTTGCGTTGGTATTAAATTTATTTTTCAAAAGAGTTTAAAGAGCCAGTCCTTCTATTGTTGCCATTACAAACTTCTGAGTTGATTACACCTGTGAGTTAAGATTCAAATAGCAGAATCATGGCTCTGAGTTTGTGAGAGAACTTTCAAGATACTATTAAGATATAAAGACAACAGTCCAGATTGTCTTATATAGATAGGTGGTTTTCAAAAACGTCAGAAATCCACAAAATTTGAGATTTAAAGTTATTTATCTTTTGTTGAGACATATCTGCTCCTAACAGTTACCCTTTGGTGAATTTAATGAAGAATGTGAACATCTCTACCTCCAGGTGAGGCAATACTTTGTGGCTAGGCAGCCACTACACAAAACTGCCTGTTTCATCTGCAGACTAATACTGTCCGGAAAAGGACAAATTATACAGAATAGTTGACTGATAAACTATGCCAATCAGGGTTATCAGCCCTTCAAAATCTGCATTTCAAGAGTCTGTCAGTTGATCTTGGGCCAGAAGGCTGAAGACTTGTGCTCACATGTTGCTAGCAGGGGACTGTGCTAGTGGAGATTTGTCTCTAAAATCTCTCAGTTCTGGAAGCATGATAGGCTTCCTATGTGTACAGATATTTGTCATTCCCAGATTTCTGACGGGGTTGAAGACATTATAGTCTCATAGCCTATCAGGCTGTGTAACTCTAAATATACATTTTTTATTTGATAGTTATCAGATAGTATACAAGCCAGCCAAGATATAGTACAGATTTTAAGCCTTTCTTAAGCTGGAATGGATAACTAAATATTCTGTTTAACTGATATGGTGTTGGACTGGGTGTTAGGTATATTTTATGCTCTTAATTACAAAATGATATCAGTTGTGCTCAGCTTATATTTGAGAGAAAAATTTTTTTTTGTTTATTAGACAAAAAGGGTGAAATGTAGGATGATGTCTCAGGTGAGGCAGGTACAGGATAGAAGGAGGCCTGTCATTGGAGGAGAAGGAAGATTGGGCTGGAGAGAAGTTTGAAGGAAGAGGAGCAGACTAGGGGAGAGAAGAGGAGTCAGGCCGGAGGACAGGGGTCTGAGAAGCCGTGGCAGGACAAGATGGCAGGTGATGTTAAGATTCTGCTCTGTGTATTTACAGGTTGTTATTAATGTTCTCAAGAGATGGATAGTGCCGGGCTTTGTATGTTTAAGTGAGCAATTATATCTTACCAATTGGATCTAAAAAAAAAAGAGATGAAAATATAGGCTACTTAAAACTAATTTTATCATCACTGAAAAAGTAATCTAACAAGTTTGATGTATGGATGGCCAATAAGCACAGGAAAATATGCTCCCAGTCACCAATCATACAAAACCCCTAGGAGAGGCTTCCTCACACCCAAATGGATGGGTACTGGGGTTCAGGGCGTTGGGCATAATCTAAGTATTGAATTCAGTGTCATGTGTGCCCTAAGCAAGTGCTCTACCACTTAACTCTAGCCTCAGCCCTTTTTTCCCTTGAGTCAGACTCTATGTAACCCAAATAGCCAGAATTCCTGATCCTCTTACTTTCATCTCCCAATCGGGGAAATAGGCCAGAGGATTTAATGATGCTCCTACTGTGGGAAAAAATATGGCAGAAATCAAAAGCATTACTACAGCACTACATTATCTATGTCCACTTCTGAGTATAGACCCAAACTCAAAGTAGATGTGGCCTTTGGTGAAAATGGGTTGAGTTGCTTCCTGGGGTCTCTGGTCTGGCAGGAAATGGGCAGAGTGTTAACAGCTCTTACCAGGAAAGTGGGGAGGTTTGGGAGGACAATACAGGAGAGCTATCCAGGGTCCTGTGTCTCCTCTGCTACTGTGGCAGTGCCAGTGCCAGTGCCAGGGTGGCATTAGCAGCAGTAGGCTTTCCTGATGGCAGGAGGCTGCGCCAAGGTCCAGATGAAAGCTTCTGATGACAGCTTCTGGAGAGAAAGCTCTTCCCCAAGAGTTACAGCTCAGTAAAACAGACACTCTCTGATTACTCTAGGTAACGTAGCTTCTGTAGTTTATTAAATGTGAATAGGAAATATACTTTTGGAGGAGTAGAGTGGGATCCAAGGGAAGATGCTTCCCACTGGATCAGTTTGAGAAGCTAGTGATGCTCTACTTCATGGGGAAGGATTCCAGGTGTTTTTCCTATGTGACTAATAGTCGTGGTCTTCTCAGTGTGGTGTCCTGGTTACATGTTCTAGAGCAGCCAATGGCCTCATTCCTACCGTTATCAATTCTGAGATTCATGGTGTTTGAGATCACTAAACCTTCTGAGTTCTTCTGTCTGATGTCATGGTCCACTTGCTCACAGTGAAACCTTTATCTGTACACATGTATTCCCAACAGCAGCATTCATAGTAGCTAAACGGTGAAAGCAATCCCAAATATACATTGATATACGATCAAAAAACAAAACATGCCACATACACATATGAAATATTATTTAAACTTAGGAAATTTAGGATGTGCAACAGCATAGTCAAGAGAACAAGATGCTAAGAAAAGCAGTCATTTGTAAAGTTAAACTGCTCTACCATCCCACTCAGACCAGATACTTCAAGTATTTAGGAGATACTGAAAATAGGAGAGTGTGTTTTGGGACTGGGGTGATAAAAGGAGCATCCTAGGTCAAGATGAAAGGGATTTACTGACGAATGGTGGTAATGTCAGTTGGACACTGTATTTTTTTTTTTAGGTTTTTCATTTTATTTTATTTTATTTTATTTTTATTAACTTGAGTATTACTTATATACATTTCGAGTGTTATTCCCTTTCCCGGTTTCCGGGCAATCATTCCCCTCCCCCCTCCACTTTTTTATGGGTGTTCCCCTCCCCATCCTCCCCCGCCTTGTTGCCCTCCCCCCAACAATCTTTTTCACTGGGGGTTCAGTCTTAGCAGGACCCAGGGCTTCCCCTTCCGCTGGTGCTCTTACTAGGATATTTATTCATTGCTACCTATGAGGTCAGAGTCCAGGGTCAGTCCATGTATATTCTTTAAGTAGTGGCTTAGTCCCTGGAAGCTCTGGTTGCTTGGCATTGTTGTACATATGGGGTCTCGAGCCCCCTCATGGTCCTCCAGTTCTTTCTCTGATTCCTTCAACGGGGGTCCTATTCTCAATTCAGTGGTTTGCTGCTGGCATTCGCCTCTGTGTTTGCTGAATTCTGGCTGTGTCTCTCAGGAGAGATCTACATCCGGCTCCTGTCTACCTGCACTTCTTTGCTTCATCCATCTTGCCTATTGGATGGCTGTATATGCATGGGCCACATGTGGGGCAGGCTCTGAATGGGTGTTCCTTCTGTGTCTGTTTTAATCTTTGCCTCTCTATTTCCTGCCAAGGGTATCCTTGTTCCCCTTTTAGAGAAGGAGTGAAGCATTCACATTTGGATCATCCGTCTTGAGTTTCATTTGTTCTAGGCATCTAGGGTAATTCAAGCATTTGGGCTAATAGCCACTTATCAATGAGTGCATACCAAGTGTGTTTTTCTGTGATTAGGTTACCTCACTCAGAATGATATTTTCCAGTTCCCTTCATTTGCCTACGAATTTCATAAAGTCATTGTTTTTGATAGCTGAGTAATATTCCATTGTGTAGATGTACCACATTTTCTGTATCCATTCAACTGTTGAAGGGCATCTGGGTTCTTTCCAGCTTCTGGCTATTATAAATAAGGCTGCAATGAACATAGTGGAGCACGTATCTTTTTTATATGTTGGGGCATCTTTTGGGTATATGCCCAAGAGAGGTATAGCTGGATCCTTAGGCAGTTCAATGACCAATTTTCTGAGGAACCTCAGACTGATTTCCAGAATGGTTGTACCAGTCTGCAATCCCACCAACAATGGAGGTGTGTTCCTCTTTCTCCACATCCTCGCCAGCATTTGCTGTCACCTGAGTTTTTGATCTTAGCCATTTTCACTGGTGTGAGGTGAAATCTCAGGGTTGTTTTGATTTGCATTTCCCTTATAACTAAAGATGTTGAACATTTCTTTAGGTGTTTCTCAGCCATTGGGCATTCGTCAGCTGTGAATTCTTTGTTTAGCTCTGAACCCCATTTTTTAATAGGGTTATTTGACTCCCTGCGGTCTAACTTCTTGAGTTCTTTGTATATTTTGGATATAAGGCCTCTATCTCTTGTAGGATTGGTAAAGATCTTTTCCCAATCTGTTGGTTGCCATTTTGTCCTAACCACAGTGTCCTTTGCCTTACAGAAGCTTTGCAGTTTAATGAGATCCCATTTGTCGATTCTTGATCTTAGAGCATAAGCCATTGGTGTTTTGTTCAGGAAATTTTTTCCAGTGTTGCACACTGTATTAATGTTACTGAACAAGCCATGTAAAAATGGTTGGGACCAAAGAGATGGCTGAGCAGCCAAGGGCACTGGCTTCTCTCTCAGAGGACTATGGTGGGCTCCACTGCCAGCACCCACATGGTGATTCACAACTCTCTTTAACTCTAGTAGAGGAGTACCCAATGCTCTCTTCTAGCCTCTGTCATTACCAGGCAAGAATGTGGTGTAGAGACATACAAGCAAGCAAAAATACCTTTACACATAAAATGATAACTAAAAAAGGATCATCAAAATGTAACATTTTTATGTTTTAAGCAATTTAGCACTTCACCACAGTTTGAAATGCTGTATTTAATGGCTTAAAGATAAAAATGTGGATCAGAGACTGGCCACTAAGAGAATACAGAACACTCAGGAATGCTCTTGAATCTCTGATCCTTTTGACCTGACTGACCTGTGCTGAGATAGTGGGTGTGCAGCATCACACCCTACCCATTTGATGGGGATTTGACTGAGAGTACAGGCTGACCAGGCACTCTACTACCTGAGCCACAGAATTTCTGGTGACCTTAGTAAGGGTCGAAGGGCAAACTACTTAGACAACTGTTAAATAGTCTGTTTATTCACACCATCAGACTTCTCTTTAAATTTTTAAAATTGTGTTTATGCACATGGGTCATAAGTCTACACATTGCTGCATGTATGTGTGTGTATGGTATGTGTATAGGACAAGTATGGTATGTGGTTTTGTATGATTTATGTGTGCACGTAGCAGGGTGCACATGCAGAGATTGGGAGGAGATCCTCCCGGTACCAGTTCTCTCCTTTTACATGGGTTCCTGGAACTGAACTTGGACTTCAAGGCAAGGGATTTATTTACCTTTCGAGCCTTCTCTGGCCCTCTCTATAAGTACTTTCTAAACGGAGGGTTTTCCCAATTACTGTCTTGGTTTTTTTCCCCTTTGTTTTTCTTATCTTTTTGTAGGGGAATTTGGTGGGGAAAATTCTGTAGCTTTCTTGTTTTTTAACTTTTCCAAACATCCATATTGTTCTTCAGATATTGCCATAGACTGAATGGTCTTCAGGATTTGTTCCGTTCGATGAGGTTTTGAGCACAAAATGTGTTTTCAATTACTCCTGTGGAAGGCTCTTCTGAATACTTTGAAGACCCTGGGATTGAACTCTTGCTTTGATAGATTTTGTTTTTTATTTTTGAGGTAGATTTTGGCACACACCAATCTCCTTTGCCTGGAACATTCTGTGATCTCTACATAGTTTTCTTATATCTCATATAGTAATATTAATATTAGTCACTGGAAATGACAGCAGAGGAATAACATATTTACAGTGTGAAATGTTTCTGCTCTCTTCATTCCCTCCAGATGTTCACATTGTGTGTGACAGAGTGTTCTACCTGGCATGCAAGAATGGCATGGTGCAACTACATTCCAAAAATGAACAAATAAAGTGTTTGTTCATTTAGTTAATCTGAGATTTCTTAAACTGTCACTTCATAGAGCAAAGAGGTTATGGCCGGAAGATCTGAGTAATGATGGGTACCGTTTTTTGTTGTTGTTGTTGTTATTGTTGTTGTTGTTGTTGTGGTTCTTATTGTTGTCATTGTTGTTGCTGCTCTGTGTGTTTTTGGTGTCAGGGGAAGGCTGTTGTGTTCTCACTGGGGAGGAGGGTGTTATCTAGAACTGAGTTAGATAGTATGTCGAAGGTTTTTGTTGATGAGGAATTTCATTTGGGTTGGAAGGACCACAGCAATGGGAACCGAGGGTGAGTGATAGGAGAGCTTGCCCTAGTCTGGGCTGCATCCTGGGAGAGGGATAGGAGCGTGGAAGTTGCTTCAGAAAAGGACGGAAACATTGTATCTGTAGCCAGGAAGCAGAGAAAGATGGGTGTTGTTTCTAAGCTTTCTTTCTTCTTTGTATGCAGTGCAAGCCTGAGCCCAGGGAATGGTGGTGTCTATATTTAGGGTGGGGCTTCCCTCCTTAATTAATCTAATCAAGATACTTTATCAGTGACATGCCTGGTACCTGTTTCCTGGATGGTTGTATATAGCGTCAGATTGACAGCTAATAGTATGCATCACAGCTGGTCCCTGGATGCTTTAACATGGAATGGTGGGTGTTGAGTTGGTGCAGAGGTGACAGTTGTTGATCAAGAACTTTGGATTTAGCTGGAGCTTTTAATTTATGGAGCTAGAGTCCACAGAAACGGTACATGTGTAATTTACCACATGTCAGTGAAGACAGAGAGGATAGAGAATAACTAGATATATGAAAATGGGTTGAAGAGAACTGTGTAGGTGTCCTTGAAGACTACATATGTAGGAGGATACACTATGCCATCGTGAAAGCATTAGGCATTCTCTTAACTCTGCAGTACCAGGGTGAATTTGGAACACCCCAAGCACATCAGTGTCCCCACGGGAATGGGGAAAAAGTAACATACAAAGTGGTGGTTGGTGTTCACACCAAACATCGGAGGCCAGAATCAGTGGCCTTACATCTCCAGAGAATGTGTCCTTAAGGAAGACTGAGCATTGAACTTTGTCCCCCAGGAAGGAATCACCTCATTTCTTATTTTGTTATCATTTTGGCAAGGCTGAATAGACAAATCCCTTGTTGTAAAATTGACATTCTGCTGGTTGATGTTTTACCCTTGTTGGATGGTATGTTTGAGAACCCTTCTGGTTTACTGTCTGAACAGGAAACTGGAGACCTTGCAGCAACTCTGCAACTCAGGGCAACTCTGACCTGATCCTCTTTGTACTGCTCTGCACGCTGTGGAGAGCTCCTCTCCTAGCTGGCACTCTCTCTTTCTCTTTGGGGAGGTTGGGAGGCAATGACTCTTGTACAGGTTTTGGCAGTGCAACTGAGGGCTTACCTTCAGAACCTGTGTGGAGGACTCTTGGAAAACTTGTCTCTGGGAATGTGAGGGACTTTCCCTTTGGAAAAGAGTCAGACAGAGGGTGTCTCTAAGGAGAGGCTCTTCAGAGCCTATGAAGTGGCCTCTTAGTGATTCTGTGTGGAAGTCTGTAGCCCTGACAAGGGGTTCATGTGTGGCAGATTTCAAGCAGCTCAACTCTTCCGGAATGTACTTTGGGATCATAAACTATATTAAAAGGAAGTTTTTGTTGTTTTCTCCTCTGTTATTTGCCTCTTTTAGTGGGGATGAGGAAATTAAAAACTTGCCATCTGAAGTGAGTGCTTCGCCAAAAGGTGACACAGAAAAGACATAGAGCAAATAAGGCACTACATGTGCAGATCTCCAAGTTAAAAGAAAGGCTCTCCCATCACAGCCTCCTCACTTCTTCCCAGACCTCCTCCCCACTGCCTTCTGATCTCCACATATAGACAGCCCTTATCATATGGAATTTCTCTAAATTTAGAACCTTGGTTCTCCCTTATCTTGTGATGTTGATTGTGGCCACCATACCAGGAGCCTCCACAGTTGGTTATTTAAGGATGGGATTATTAGTTCGGCTTTTTATCTCCTACTTGAACTTTGTTGTGACTGAAATAAAGCTTTGGCAGCCTCTGGCCCTACCCTGACTGATGATGGATGACGCATGTTCTGTGTGTACCTGAGTTGGAAACTTAGAGGTTTTGACCTTTCTGTTGAGGGTCAAGCCCCGCTGATGACATACTTGAGGACTACAGCCGCAACAAATGTAGAATGTGGGGACTGAATTCATGAACTTTTTTTTGAAAAACAAGGAAGGTAAGCAGACTCTTCCATTTAGAGAATACAGAGGAGCTGCAGAGGTTTTTTTTTTTTTGTTTGTTTTGTTTTGTTTTTTTTTTCTTGAAACCATATTAATATCTGCATTTCTTTGTCTCATTACCCAAACCTCAAAGCTGTACTTTAGCATTATGTGTCAGAAAGGTAAAAGTAACATTTGAGATGTTCTAGAACAAGACAGAAAAAAACACAAGGACACATTCGTTCCTTGTATTCAGTTTTGAGGTTCTTGCTGTGTCAGTTTGTCTTGTGTAGCAAAATGAAGAGGTAATGATACCAGCAAGTGATTTCTTTTCCTTCTTGTCATCCACCTTCTTTATAAAGTGATTATTTGTAAGATAAATATCTCCCCAGCACCCTATTAAATTGTAAAGCATATATTATCTAGTGAGAGAAGCCAACTACAGAGTCTAAGACAATGGAGCATCCCTTAACTAATTCTTTGGTGGAAGAAGGTGGTAATGGCAGAAAAGGTCCCTTTGAAAGTGATTAAATGAAATATCAGGGAGTAATTTCACAGTCACCCTGGTGTTAATTCAGACTCCAACTCTCAACTAGGTCTGCTTTGGCTCCCACAGTGTTTATCTTCATTCATTGGCTGCCACTGTGATGCTACCCTACCCCCACTCTGATGTCCTGGACACCCCCCTTTTTCTGTGGCCTCTGCCACCATGCCTGTCCCCAGTCACTCTCCTAAAATTCCAGTCCTGGCTGTTTCTCTCTCCTATAATTCAGGCTCTTGGGGCATAGTTTTTTGGCTCTGTCCTGACTGCAGTATCAAACATAATGTTCGGTTAGCGGGTACCCAACCCCGATGAATTACTATTCAGATGGGTTAGTGAGTGGAGGCCAAAGCCAAACCAGACAACCAACAGGAGCCAAATACATACTGGAAAACCAACATAGTGGGTGCTGAAGGATGGAAGGGGTTCCGCAGGGAATCACAGTCCTCGACCCCCAGGAGGCAGTGCTTGCTGGTTAGGATTTTCTTGGGGCAGGGAAATATGGACACAGCATCAAAGCACTTAGTAGGAGTGGGGACCCTTAAACACTGTGTGGAGGGCTTAGTGGAGCTGATTCAGGGAAGGGAGATTGGGTCAGAGCAGGTGTCCTGGAATGGCTTGTTTGGTAGAGTTCAGATGACTGTCTATTGCAGGGAATGAGCTGTTGGGTCTAGCTGGTTTCCACCATTAATCATTGCCCGACCTTAAGCAAGCCCCTGGGTCTCTTTCTTCATCTGCCATGTGACAAGATAACTCATGTTGTAAAGAGATTGAAGAGGAAAGGGAGTTTGGCTGTGAGATCAGTAAGGATGTTCCTGACTGCTTCCTGACTGAGTGTTGCCAGCAGTAGGCAATGGGTGGATGCATAGATGGATGGATGCATGTCTTGCTGGATGCATGGATGTTGGATGCATGGCTGGCTGGCTGGATGCATGGCTGGCTGGCTGGATGCATGCTGGATGGATGAATAGATTGATGGATGGATGGATGGATGGATGGATGGATGGATGGATACATAGATGGATGGATGCATGGCTTTCTGGATGCATGGATGGATGGATGCATGGCTGGCTGGCTGGATGCATGCTGGATGGATGCATAGATGGATGGATGGATGGATGCATAGATGGATGGATGGATGGATGCATAGATGGATGGATGCATGGCTTGCTGGATGCATGGATGCATGGATGGATGCATGGTTGGCTGGCAGGATGCATGCTGGATGCATGGATGCATGGATGGATGCATGGTTGGCTGGCAGGATGCATGCTGGATGGATGCATAGATGGATGGATGGATGGATGCATAGATGGATGGATGCATGGCTTGCTGGATGCATGGATGCATGTATGGATGCATGGTTGGCTGGCAGGATGCATGCTGGATGCATGGATGCATGGATGGATGCATGGTTAGCTGGCAGGATGCATGCTGGATGGATGCATAGATGGATGGATGGATGGATGGATGGATGCATAGATGGATGGATGCATGGCTTGCTGGATGCATGCTGAATGGATGCATAGATGGATGGATGGATGGATAGATAGATGAATAGACGGATGGATGCATGGATGTTGGATGCATGGATGGATAGATGGATGCATAGATGGATGGATGCATGGCTTGCTGGATGCATGGATGGTTGAATGGATGCATGGATGGATGGATGCATCGATGGATGATGCATGGGTGGGTGCATGCATGGATGCTAATATGATATATGGTTGTGAAAGACGTTCAGACACAAAATAAAAACTGAGGGTATAGGAATGAGCAAGTCAATTTTGTTCCTTGTCCAGAACTCTCAAAAGAGTTTGGACTGGAGAAGCTTACAACCTTCACACTTTTAAATAAACTGTTTTAATGTTATTTGTTGAGAATTTCATACATTGATACAGTATATTTCAGTATATCCACTTCACCCCCTGTATTTGCTCTAATAATCCCTTGAATACAGCGAAGCCTACTCATGGGTGAGGGGCCACCACTGCAGCATGGTCCACTCACTAGGGACCATACCTTTAAAGAAAACCCTCCCTTAGCAGTTCTCAGCTGTCAGAATCTTCTCAGCTTCAGGCAGGGGCTTCAGTGCCCTACCACATCTGTGCTGGAATGTTGAGTGGTTTGCTCTTCTGCTGGACACCAACTGCACTGAGTTTGGGAGTTCAACGGCCATATCATGAGCATATGTCATTGTTTTGATCCAATTCCTTCCGACTTTTTTCTCTTAAACTCTTTCCACCTCTTTTCTTTCCAATATTCCCTGAGCCTTGAGGGAACTTGGTACGGTGGGAGCATCTGTGGCTGAGCTCTCCACAGAGAGTTCATTCTCAATAGTCGGACTAGTTATGAATGTGTATTAACTACCATCCACTGTATGAAGATGCTCCCCCAATGACCACCGAGAGCTGTGTTAATCTATGAGCTTGTAACTGGTATAGTTTGATATTATATATCCATTTAAGAAAATAGTAGTTATGGTTCATTCCCAGGGCTTATGAGCCTCTCCGCCATGGTTTCTTGACCAGATTTACAATGCCAGGCAAAAGTTTCCTCTTGTAGTGCAGACCTTAAATCCACCCAGAAAACGATTGGTGATCCTCATAACATTCCTGCCATTTGTGGCGCACCCATGAGTACATCTTGCCAGGGCTTTTGTTATGTAGCCCTGAGTAGTCACAGTGGAGTGAGAATAGTATGCATAGCATCTTCTAGCATCATAAAGGGTAGCTAGCAGGGGTGGAAGCTTCCTGCTAAGTACTGTGCAGGAAGGTCTGTGTGATTTCTTCAAGTTCTTTGACCTACTTGTGTGGTGTCATCAGCTATAGGATCTTACCATCACATTCTGATGGGTAGCCCTGAGCAACGAGAATTGACAACTCTGGTATCATCTCTGTGACATCCTCGACCAACAACTTGAGAGTGAGATGTCCTACATCTGGCTCTGGACTTTTTGAGAACTTGTAGCCAATGGAAGGAGAATTATCCACCTTGTAAGTCAATTCCCTTTAAACGTTTGTTGTAAGTTGGCAAGTAGCTTTTCATATGGCTTTTTAATTTTAATGTTCTTGGACATTTTACCTACTTGTATGTCTGTGTGAGGCTGTCAGAAGTCCTGGAACTGAAGTTACAAGCAGGGGTGAGTTACCATGGGTGAGTAGGTGGTGGGAATTGAACCCAGGACCCGTGGAAGAGCAGCCTGTAACTGTCTGTATCTCTGGCCCTTCATATGGCTTTTTCAAATATCCTTAGTGTTAGTTCTTCTTCATCCTCTTCCCTGCAGCCCTAAAGATTTTAAACCAGTGTTTCATTTATGCATTATTTAACTATTGATCTAAATTGGTAGAAAAGATTTTAAAAAATAACACATGGTTTACAAAATTATATTTGTAATTTGACGAGGGGATTCGAGATTAGGTTCAAAACCAACATGGGGAAATCCGAAAAAGGATCTGGCCTCTGCCCCCTTGTTGGAACACCTTACGTGTGTTCTGATTTTCTTCTTTTATTTATTTCTTTGTTTAAGGGTGTCTGCAATTCCTTTTTGTCCACAGCTGAACACTTTCCAGGCCGTTCTGGCATCTGATGAATGTGATTCCTTTTTTTTTTTTAAAGATTTATTTATTTATTATATATAAGTACACTGTAGCTGTCTTCAGATACACCAGAAGAGGGCATCGGATCTCTTTATAGATGGTTGTGAGCCACCATGCGGTTGCTGGGAATTGAACTCATGACCTCTAGAAGAGCAGTCGGGTGCTCTTAACCGCTGAGCCATCTCTCCAGCCCGATGAATGTGATTCCTATGCCCTCTTTCTCTATCCTCCCAATGGTCTTCAGTTTTTGGAACTCACCCCAAAGAATCCTACAGTGTCCAGCTGCAGCTTCCTGCTAAGGTGGGCTTCTGCCAAGGGGAAGCAGATGACCTGAAGAGAAAAGCCCTGTATTTGAGCCTGACAGTGAGCAGTCGGTGAAGAATCTCTACCAGTGAGTAATGTGGAGTGTGTGACTGTGCTATGCACTGGAAGGACATTTAGGAGAGACACTATCTCTAGTGGCCAGAAACCATTTGATAATAACCTTTTGTAGCTTCTAAGAAAGGCGCTGCTTGAAAACCAAGTGCTAAGCTGGAACTCTGGAGCTCCAGGCTGTCCAATATTTAAAAGATTCTTTCTTTCTCCTGCACTATCTGTCAGGCATAGAAACCAGCACCAGCAGTGATTATATGTTTTTGCAGAACTACTGGGGCTTGCTGTGAAAAACATTGTTCTTGGGGCTACATAAACATATCCAGTCATAACTAACTGCCTCAGTGGACGCTTTTCAGGTTAATGATTTCTGGAGAGGAGGCATCATGATTCAGTCTTTCAAACAGGTATTGTTAAGGACTAAATTATGAGTACTATAATGGGGGGAGGTAGATGAGGCTTTTAGTCGCCTCAGGTTTCTCCTGGCACCATCACCAGAAATCATGCTGACTGGTTTACCCACAGTGTTGCCAGAGACAAATCCATTTCTTAGTCTCCCCAGTGGGTTATTCTGCTAGTGGTGCAATAGGCTATTCTTCAGGTGTCTGTCCAGTTGGTGCTCCTATGAGACTATTGACTTCATGTGGGCTCTTTTGTCTTTGTATTTTGCAATACCAGCTTAGCCCACAGTAGTTACTTTGTGGCTTCCCTTAGTTGCTTCTCAGTCAAACTAGATCGTGGGCAGATAGAGTGACAGAGCAAAAATTTGCTGATCACTTTATCTGCAGAGCATTGTGATAAAACACTTGCAGATATTATCTTAATTAAAACTCTCTCAACTTATAGGTGGTAAGTATAATTATCTTCCCAGTTTTACCAATAGTCTTACCGAAATTATGAAAGGTGCTTATGTCAGAGTTAAATGGCCGAGCCATAGTCAATACTGCTCTGAAGTATGGATACAGGGGTGATCTCTTATGCAGAGTAGATAGGGTGTTTCTTACTTGGATTTCATGTTACCTGGTTGTTTGTATTTGGTTCATTTTATCAGTCACTCCGGTTACAGCTCACTCTGCCCTTCTCCTGCAATTTTGATATTTCTGGAAAGCATCAAAGAAGACAGTGAAGAACCAGAGTGAATGGATGACAGTGTTTGTGTGTGTGTGTGTGTGTGTGTGTGTGTCTGTGTGTGTGTGTGCGAGCGCGCGCACGCGCGCACCCATGCACGCACGTTTATGAAGGCCTTTATGGGTCTAGTAGGGAAACACAACTTTCTCCTCACATGCTTTTTGCACAGACACACGGGCACACACATGCACACGCACAGCAGCTTCTCATGGCTATGCAGGTAACAATTCTCATTCTAATATTCTGTGATTGTTGGTCCTTCCCAGATGCTGTTGTTGTCCAGGGGCTCTGCCTTTAAAAATCATAGTATTTCAAGCACTCTGCCCTATTTCCAAGGGTTCTACATACAAGTGTCCCCTCCTCTTCTGCGATCCGTACCGGGTCTTGGTCTCCATCTCACCCGCTGTGTAGTCTAGACTCTAGAACAGACTTAGCATTTGGCCTCTATCCTTTCTCCTCTAACCTCTTACCCTCTAGCTTAAAGACTCTCTCTCCCCAGGTTGTACCTAGGGTCCCTTGGAAGGAGGGCTGAGTGCTTGAAATACTACGATTTTTAAGACACAGGCATGTGCCAAAAAGGAGCAGCGTGAGACATGACCAGAGTGATTAACAGATTTGGTGTGCCTCACGTTTAATAAAATGAGACAAACTACAGACAATGGAATAACATAAAATGCAAGTCAGAATTATCCTACCACTACTCTGAGTGACAACTCTGCTACCTCCCCTTTCAGCGTGGGCTTGCCTCCCATTCCAGTGTTTCCATACTTAACACTGTCTCCTAGGCTTCTTTCCTCCAGATTCTGTCAGTATCGTTGTCTTAAGGGTTGAAACATTGCATCACACATGCCCAGTATTGAGGACAACATTTGTAAACTAAAGTATCTCAGGATCATGGTCCTAGCTCCCTCTGGATGCTTTGCTGTACCCCTCCAAGGAGAAGAACATTTTCCTAGTCCTGGAATCTTTTCCTCCAACAGAGGTCATACATTATTCATGTTTGCAGGCCTCTTCTGAAACATATGCATATTCAGGTAGAGAAGAGAGTAGTTCCTGGGAAGGGATTAGTCACAGGCAGGCCAGCATGGCTGTTCTGTATTGTGATACAGTTTTTCTTTCTAGGAGACAAATTCTATCTGTGAGCATTCAAACCTACATCAGTGTGGAGGGTAAATTAACTGTTTAGATTCCCACCAGCCACTGTGGCAAACGCCAGGATATTGATTTATGTCTCATTAGAAGGCATTTATTTAGCTCCACTCTTGCATGATTTGTATTTTCTTACTCTTTGAAGCTTTGAAGCTGTCCACTTCCAAATTCATGAGGTTTCCCAGCTGCAATACCCCTGCTGTAGGATGGGCTGAGGCTCTAGGGTCTCTTCTTACTGATTGGTTTCAGTTTTTAAAATTACATTACTGTGTGGGAGTTGGGGGTTGGAGGCAGCTGGTGGGGAGGTGTCTGGGTTGGAATCCAGTTTGTCAGAGTTTGTGTTCTCCCCCTACCACGTGGATTCTGGGTTTGCTCTAAGCTCTTGTAGTGAAGTGGCTTTCCCTGCAGAGTCATTTTTTCAGCCTGGAGTTTTGTCATCTGTGGTGTGTTTTATTTGCAACCATAATTTCTATAAGCACCAACTGAGGGCAAGAGTTGAAGCTCTGCTGGTAGAACACTTGCCTTGGGGACACAAAGCCAGAGTTTTGACCTTGGTGCCATACAAACAGGGTTTAGTATCACACCTGGTATCCCAGTGTTTGGGAGGTGCAGGCGGGAGGAATAGAAGCTCAAGGTTATCCTCAGCTACATGAGACTGTGTCTCAAAAAATGAAAAGAAACCTTAGCAATTGAATATAACAAGTCACAGAAGGGACGAACACTGACCAGACTCGGGGAGGAGAGGGTTTATTTGGTTTACTGTCTTGGGTCACACAGAGCATTAGGGGAGCCAAGGCAAGCTAAAGCAAGACAGGAACCTAGAAGGAGGTAGGAACGGGAGCAGAAGCTGTGGAGGAACATTATTATTGGCTTGGTTTCTCTGTCTTACTCAGCCTGATTTCTTATACAACCAGAGATGGTACCCTACGGTGGTATCACCCATAGTGAACTGCTCTTCCTCCCACCAATCATTAACCAAGAAAACGCCCCTCCCCCAGACTTGCCTTCAGGCCTGTGTGATTGAGGCAATCTCTTCTCTGGTCTGCATCAGGGTGACGAAATCCAGCCAGTACAGCAGAGTATCACGAATACACTTGGGTACAGGTAGTGGCTAGTGGACAGTGCACAGAATGAGAGAGAGATAGAGAACTGAAGAAAACCTCAACTCTCTTCATTATTGCAGTAGAAACCTAGACTAGAATGATGAATACTTGCCCCAGTGAACAAAGATCTTGTTATATGATTCAGTGGATCTTAATACTTCTTTTTAGCCATTCCCTCTTATTCTTGATTGTTGACTTTTGAGGAAATTAAATAGTCTGGGAGAATTTGAGCTTAGGTATTTCGTGCAAACACAGGATTGATATCATTGGGTAGGTCCCAGTTTCCAGAGTCATTTTTTTCTCCAATATTTATTAAATTGCGTATTTTTTATTTACATTTCAATTGATATTCCCTTTCCTGGTTTCCAGGCCAACATCCCCCTAACACCTTTCCCCTCCTACTCTATATGGGTGTTCCCCTCTCCATCCTCCCTCCAATACCGCCCTCCCCATAACAATCACGTTCACTGGAGGTTGATGAACGTGGCAGGATGAAGGGCTTCCCCTTCCACTGGTGCCCTTACTGGGCTATTCATTGTTACCTATGCAGTTGGAGCCCAGGGTCAGTCTTTGGGTAGTGACTTAGTCACCTGAAGCTCTGGTTGGTTGGCATTGATTTTCATATGGTGTCTCAAGCCCCCTCAAGCTCTTTCAATCCTTTCTCTGATTCGTTCAATGGGGAGGTCCGTTCTCGGTTCAGTACTTTGCTAATGGCATTCACCTATGCATTTGCCATATTCTGGCTGTGTCTCTCAGGAGAGATCTACATCCAGTTCCTGTCAGCCTGCACTTCTTTGCTTCATCCATCTTATCTAGTTTGGTGGGTGTATATATATGGTCCACATGTGGGGCAGGCTCTGAATGGGCGTTCCTTCAGCCTTCCAGAGCCTTCCTAACCCGAGCTTTCTCTTAGGGTTAGGAGTCGTCTTACACATGGCTGTCCTTTTCACAGCAAGCATGCATTGACACTGAGATAGTAGGTGACTGAGCTGGCAAACGTAGTGCCACATCCCAGCAGAAGATCTTGAGTTTCAGGATAGCTGGGACTATCTGGTGAGACTCCTCTGAGAACAGAGATTCTTGGGAACTAAGAGGGGTTCATGGTCTACAGAGAAAATGAAGATCTGTTCCCAAATACCGAGCCTCATTTTGATTAATACATTTGTATCTTACCCATGGTGAACTTTTGCTCAAAAATTGTTTTAGACTTGGTCATTAAAAAGTACTGATAGATCTGTCATCCTCTGTCATTAATACATTAGTCCATGTGAATCAGAGTACACAGAGATGTTTGGAAGACAAAGTTTCTTGTTAGCATGAAATTCTTGCCCTGGCTTTGCCAACTTTTGGCTGTATGATCTGAAGACTAGCTAACCTCTCAAAACCAACTTTTTCCTCACTAAGATCTAGCACAGCTACCACCCGTATCTTGCAGAGCACAGTGAAGACTGATAAGCACTGGTGTAGGCACGGCTTGTAGATATCAGTACTATTTAAGTGTTTTAGGAATTTTAAGCTTAAGTAAGCTTGAGTCCGATAAAGTTTTCATTCACGTCGAGAAAGCATAAAATATTCTTTCATTCCATGTTTGCTCTCAAGACAGCCAGGTTTTTGACAGAATATTTGATTTGGGCTTCTGGAGGAGACATATAACCTGATGGCTTAGTGTTCCATACACAATGCCAGACAAAAGGCAGCTTATAACAAAGTTCCTGTATGGTATTTATCTCAGTTACTTAGAAGCTTTGCTTCTGTTTGACACAGCAGGGAAAGTTTGACTTTGATCATTAAAGTCTTTTGATTCCAAAATAAATTCTGAAGGAGGATGAATGGACTGGTTAAAATCCACTCTTTCCTCTGTTCTTAGACTAAGCAACCTGGGGATTCCTGGGGCGTGGGCTTTTTACATCAGCAGCAGGCTGGCCCTCGACAATGTCTGGCCAGCCACGGTCAGAGGTAACCATTCCACAGCCTGCTCCTCAGCGCTGGAGCACTCCTTTAACCATGCTGCAGCCCTGGAGATATGCATTGAGGACAGTTTCAATTATCACAATGAGAATGAGAGGATGTAGAATACCCACCAATTGAACCAGGGGAGGCCCTGGAAGGCCACAGCAGAATCGATGTATTGATGTGTCTTTCAAATGAAAGGCTAATCCAAGCTTTGTGGATGTTGGCACCACATCTACAGATTCTGATCACGCTTCTCCTTTGCCACACCCATCACCTGGTAACTGGCCATCCTACCAGGAAACAGAATCGGCTTATTTGTCCATCAAATCAAACAGGGGCCACCTATGGGAGAGGTAGAGGTTCTGGATTACAAGGACCCAGCATTGCTTTTGGATCCAGTGGGCACCAGAACCCCAGCTCCTCCACAGGCAGATGCAGTTTTCCTAACTCCAGACAGGAAAGACCTGGGGAACAGAAACACCCAGTCCTATTCAGAGGCATGGCCAGTGCCTTCAGAGCCAGATGCTCCCATTGCTCCTTTGGAAGGAGAAATCCTTCCTAATTACCCCGAGTCTGGTCACATGCCACCCCTGAGTGGAGGGTGGTATGTGGTAGGACTGGATGACCATGTGAGTTCTAAAGCTCAAGGCAAGTGCATTGAAAAACTTGGCATTTGAGGTTTTGTTTAAGAAAATAATAACAGAGTTGACAAACTAGGCATGGACATTCACCTGGGCCCATCCCTGTACCGGGCAGGCTGGGGCAGGCTGGGGCAGGCTGAGACAGAAAGATTGTCTAGGTTCAAGAGTAGCCTGGGCCATATAGAGAATTCTAGGCCAGCCTGGATTATACAGCCAGCTCTCCTCCCAAGTTTAATGAAAAATTCGGTTTGCAAGTTCAGAGAAGGTGAGCCATGTCGAGGCTTCATAGGCATTGCAGGATGGAGGGTACAACCATTTAGCTTTGATTGTGGTAGTTAGCTGTGCAGGCTTAGGCAAACATGCTGAAGAGCCTTAGGGAGAGAATATGGTATAGACCCCTGTGTCTGCTATTTGTTCTGGTTCTTGTCCCCACAGCTGTGGCCTTCACCTCCCCTGAACCACCTTATCCTGGTTCTGTGACTCACTAGCACTAAAGGTAGCAGGAAGAAGGCAGGGGAATGCCCAGAGGGAACAACTTTTCATCCACCCTGATGGACTGGGAAACTGGTCCTAGATTCATCCTCCCCCACACCTATCTCCTCCTCTCCCTGCTCAATGATCTCTGCCAGGAGGAAGTGTCAGAGGTCACACCTCTCTCCACAGCATTTCAACTTCACAGTTTTTCTGTCAGTGTTTTGACAAAAACATTAACCTGCAAAGAGGACCTTCTGGTTCTGCTGGGACAGTTTCTGCAGGTTCAGGAGTTGTTTAGAGAAATAGTTCAGGAGAGAAGAAAACACTTTGTGTTTAACAGGTATAGAGTAATAGTTAGGGTAGGACTGTTGTTGTCAAGTTTGAATCTTGGCCATGCTAAGGCAACTTATTTCACCCTCAAGTTTCTGATTTTCATTTATAAATGTATTGCCAGGATTTGTTGTTAGTATATGTTATGTTTTGAGTGCCTGCATTAGTCTGTTTCTTAGAAGACAATTACGGCCATCATTACTAATCTTTAGAGGATTTAAAACATAGCAAACTGGAGGATGGGGGGAGGGAGTGAACAGCTGGGCTGGAAAACAGAGAGACTGAAAACAGAAAGTTTCATTAAAAAGCTTTTACCTCCTGACTCCTTTTCTGCTTGATGAAGTTTGATGAACATTTGTTTTTGTAAAGCCAAAGGCATGGATTTCTTTTAAACGTTCTAGAACTTTCAAATTCTTCTAACAATCTCCTAAAATATTCAGTGTGAGTTCTCTCTATCTAAAGAGATTTAAAGGCACGAATCAAAAGTTTCCTCAAAGAGATTTTGTGTTACAGATGTGTTTCTGAGTGGCCTTTTGTTGGGGGTTGTATTTTCCTGGCCCAGGAAGAGCACACAGTTATTGGAAAGTGGGTCTATGTACAGTTTGAAACCTGAGGAGTGGGCTATGGCCCAGCACAAAACTGTAAACTGATCTAAAACCTTCAGAGAGTTTTCTTTTGCAATTCAGTCATGGTTCTTGAAGCATGAACTTTGTAGATGACAATGTGTCACAGTGTCAAAGGTTGTGCGTGGCTGTTTAAGAGCTCAGAGAGGCCTGAAATGGAACCAGTCACTGGGAACTGAGGGTAACAGCATAACCCAGGAGGGACATAATATGTGGTATTTAATCAGCTGCCAAATGTAGTCAATGCTGACATCTAAATGCTAGAATGTTTATGAAAAAGACATTCAGGGGGAGAATTTCCAACTGGAAGCTTTCAAGTCATAGAGGAGAAAAATACCTTTAACTTTTATTTAAAAAACATTTATGTGTGTTCATGTGTACAAGTTCATGTGTCGGAAAGCCTAGCCCTTAAGAAAGAAAGTTTGGTGAGCTGTGTGAAACATAGAAACACGTAATTGTTATTATTTATGTTCAGAGGAAACCCTGGTGTCCCGGAGGTTTATCCAGCAGCTGTGGGCTTACTCTGGGCAGCTGTTGATATGGGGCTGAGACCTTCTAGTACCAGCTCAAGGTAGGAAATGCGCGGCTTCTGGTAGTGGATGGACTTGAGTTCCTCCACAGCTCTGTTGTGTAGTTTGAAGACAGATGTTGTTTGAACCTTATTTTCTGAATAGAGAGCACCCTTCCCAATAAATTTTAACTTCCCCTTTAAGCATATAGTATTTGGTTTGCTGAGTCAGGGAATTAGGATTTTGTTAAAGGCTCAGAAAATTTCTCTTCTTTTTAGTATTGTTTTCATTAGGGTGTGTGTGTGTGTGTGTGTGTGTGTGTTTGTGTGTGTGTGTGTGTGTTTGTGTGTGTGTGTGTGTGTGTGTGTGTGTGTTGTTTCCACCCCATGGGAATAGGAATAGGAGCAGTGCTCTGAAGTGGCCCCAGGGCAGCTTATGTAGCATGATGGTATAGACAGGTTCCATGCTGCCACCCTGAGCAGTGTTTCTTTGTGCTGAGAGCTGGCTGCAGCTCTGCTCATATTGGGAGCTTTCAATTCCAGTCTGCAGTACATTTTTGGTTGTCACAGCAGAGAGTATCTGCATTCTCACCACCAGGGAGATGGACTCCATTTGCAGAGAGAGAGATTCATGGGGAAAGACTGTTAGTCTCAGCAGATTGAGCAGCTGTGAACTTTCCCTTCACTAAGGCCATCCCTAACTCACGCCTTGGGAACTGTTCCCTACAGCTTTTACTCTGGACTGAGCTCACCCTCCCTGTTGCCTGCTCTATTGTCATCTTCCACCAGGTTCCCGGCAGCTACACACACAGACCAGTTCTTTTAGTCTTGGGCAGGGATTTTGTTGCAGCTTTCAACCTGGAGTAGCAAGCGCTGCTGAGGTGCTGGGGTCCGCACAGCTGGGAGAACTGAAGTAGAGGAGGACGGTGAGGCTCAAGGTCGCAAGCTCTGGGCCAGGAAGTGGTGGTCTCACAGGTGGCCATTTCTGAGCACCATCTCCACTGCTGTTTCTAACCCCCTGGCTTCTGATACCTGAAGGCCGTTACTGACTTTCCCATAGCGATGCAGGATGGGGAGGAGTCTGTGGGCAGCAAGTAGACACACCACCTAACCCGGATCAGGTGACCCAAGGGTGTCTGTTAGCCCCGCCTTCGCCCTCTCCCCCATGTCCCACCCCCAATCTTCGGCCAAGCTGCTCAAGTGGTTCTAGCTGTTGGCGGGGTCCTGCAGCTGTGATAGGCTCCTCCTCTCTGGCCCCTCCTCCCCACCCACCTCTCAGGCCCTCCTGGGATAGCTGTTGTCCTCTGGGGCCCTGCACTTGCTCCCAGCATGGTGGCTAGGCTCACTGCTCTCCTCCTTTACCTATTTTTGTCCTTGGCCATCCTGGTCCAGACAGGTAAGCTGAGTGAGGGCTGGGGCACCGGGGGAACCTGCCCTGGTTCTTGGGGGTCGATCTGTACATGAGCGACTTTGTCTCTACCTGGCTGGCCTGAGGTGTGGCGTCTGGATAGGAATAGGGAGACCTGGCTGCTCTGGGCCTAGGGGTGAGGGTCTAAGATTTTCTGGAACTGAACCAACTCTGAATTGAAGATGAGGGATGGCACCTTTTTAGGGCTGGTATGAAAACACTAGGATGTTAAAATCCTAGCCAAATATTAGTGATAACAGCTGTCCCGAGCAGTGTACCTTGGGAAAACCTTAGAAAAAGCAGTCATTTTGAAAATTGAGGCCACCTGTAACAAAAGCATCTAGAGAGCTTCCCAGGCGACTCTCTGGCCACTTTCATCGGGAACTCAGAGGGTTAGTAGAGAGACAAAGGGAAATTAGGTTGGGGGCGACTTGTACTTCTTAATAGCATCCTACGTGCTTTTGGTGTCTGTCCCTACACTTCTAGAGACTCTGGTCATATTTTGTGGAGGAGGTGGACACAGAAATTGTGCTGAATCAAGGGAACGTTTCTTTCACCTTGTGCAACTCAATTTGTAGACCAGGCCTAAGTGGCATCACCTGTGGTCTAAGGTTAGAAATGCAGTAGCTCCTGAGTTACTGAGTCAGATCCAGTGATCTATTTAGAATAGTAATCAGATCCCCAGGAATTTGCAGGCACATTCAAGTCTGAGTAGTGTCTTCTTATGATAAATACAGTCTGTGATTGGGAATTGCATCTTAAGCATGGCCCAGCAGAGTCTTCTTTCATTTATTATGTTCCGTCTCCACATCAGGAGGGGAAAAATGGCTTCAAAAAAACACTGCGATTGTAGTTGATTCAAAGCAGCATTATGCTTTGAGCTTTCTAAAAATGAAGGCAAACCCAACCACTGAGAAGCATAGGCTTAGGCAAACCAAACTTGGCCTTAGCACTGACTTCTAGCGAGGTTTATGTCACGTATAGGGAACACTGGGAAAGAGAGCTCCTTGCCCAGGTCATTATGATAAATGAATGAATGAATGAATGAATAAATGAATGTAGGAATGGTTTTACTAAGGTAATTCTGTGGTGTTGGTACAAGAACCTTTCAGTGAGCTACAGAGAGATGGCCAATCTGGGTTCTGGGTTCTAGGAAATGATGGTGCAGAGGGTGAAGACAGCCAACACTTGTATCTCTGCGATGACAATATGGTAGAGGAAGAAACCCAGCATAGACATCAGATCTATGTCATGGACTGCTACGGAGGGAAGGAAGCAAACAATCACAGGGATAAAGAGTGGCTCATGATTTTAGTCTCCCTTTGGGGATAAAATTTTTATTGTCTAGTGTCCTTTTGTAGAGAAAAGTATCCAGTAGCACACAATATCCTTGAGGTTTGTGTCCCAAACACTGCAGGAGATGCCTGAGACAGTAAATGTCAATTGTTTTTCCTTTGCTGAGTTGAAATGCAAAGCCCTGTGCATGGTAGATAATTGCATCTTATACAGTGGAGGTTTTGAAACTAGACTGTGAATGCCCTTAGGTTTTTCCTGCTTTGAAGTAAGAGAGATGAGGGAAGCTGGTAGAGGGGAAGTCATACAGTGATTAATTGGCAGCTAGTGTTTGCTCCCAGGCTCCTGTGACTCCACAGTCACCATCTTAAAACACGTGGCATAATTCATTTAGACCTGGAGGCTGCCCCACTTCTAACCTTCTGTGGCTTTCTGAAAATGAGTTCTCTAAACCCGTTCAATCAGTCCATATAATGACTCATAATCGCAAAAGATGTCTCTGGTCCAGGAATGTGTCCATCTTAGATCAAGTACTACTCCCTGGGTGTTTTTGTGCCCATCGTATGCCTTCCATACTTGTTTGCTTGCTTTCTTTTTTTAAAAGATAGAGTCTCAAAGTTGCTATGTGTTCAAAGCTGGCCTTCAACTCTTGATCCTCCTGCCTCCGCTTCCTGAGACCTAGGCTTAGATTCCTGATTCTCTTGCCTCTCCCACCTGAGACTTGGAGTTAC